>NC_135440.1:8014731-8367231 GCF_051991255.1 Vanacampus margaritifer | reverse complement strand
AGTCACAGCAAAATAACCACTGCCTAAACAAATGACGTAGGGCAACTTGAGCAATATACTTGCGGCTAGACAGCAGTAGCACATATCAGGGTTCTGAGTGGTGAAATCGAGTCTTCCTCACTGTAGTGTACATAGGTGCCTTATCATTAGCAAAGTGCAACGTGTCCACTTTGATGATCGCTCTCATTGTGCCCCTTTCTTGTCATACGTGCTTCCTTGTGTAAATGACTCCTCCACTGTAACATAATAAACTGATTTTGTTTTTTGCGGGAGTTAGTTTGCTGTTGTTGAGCTCCTTCCGTAAGGAGTGTGTGACATGACTGGCAGAGCGAAAGCTACGGAAGGCCGTGGGGGCAACTTAAAGGAGAAAAAAACATCAATACATTTTTTTTTTAATCGTCCACAACAAAACACTCAAATTAATGTAAAGAATATAATTGCCATTCATTTCAAGCAGTTTTAAGGAAATTTGCTATAATTTTCTTTAAAAAATAATCTGTCATTGTTTTTTGTTGATTTTATGTATCATAAGTACTAATGGTATCGGCACTTGGCATCTGTATTGGTGATTACTGACAATTTGAGTAATATTAACATCCATAATAATAATAATAATAATAATGATGATACTAATAACAACAAAAATAATAATTTTAATAATAATAATAATATTATTAATAATAATATGTATTATTATTATTATCATTATTAATAATGGTATTATTATTTTTATGCCGACTGAGAGACACTCTAATATGATGTCATCTCCCGGGTCACGGCGCAGTCACCGCTCCTCTCAATATTCGCAAAATAATAAATAGCAACGGGGTACAGGTAGTGCTGTTATGCAGGGATGTGAACTCTGATGGGCCGCAAGAAGAAATGATCGAATTAATAGGTTACCACTTAAAGGCCAAACACGAGGTGGGGGTGCATACGTAAACCTGTGCTGAAGAGTTTAAAAAGGACTTCATTTTATTTCCATGGGGAGGTCTGAAACCACAGAGATTACGCATGTAAATTCTTAGGTTTTTTTTTAATCCTCAAAAATAAAAAGTCAGATTTGTAAATTGTATTTCTACAATTTCATCAATGCAATGATTCACGCAATGCATTAATAGTGTGATGGATGTTAAACTTAAAGCACCATTGTACACGTGGTGTGTCATTCTCTCCAGGATGCAGAGCTGCAAGATAAACATTGAATTATGAACAGTCATTTTGTATGTGTAGCCTTCAGTCATTTTAAAAGTAGGCTAACAGACATTCACAGCATGTGTTGCTTTCATTAAAAGGCTTACATTAGGCTTTTAATTGTTTGCGGTTCCAGTCAGATTCGTTTTTTTGGTGCAATATGGCTTTTTCCACACTGGGTTGCCACCCCCTGGCCTGTCCACTATTGTCCAATCAATCACCTAGAATTACAACAGAACAATTAAATAAATACTGCACTCAAATTCTAATTCCTTAATGTTTTACGTTGTATCAACAGTGTTGGGAACGTTACTTTAAAAAAGTAATTATAGTTACTCATTACTTGTTTAAAAAAGTAACTGAGTTAGTAATTGATTCACTTCATAATAAAAGTAACTTGTTACTCGGCAAAGTAACTATTCTCACTATTTAAAAAAAAAAAGTTTTATCTCAAATAATTTGGATTTTGTTTTTTTATATTATTACTATTATTATTTTTTTTTAAAAAGAAGACGAAAAAAGAAACCACCAATGCTATGAAAAATACAGTGCTTAATGCTATCATGGCTAAAATCATTGCCATGACTTAATTTCCTCAAATCATCAGCTTCCACATGATCTCTCTGAAAAACTTTTGTACACTTTCAATTAAGAGACTATGGTGATATATCTTCAGTTTATAATTCTACACATTTAAAGACAGGTTAATTAATTGATTTACGTCAGAAAACTGCCCAACTCTAGGCTTGCATCATTCACAACTCTGCAACGTTTTTCACTTTAATTACTGTAACACGTTGTCTGCCAATGTGCGTTTTTATTTACTTGTAATTGTTTCATATTTATTTAGTAAATTATTAATTTGGGTTTTGCATGCTGGAAGGTTTTGTGTGAGCGCAAAGGAGAGAGAGGTGTAACTGAGCGAGCCTCGTTCGAGAAAGAGATGTGCTTGAATCCTGTCCTCCCGTGTCTGGTTAATTTAGCAGGAAGACGCCAGAAAACCTCATAAACTCGAAACTGTTTGTAGCCCGCCTTTCACCCAGCCTCGGAGAAACGACAACAACATCTTAGGGTTACATTAATAACAATAATAATAATGCATCTGATTTATATAGCGCTTTTCTAGACACTCAGACGTTTTATTCATTATTCATGCCCTCACACATTCACACTGCGGTGGCGGTAAGCTACTTAAGTAGCCACAGCTGCCCTGGGGCCGGCTGACGGAAGTGTGGCTGCTTGTGTGCGCCTACGGCCCCTCCTACCACCACCTAGCATTCACACCTTCCATACACCAGTGTGAGTAGCACTGGAGACAATGTGTGTGAAGTGCCTTGCCCAAGGACACAACGACTGTTGTTGTCGGACCTCGTCACAATAAAAGTGTTTTGACAGCTGAAATGTAGAGTGACTTTTATTTTGGAAGTGCCACAGGAAGCGTGTCACGACGTGACGGACGTGTTGTCCTTCTCCCTTATGGACCTTGATTCTTAGTATATTTTAGCATTTTGCAAAGAGTCCACATCCTCGCCTGGAACTGTTTTGACAACTTTGACAAGAGTGACATTAATCAAAAATAACAGTCGAGATTTGCCGAAAACCGGCCGCCATGAGGAGTGATTTGTTGACCAAGAGCCATATTGCGACTCCAGAAGCACCACAACAGCGATAAAGATACCGGTAAGTCATAGCGACGCGCTCGCCTAGAGTAATTAATAGTGCCAACAATTGTATTTCTCTTATTTCACGAGTACTAAACATGTGAAAAGTGTTGAAAGTAATATGCTGACACTCATGACGTTATGGAGTGACATTTGTATGTGAATGATGCATGTTAAGCTTAGAGTTGGGCAGTTTTCTGACGTAAATCAATCATTAAACACGTCTTTATATGTGTAGGATTATAAACTGAAGTATATCACTATTCTCTTATATTTGAAAGTGTACAAAATTATATATTTTTCATAGAGATCCAGCGAAAGCTGATGATTCTGAGGAGTAAATATAGTAGTAGTCATGGCTATTATTTTGGCCATGATAGCATTAAGCAATGTATATTTTAATAGCATTGAGCATTAAGCAATGTATATTTTAATAGTCTTGGCATTTTTTTTTAATTCTATTATTGATTATTTTAGCCCTCAACAATCATAAAAAAATGCCCGGTAAATCCTGGAGGGACTGTCTAGGACTGTCTACAAATTACCTATAGA
The DNA here is from genome assembly GCF_051991255.1 of Vanacampus margaritifer. Classification (NCBI taxonomy): domain Eukaryota; kingdom Metazoa; phylum Chordata; class Actinopteri; order Syngnathiformes; family Syngnathidae; genus Vanacampus; species Vanacampus margaritifer. Next base: position 8,363,824 of record NC_135440.1, on the reverse strand, counting down.
TGACATATGTGCCACAAACCACCATACAGCCAGTATTTATTTTATTTGTATTATTATTATGATTGCTGAAGTAACTGGCAGTGGTAGAACATACATCACCACTCCAAATTTAATGAATTATTATTATTATTATTATTATTTTTGTATGATGTGTCATATTATGGAGTGAGGTATTTGTGTGACATAAATACTCACAAAAATAAATTAAAACACCCTATATAGCCTGGACGTAATTTGAATTCCTTGTATAAAAATATAATAATAATAATAATAATATATTTTAAAAACATTAAAAATCCAAATTGTTTGATATAAAACCTTTATTTAAGTAGTGAAAATAGTTACTTTGCCTGGTAACGACTTATTTTTAATATTAAGTAATTCAATTACTAACTAATGAGTAACTCTAACTAATTTAAAGTAACGTTCCCAACACTGCTGAACAACCGTCTCTGCACCCTGAGTCACGGCCGCCACATTACCAGTAGTTTGGTGCTCTCGACAGACCTCAATTCCATGGCCTTCGTCAGTGTGATTTGCAGAATTTTTCTTTCAACACTTCACGTGTTTAGCACTCGTGAAATAGGAGAAATACAATTGTTGGGACTATTAATTACACTAGGCAAGCGTGTCGCTATGACTTACCAAACAGGTATCTTTTCTTAATCGCTGTTATGGTGTTTGCTTGTGGAGTTGCAATGTTAATGATTCTTGTTGGAACAGAATTGTCAACAAATCGGTCCACATGGGCCATGAGGAGCGATTTGTTGACAACGGCCGCCATGACTCTGTTTCCGCAAATCTACTGTTATTTTTTATTAACGCCACTCACGAATGACTTCCAGGCGAGCTAAGTCCAAAAGGAAGACACGTCTGTCACGCCGAGACATGCTTCCCGCGGCACCACCAAAATAAAAGTCATTATACATTTCAGCTGTCAAGACACTTTTATTGTGACGAGGTCCGACAACAGCAGTACCTCTAACTACGAAAAGGACATTTCAGAGCAAAATTTCCGCAAAAGAGCCGCACACGACTGCACAACGTCTTACAGCTTACTTTGAGCATTGAAACTAATAAATGAATTGTAACGCAAACGCATTTCACATACAATAACGATAATGGCAATTCAATTATGGGGCGAATAATTAGTTCGATTAGTCCATTTATGGAAAAAAAATGGAGTTACCTAATGCCGTTAGTTTAAAAGTGCACAGCTTCAACACATCATCAAGTCCATTCCACAATTTTACACCCAAAACTGAAACACATCTGTATTTTATGTTGGTCCTTACTTGTTACTTGACATGTTTCAAATATAAATAAACCCTTTAACTTATAGCTTCCCTCTCTTAATTTAAAGGGATTCTGAATACAAACAGGTAGGCTATTGTTCACTACACAAAAAAACATTTCCAGTGTCTTACACTATGGACTACCTATACATTTTAAAATGGCAGGTCCTATAAATAATTGATTTGTTAATTCGCTGTAGCCAACCTTACTAATTATTCAAATTGTTTTCTCCCTGTAATTTAATAATTGAGTCTTTATTATACACATCTCCACAAACGTCAGCACAGTATGTGCCAAGTGTACACTATATGAAGACCTTAACTAAAGAACAGCCACTGATTAGAATATTTAGCTATAAATGTTCAAAACATAAATATGTCATTTACACATGATGGTTACAGTATGTTTTATTGTTGTTAGAATTACGAGTGGGTTCTTGGAACACCCCAGCCCCGTTCTCTCCACCCACCCGGCAACGGACTTACTGACTGAAAACTGACTGAAAACCGGCTGACCTCAGAAGTGCCATTTTTCCTTCAGTTCAACAGCTACTCACCAAGTCAGTGCACTCGAGGAACTCAGATAGTTTTCTATTGTCATATTACGGTTTTATTGTGGTCAAGGGTCAAACACGTATACCCTCGGCTCTAGCTTCAAATCAATACTGGATAGAGCCGCCCAAGGAGCAGAAATATTGATTAATAAAGATGTGTATCCCATGTTGTATATGCTCTCTCTCTCTCTCTCTCACACACACACACACACGCACACACAGACACACACACACACACACACTCACGCACAAAGGGAGCTTCTCCCCCCCGCGGCTGCACCGCCGAATGTAAATCTGCACAGAGGTAGGTTAAACCATTTGTTGGTAATTTGACAGACAAGCCCAAGCCGGTGTACTTAAGACAGGGGGTTTTGCGCCACTGTGGGAGTGAACACAGACCACTTGAAACACTGTCAGTCTTGACATGGCGAAGTTTCCCAAGAAGAAACTGATTTGCTTGGCCAGGAGGTAAAGTAGTGTACGTTTGTATGGAACTGCAAGCATACCTCCACTGGTCGATAATGTAAAGTTGGCTTTGCGGGAGATAACAAATTTCAACTTTCTTGTCATCAAATTCTCACTCTACACTCTCCAAGGACACACCCTTGACACATCCAGCTTGGCACAGACTGTCTGCCAAATTGGCTAACAAGCACTGAGCCTTGCACTTGCATGAAAACAATGTCATCACTTTATCTACCCCACAGATGCGTTGTAGACCAAAATGAAGCCAGAAAGTAGCACTAGCCTCAATAAACTTATGTTTGCAGATATGAGTGTGTGTCTCTGTGTGATTGTGGCGACACACCATTTTCCAATTCACGTACAGACAGTTAGAGTCAGGAGATCAAGTTGATGATCTTTTCACTCCATCAAGTCAGAAATCCCATTCCATTAACGCTTTTGTTTCTGCAGCACGAACCATTTGAATTTCATTGTAATTTCTACCAACTATAAAATTTTTGTCATTTTCAATATGCTGTGTATCTTGGGTAAAAGATGTATGTTTGACGTATGTTTAACTATTTGTGTTCTAGATTTGCACGCAGAATACGCACAAATTCAAGTACGAAGATACAGATGAATCACAACTTGTGAGTATGCACAGTTAGTGAGTGATGCCCAATATATTTTCCAGCTGGTAATAGACTGTTTAGTGATTGATTTGATATGACTGCTGAACGGCAGATCTGAATCCATCAGTGAGGTTTTGGACTTGGTCTATAGTTTTTAAAGACAGTGACTGCAATGGCTCTATATTCGTATACAGTGTAAGTGCGCTTAAGCGTAAAATCTTCATTTTCATGCAGGTACAAGCCTCGTACAGCATGTTTGGGAATTTGGCAGACTGCACGATGCCATTTATGGCTATTCCAACGAACGAAAAGGCAATTTCTTTCACCTTACAATTTGGTTGCTTAAGTTTAAAGTAACACTAAGAAACTTTTCAAACTTAATCAAATATTTTCATAACTCTTCTGATGAAACATCGACTTAAAACTACACTCTAAAAACAGTTGGGTCAAAAGTAACCCAATTATGGATAAATAGACCGATCCACTTTATGGGTCAATTTGACCAAACTTTCTGGGTTGTTTTACACATGACCCAAATTTTTGACCCGAGTAAAGGAGCTGACCAATATTTATGAGTTGTTTTACACCAAAAGACCCATATCTTGACAAATTGACCCAAGTAGAGGATCGGTCCATTTTTGACCCATAGTTGGGTTATTTTTGACCCAACTGTTTTTAGACTGTAGTTGAATGGTACCCTTGCCATGGCCTGAGGGGGTCTGTATAACAAAAAGACGCAATGCGCTTGTCTTCATGGGAAATGTGGTCTTCCTTCACACATAACATTACTGCTTTTGTACACATGGCGCCGCCATAATCAACACAAACTGAAAGTTCCTTAACGCAGGTTGTCTTACACTATTTACTCCACTACAATTCCTGGTTACCAAAGTACTGAACATAATAATTGATAGGGTAATCAATTATAAAAAGATGGGACAATCAATTCTGAAAAGATTCCTTCGTGACATCCCCAGTTAATGCCCATCTCTGATTGTAACTTTACAACTTGGAAATAAGTTAAATTAAAAATTTTGTTAAGATACTTTTACCCAAGTGTCGCTTAGGTGCTTTATACAAGACTGAAAATGGTGTAGGACTACTAAATTTACCAGTGGAATTAAAAGGTTTTATGATTGCCTGTGTGATTATGTGATTTCCTATGGGAAAAGTCAACCAGCGTCATGAAATTATGTTCAAATTCAGAGGTTCCACTATATTTTACGCCAGTGGTTCTCAACCTTTTTTCAGTGACGTACCCACTGTGAAATATTTTATACCCCTTAACCAGCGTAAAGCACTTCTGGTTGGGAAAAAATAATTCTTATGTGCCATCATTGTCTGATTTACAGGTTTGTCCATTGCTCGAACACTATAGACACATGCTTAAACCAAAGTAACATAACTTGAAGTTGTTGTCACAATACCTTAAACAAGGTATGACCATACCTTAAACAAAAGTGCTGCTTTACACTTTAGTTGCAATTCTGTAACACACTTGCTCCTTTTTGTAAAATACCTGCTCCTGTATACTACACACTATTTCAAACATAAGACACTTAGTTCAAAAATGAAATCTCAAGGCACCATTGGGAAAACACATCTATTCAAAATATAACATATATTGTTTAATTGAAAATACTTAGACACACATTTAATGTAGCCACAAGGGAGCACAAGCCAGTGTCTTCTTGTGCCGGTCCCAAGCCCGGATAAATACAGAGGGTTGTGTCAGGAAGGGCATCCGACGTAAAAACTTTGGCCAAATCAAACATGCGAATCAAATATATGACTTCTATACCAGATCGGTCGAGGCCCCGGTTAACAACGACCGCCATCGGTGCTGTTGACCTACAGTGTGCCGGTGGAAACTGGACTACTGTTGCTCGAAGAAGGAGAGGAGGAAGGTGTGTTTGTAGGAGGTAAGCGAAGAGGAACACCAAGAGTCTAGGATAGAGCAGAAACTTTGAATGTTGGAACTATGACAGGAAAAGGTAGAGAGCTGGTTGACATGATGCAGAGGAGGTGGACATATTGTGTGTTCAGGAGACCAGGTGGAAAGGGAGCAAAGCTAGAAGTTTAGGAGCAGGGTTCAAGTTATTCTATCATGCTGTAGATAGGAAGAGAAATGGAGTAGGAGGAGTTTTTTAGGAACGTCCTGGAGGTAAAAAGAGTGTCAGATAGAGTGATGAGCCTGAAGTTAGGAATCGAAGGTGTGATAATCAATGTTGTTAGTGAGTATGCGCCACAGGTAGGATGTGAGCTGGAGGAGAAGGAAAACTTTTGGTCGGACCTTGTTTAAAGGATGCAGTGCATCCCTATAAGTGAGAGAGTTGTCATTGGTGCAGACTTCAATGGACACGTTGGTGCAGGACACAGAGGTGATGAGGAGGTGATGGGCAAGTTTGGTATCCAGGAGAGGAACGCAGAAGGACAGATGGTGGTTGACTTTGCAAAAAGAATGGAAATAGCTGTCATGAATACTTTCTTCCAGAAGAGGCAGGAACATAGGCTGACCTACAAGAGTGGAGGTAGGAGTACACAGGTAGACTACATCTTGTGTAGACGGTGTAATCTGAGGGAGATCAGTGACTGCAAAGTAGTGGTAGGTGAGAGTGTAGCCAGACAGCATAGGATGGTTGTGTGTAGGATGACTCTGGTGGTGAGGAAGACAAAGACGGCAAAGGCAGAGCAGAGGACGAAATGGTGGAAGCTGAAAAAGGAAGAGTGTTGTATGACTTTCCGGAAGGAGTTGAGACAGGCTCTGGATGGTCAGGAGGTGCTTTCAGATGACTGGACAACTACAGCAAATGTGATCAGGGAGACAGGTAGGACAGTCCCTGGTGTGTCATCTGGAAGGAAAGGAGATAAGGAGACTTGGTGGTGGAATGAAGAGGTGCAGAAGTGGATCCAGAGAAAGAGGTTTGCTAAGAAGAAGTGGGACACTGCGAGGACTGAAGAAAGTAGACAGGAGTACAGGGAAATGCAGCGTAGGAGTAGTAGAAGTAGCAAAGGCCAAACAAGGGGCTTACGATAACTTGTATGCTAGGTTGCATAGTAAGAAGGGAGAGACTGATCTATACAGGTTGGCAAGGCAAAGAGACAGAGATGGGAAGGACGTGCAGCAGGTTAGGGTAATAAAGGATAGGGGTGGAAGTGTGTTGACAGAAGCCAGTAGTGTGATGGGAAGATGGAAAGAGTACTTTGAAGAGTTGATGAATGAGAAAAATGAGAGAGAACGAAGAGTAGAAGAGGTGAGTGTTGTGGACCAGGAAGTAGCAAAGATTAGTAAGGATGAAGTGAGAAGGGCATTGAAGAGGATGTAGAGTGGAAAGTCACTTGGTCCTGATGATATACCTGTGGAGGTATGGAATTGTCTAGCAGTAGAATTTCTGACTGGGTTGTTCAACTGAATCTTAGATAATGAGAAGATGCAGAGGAATGAAGGAGAAGTGTGCTGGTGCCCATTTTTAAGAACAAGGGAGACGTGCAGAGTTCTGGCAACTACAGGGGAATAAAGCTGATGAGCCACACAATGAAGCTATGGGAAGAGTAGTTGAAGGTAGACTGATGGAAGAGGAGAACATTTGTGAGCAACAGTATGGTTTCATGCCCAAAAAAAGTACCACAGATGCAGTATTTGCTTTGAGGATGTTGATAGAGAAGTACAGAGAAGGTCAGAAGGAGCTGCATTGTGTCTTTGTAGATATGGAGAAAGCTTACGCAAGGGTGCCCAGAGAGGAGCTGTGGTTTTGTATAATGAGGTATGAAGTAGCAGAAAAGTATGTTCAAGGGGTGCACGACATGTATGACTGTAAAACAGTGGTGAGGTGTACTGTAGGTGTGACGGAGGAGTTCAAAGTGGAAGTGGGACTACATCAGGGATCAGCTCTGAGCCCCTTCGTGTATGCTATGGTAATGGCCAGGATGGCAGATGAGGTTAGACAGGAATCTCCATGGACTATGATGTTTGCAGATGACATTGTGATCTGTAGTGAGAGCAGAGAACAGGTGGAGGAGAAGCTACATGCGTGAAGGTTTGCCCTGGAAAGGAGGGGAATGAAGGTTAGTCTTAGCAAGACTGAGTATCTGTGTGTGAATGGGAGGGACTCAAGTGGAAGAGTGAGGTTACAGGTAGAAGAGACCAAGAAAGTGGAGAAGTTTTTAGGGTCAACAGTCCAGAGCAATGGAGAGTGTGGAAAAGAAGTGATGAAGCGCGACGACCCCTGAAGGGAAAAGCTGAAAGGAAAAGAAGAAGAAGACTTAGACACGCATCTGAAAACACTTACTTACAAAATCGAACACCAATCAGCCGGCGACAAGAAGGACAACTTTAAGCCATTTTGAGAACTTTGCAAGCATGGACCACATAAATACATTCAGAAAACTGAAGCGGTTTCTTTATATGTTGTTGTGTGCGTTGAGTAAACCATCCACAAAATGCATTTTTTGTTACAGAGAATCTTGGACATGGATGGAGCTCCCAGCCTCATGAATGTATTTACACTGACGATGCTGGATTCAACCCCAGCAAAAACTGACGACAGGGACGAAATATAATTGGCTAAAGGGCAATTGTGCATGTGGGGCAGCGTGAGGGAAATAGCACATTGTGTTCCGCCATAAGTCTTCAAGGGCAACTGCACCATCATGCCAAACTGGGTCACTTTAATGCACAACACATAATCACATTTCTTGATGCACTTCATGATGCACGGGTATAGGACAGACCAGAGCAGCCCAGGTTTTTTTGTTGTCTAGGATAATGTTGGTTTCCATCGGGCTGCTCTGGTCCAGAAATGGTTCACCAACCATGATCAATATGGGGTTGTGTACTTGCCCCCTTAGTCACCATTTCTAAATCTTATAGAATATTTTTTTCTGCTTGGAGATGGCATGTAAATGAACACATGCCCGTCCGTATGCTTCTTCTGCAGGCAATGGAACGGGCCTGTGGAGACATTGAGGTAAGGTCAATCCAGGGATGGATTCGGCACACAAGTGCATATTTATGCCGATGCTTAGCTAGAGAAGACATTGTTTGTGATGTTGAAGGCAGTTTCCATAAGCCCACTTGCACACAGTTGTCTTTTCCTGTGTTTACGGTAGTGCAGTTTGTTTCAATTTTGCTTTAACTGAATTGACTGGAATAGACACTACTGTAAAGTAATAATTTTTTATTGAGTATTTCAGCTTTTGGTTGTTGTGGGAAAAAGTGCCTTCTATGAAAGTGAATTTTAAAAAAGTGAAAACAAAAGTCTGTTGTGTTTTATATAAAGTAGACTAGTGTGGTGCTGCTGATTTGAGAGTGTATTCATATGATGCAAGTGGGCATTGTTTTGTCATCAGAATGACATTTTGACAAAGGATTGTTAGGTTTTGATAGCAGAGTTTCAATTTGGTATAGATGTAATTGATTTATTTCCCTGTATTGTGTCTTATTTGCTTGTGTGTAGAGTTTGACACAGTGAGCCAAATTTTGCTAAACGTGTTCAAGTAATGGACAAAAACTGAATGGAACTTTGGAACTCTATTTGTAATTTATGTGTTCTCTCTTGAACTATTTGGAAATAAAAATATATAACTAATAAAATAAGTAAATAATTTAATTATAAATTAAGATTTGTGCACATACATCAACATAAAATATTTTCCTTTGGGATGATAGTAAAGCTCTGTTCTCAAAAATAATACCGGTAATTGACAGGTGATTCTAGGTGGCATATAACAAGTTGGGCTAAACCATTCTGGTATGGGAGAGATGCTGTTTTTAGGACACTGAAATAGAACAGCTTACTGAAAATAAAATTAATTTTATGAATTTATATTTTTTCTGAAATATTTACAATACATGTACTATATAATCTCACCTATGGTATGCCTTCACGTGCTCCAGGCGTACACGTACCCTCATTTGAGAACCACTGTTTGAAGCAAATGACTTTATTGCAGAGGTGGGCATTCCCTTAATATTGGCAGAAGATGTGTCAATCCATCAATGACAGACGTAAATTTTGTTGGCGATTAATGATTGACGAGAAACTTTGAGGCATTGCCGGAAGTGGGTTTTCGTCAATGTAATCATCAATAACTAGAGTTTCGGGGTAAATTTACGGGGCCAGCCCCGTATGTGCCCAACCGGGCCACATTTACAGGAATTTACGGGGACAAACAGAGGTCCTACTCGAGGGTAGGTACTCCGCCGGCCCGATAAACTCAAAAAATTATTTAGTATAAAAAATTATCTTACCTTCATGCGCGACGATGATGCATTCTCGGCTTAAGTCTCTTCTACCAAAACAATTCTCTTAATAATCCATTGTCTATTTTCGTTCCACTCTACTGTTAGCCTTTTCAAATTCTTCATCTAGGCGCCGTCTCCTCTCACTCAAACCATCCATCCACGCCAAGTACATAAAATAAAAAACAGAGAAAAACAGCAACCACCTAAAGTTTTTCTCTTTCCTTGTTGTTGTGATTTTCGTCGCGCGGTGCTTGGGTGACGTCACGGGAGAAATCGTCGCACGCCGTTTACGTGTCGATCGAAACTCACAACGTCGGGAAATGGGTTGTACTCTGCAGTGGAGACACAGCCACAAGCGGGCCGGCTGAGAGGACGGTTCCTGTGAAAGTCCCTTCCCCCCTCCCCAAACCCAAACGTCCTGCGGTGGAAACGCGCCTTAGGTCAATAAATAATGTCAATGATGAAATGTCCATTTTGCTGACAAATGACGAAAACATCGATGGACTGCATTGTAGAATACTTCCACTTCCATTATCCTGGGACTGGAACCTTTTTTTCCTTCAGTAAACAAGTAAATACACATTTAGCAGGTATGCTAACTAGTACCTTCCTGTGTGCGAATGACGCTCAAAATTCATTGACGCGCCCACCTCTGCTTTATTGGATTACAACTACAATCCAGCCATTTTCTCCATCACACTGAGTTCATGTTGTTAGCGGTAAGGACCAACACCACAATGCAATGTTCTGAGATTACTCACTCACAGCATCACTCCGCAAGCCTCCATTACACATGCAAGTCACAGACATGCACGTGGAGAGCAATAGCCACCTGACTATTACCTGGACACATGCTACCGCTGCTTAAGGACCATCCCTGTGTTATGGTGGGAAAGAACGCTCATGCAAAAAACATTATCACCATCATGTGCATTATAGTCATACTCTGGTGCCATTATGACTAAGGGATCTCACTTTATTTTTCAGAGTAACACAACAGTTGTCCACATTACCATTTTTCCCACAAGGGAGGAAGTTGAGACGCCAGCGTTTGCATTGTGACACAACAACACTGACGAGAAATGCTGCAGCGTGTAGCTCCACAACAGTGTGAACAATGCAGTGTGCTCACCATTCAGAAAAGGGTTCCAAGCCACTTTTAACACAGAGGGTATCGCTTTCTCTCTGTCTTTGTTTCTAAACAAAAGTCAAGTCAAACATTGTGGAAGATATTTAATGACCCCAGTCCTTGCTCTTTGTCTTTGCTCTTTTTATCGGCTGCCTATCTCTTACTGCCTCTTGCTGTCACCCGTCTCACTAAACTAGGGTGTCGTGACCAGTCCTTGGTTGCTATGGTGACAGTCTCAGTGGTACGGCAAAAGTGGCAATGGCACCGATAGTCGTTTGTGCACTTGTAATCATTTATTTTTGTGCGTCTGTACTCAGAGGTGTAAGTTTGCAAGTGGTGGTGGAATGTCTAGTTATGAATGTGTTTGTGTGTGTGCGCATGTGTACACAGGCATGATGTGTTGTTGCCACCTGCAGATGTTTTCTGCCCTTGGTGCTTTCTGCCAGCTGCTCCGCCCCCAGAAAACATGCATGTGCACACACATGAATACTCTTCCCTTAATTGAGAGACCTGTGCCACTGTGGTACTCAAACAGAGGCGTGATGATGTACACACACCAGTTTGTCTGTTTGCCATTTTATACGCATATGTGTGGGATTGGCATTAGGAGCTGCTCTGCTGTTATTCCTGCAGTTCTGGTGGTAGAGTTACTGGTAGACTTGCTCACTTGTTAAATAATGCCGAGAAAAATCAAGTCGTTTCTGAAGTTGTTTGTAGAATTGCTCAAATACATTGAATGAAGAAAAAAAAAACAATGCCAAAGAAAAAGTCAAACACACTTGTTGAGATAAATTTACAATAGTTGCTTATTTAAGACTCAATGAAATCGTCAGTTCAACCTCCAAAGTTTTGAGCAACTTTTGAACCAAATTTGAATTTTTATTGATTTCTGAATTATATACCATTTAGGACATTTGAATATTATTAAGGTTCCACTGAGTAATCCTTTGACAATTCTGAATATTGTAACTGCTAACATTTAAACCCCCACATCATTGCAGCTTCATATCGATCTGTCAGTCAGTAACTCTGTCATTGTCTCTCCATTCTCTCTCTCTCTCTCTCTCTTCCTCCCCTGGTCTGTCAGTTTCTCTTCTCTTCTTCCCGACACTCTCCAACATGACGGAACACAACAGATAGTTAATAAGTCTCTAATTTACACTCTTCACGGAGTGTAGAAATTGTCACAGATAACCTGATTTATCAGTCGACAATTAGAATGTGGAGCAGGAGTATTACTGGGTTGGACATTAATGTGCACATTGCTTAATCCACGCCAGGGGATGAATAGACTTCCCAATGAATTTGTCAACACTTTTTTATGTCAATGTAATAAAACCATCATGAACAAAGCAGTGGGAGAGGACACCAAAGGAAGCAATATAATATACATGATATTAGCTATCTGGCAGGTGTTATACAGTATGCAGTACTGTGTACAGTATATATATATATATATATATATATATATTAGTGATGTCAAAGTTAAAGCAATAACTAATTAATTAATCACACCAAAATAATCACATTAATCATGTATAAATGCAGATTAATCACACTATTAATTTTGACTGCAGATGATGCTTTAGCTGACAGCGGATGGTTATGTTTTAAAGGTAGCACTGGTTGTGTTTGAACAAAATACATAACTACAGTACATGCATTAAAGTAAAGCATTTAATATTTTATTATGTTTGACATTCAGACTATTTTTTCATGTCAAACTGTTGAAATATTGTTTTCTATTTTAAATTATGCAAGTAATTAGCTGATTAGAAAAAGAGGAGGATGAGCGTATGCAGTAGATATAATTTTTTTGAAGATGTCCTCATAACATTAAATGTTGAAAAAATAAACACATAGCAGGTGCTCTTTAATTTTGGCGAGCAAATAATGTTGATTGAAAAAAGCGATTTTAATTAAGCGATTAATCGTGATTAATCAAAATTCTAAGATGTGATTAATCTGATTAGAAATTGTAATTGTTTGTCAGCTCTAATATCTATATTATTTGAATCATGTTATTATGGAAGAAGACTCTTTTTCAATGGGGGAGCTCTAGTCTTCCTCCCCTATTTCCCTCCATAGCCCAAATTATTGACGCTTTGGGCATTTTCATTTGGAGGTGTACTCACTTTTGTCGCCAGGGTTTTAGCTATAACGGCTGTACTTTGAGTTATTTTAACTGATTTATATACATTTACAGTTATATAAGCTATACACTAACTACCACTCATTTTCTCAAAGTGTCATTTCTTTAGTGTTTACCCATGAAAAGATATATCTGAAAAAATGTGGGGGGTATACTGACTTTTGCGAGATACTAACTATATATACTCAGTATTTGATTAGATTATTGACAATACCAAAACAATCACATACAATTTTCCATTTAATGACACTCAAACCAATAAGGAGATACTACAGACTAATAGCATTTCCATGCCTTGCATATTCTACACTACATTTCCTTGCCATAGCATTGTTCCATTTATCATAAAAAGGGTGAGAATGTTAACAACAACATTGCATCTTGATTTTGTCACATCAAATGCATGATTGAAAATTTTAAGATGGACTGGGGGGAAGACATCTTCATAATAACATAACTAAAACATCTTGTAATTAGAATCATTCATATATCAAATTCTATGTAATAATCAACAATATATGACCACATGATTCTGAAACAAATTCATGTATGACTTTTCCACTATGCACCTGCAATGCAACATTGCTTTGTGGTTTCACAATTCACTAATTTGGCTCACTTGTGCTCCAGCATGCAAATGAGTGTTTATTATTTTTTGCTTAGTGGAATGCCAGCTATTTGGCTTCTCTAATTATCTGCATATTGGTACAGTGCATGATCATGTACATGCATACGATGATATTTCAAGTTAGTCAAATGTGCTCTGAGAAACACTGCTCTCTTTTTAATGCAAGTATTTGCCTCTGCCACATGCCAGTCTGTGTTTGGGTCCTCGGCAGGACGAGAACTGGCCGCTGGGCATACAGGGCAGCGGAGCGTGGTCGGGGTGGCGGTGGTGGCAGCGGAGTGTGTGAACGACTGTAGCCTGAATACTAATGTGCCAATTTGGAAGTCAAACTCGACTCCATCCCCACACCTCCTGCTCAGTCCCTTCCCTCCTTGCGCCCCCCTCCTCCCCCCATCCCCTTCGCTTTCTCTCCTCTGCTTCCCCGTTCCTCTCCTCCTCCAGCTTGTTTCCTCTGCCTTCTCACTTATGTTCCCTTTTCCTTTTTTTTTTCTCGTTCAAGGCTTTCTATCCCTCCCACACAGGAAAAAGATAGCTAATTACAAGTTACAAGTGTCCACTCCAGCACTTCTTAAACAGAGCTATGGAGCTGATTAGCCAGATAAAAGTGCAGGGCAAAGAAATCTCAGGGCTACGGTCTCTCACACACATGCATACACACATTTTTATTTTATGTCCACACATGAGAACACAAATTATCCATGTTCGTCTTTGGTATTGAAATAGTATGGCGGACCCAAACTGCCAAAATAAAAAATAAATAAATGCCTAAATAAATAAATAACGTAAAAATAAAAACGGATATAAAAAATATTATTCAAAAATTAAATACAAAAAATAAATATAAATTAAAATAAAAACAAAATTAAAAAAATTATGTATATATATATATATATATATATATATATATATATATATATATATATATATATATATATATATATATATATATATAACCTCTAACATGTGCTGTCCCTCTGATACTCTCTGGTAAAGAGAACCTCAGCATCTTCCTCTCTCCCACCTCCAGCTCTGCCTCCTGTCTTTTCCTCAGTGGCACTGTCTCCAGACCAAACAACATCGCTGGTCTCACCACAGTTTTATAAACCTTCCCTTTCATTTTAGCTGAAACTCTTCTATCACACATCACACCTGACACTTTTCTTCACCCGTTACAGCCTACCTGCACACACTTCTTTACTTGTTTTCCACATTCTCCATTGTTCTGGACTGTTGACCCTAAATGCTTAAACTCCTCCACCTTCTTGGTCTCTTCTCCCTGTAACCTCACTCTTCCACTTGGGTCCCTCCCATTCACACACAGATTCCCTTCCCACTTCATCCTTACTAATCATTGCTACTTCCTGGCAGAGCGTTTTTATTTATTGATTGATGTTTAATTATATTTATATATTTACTTTTGTATTTATTTCAACATTTATTTTTATTTTTGGAATCTCGTTTTTATGTCTGTATTTATTTTTACTTATTTATATTATTTATATATTATTTATTTATTTATTTATATATATATATATAGATATATATATATATATATATACAGTAGATGTTTTTATTTCATTTATATTTATTTGGGGGAATTGCATTTTTGAATTATATTTTTGTAGCCATTTTTTATTAAAATTTTTGTTCATTCATTTATTTTTAATTTTAGCAGTTTTTGTCCTCCATAAAATAGTACCAGTGTTTCATCTCCTTTAAGTGGAGCCCTCCTTTTAATCACAGCAGTTGCTGGTTGACTTTTGTACACTTGACGCAGGTAAGGAGAGCCACACGGGAAAAAATATGCAGGTGGAGTTGGGGCCTCTTTTCTAAAGTGATGCTCATTTTCTCAGAAGCAGCAAAGCAATGAGTCACCACCAACTTAGACTGGCCTCTGACACATCTCTGTGTCTGATTTGTGTGTGCGTTTGACCCCGAAGACCAGCGTGAATGCTGTGGGAGCAAAGAGACAGAGTGCAGCTGCTTCTACTGAATGTTTCCACACAAGTGGAGCACCAAAACACACTCGCACAAACACAATCGAGACTGGGTCAGCCAGGTTCAAAGCATTTGTATTCACAAAAGGTTTTGCATTGGCTCCACCACCTACAGTTCTCCATCTAAACTGTGGGATGTGGAGTTCTTATTTTGATGTTCGCTCAGAACTTGAATATGTTTATGACTCCCAGCCCGTCTCATTTTGGCAAAAGCTTAGATTTTCTAATGAGACCATTTGTCATTTTAATCAAGTAGATGGGGGATAACAAAACAATTCCCCCCTCCAGAATTTTCCCGCCATTTTTGATCGTGTGCCGCCATTTCGAAAATTTTGAAAATTGTCACATTTTGAAAATTGTCACATGTATAGCTAATGAAATGTACAGCACTGCTACTATTTGCACATTTTTTTTGTTTCTGGGTATTTCTTTGGATTCATCTGTTTCAAGGGCTGTTATTCATACTAAAAGTCAATAGATTTTCCCACCAATTTTGACTGTACCGCTATTTTCAATTTCTTCAAAATCGCAACATTTCGACGAACAGCACCAAAACATAAATGTTTTCCGACACTAATGAAGCCTAGCTCGTTGTATTTCTCTTTTCTATACACTCTAAAGACATTTTTATGTACTTATTTTTCCTGATAAGCCGCCATTCTGAATTTTCCAAGAATACTCTAGTATACATTTCAGTATTACAAATCCCATACAAAAGGCAATGATTTACATGTCAGGATCCCAATAGAGCACGGTTTCAAATAATTTTTTTTTTTTTATTATTAGGGTGTGTTAACAAAACTCCCTAGAAATTCCACCCTGTGCAGCTGCTCATACAGTATTGCGATAGTGGTTACTATGACTATAAGTTATATTTGCAAAATGTACTCATGTACCAATTTTTTTTTTCAATTGCAAGGAATTGATGGGATGTTTTTAATAAGAAAAAAACACTGTTATGTAAAATCTAAATATAAAACCATAAAACTTAGCCAAAGAGAATCTAAATATGAATGTACAAAAAAATAAGCAGTTTTTTTTTAAATGTGTAATTAATTGAAAGTTACAAATGTTCATGTTGGCAAGTGCCCTAAAAAGGTGAAAGTGTTTTAATTTTGTATTTGTGTTTTTCACTGTTTGTCCTGTTCAATAAATGTGTGAAATTGCATACGCAACAGCATATCTGAAACTCACTTCTAACTGAAATTTTGGTTTGCAATACAATGTTAAAATAATAATAATAATAACTTGAAAAACTTGAAAGTTGTGCATAAGTCACCGCTGCACTAAGTCATTGTTAGTGAAAATGGAACTCACAGATAAGCTCATTGATGTGGTGTTAATGATTTCAATCAATAGCAGTTTCCTTATTGGAGATGTTCGGCCTGCCACATACCGAGTGACGCAGTCAAACACAACTAAACAGAACAATCACAAAATAAATACAGTCAGCGACTTCAAACAGTGTTTCTCAATTATTATTTTTTCGCAGCGTGCTCTCCGGGGAGGAGGGGGGCGGGGGGCTGCCTGAGAAGAACTGGCTAAAACCCACACACCAGGTGATTGACCCTCGCACAGACTACACCCCCTACTGTTCTTATTGAAAAACAGTTTGAGGCACCACATATGATACTGTATTATTATTATTTTTTAACTAACCACAAAAAAACAACAGCAGATTGTCAGGTCTGCCATTGTGTGTGCATGTGCATAAATAAGTATTTTCAGGTGTGGTGCACTGGAATCACTCAACAGCTTTCCCATCTTCATCAACTGCCATCCTCGCACTCCACCAACCCGCCAGATTGACAATGTCCTCCGTCCGCGACTAATTTGTGCATCCACAATCTTTGTACCTATTTGCAAGGGATTTTTGAATACCAATCCTGTATTTTTTTTTCTTGTTTCCAGCCTAACGTCGTCTTGCCTGTATGCTCCCTGCGAGCCTGCTCGCTTCAAGCGCCATCAACCCGGACTCATCCCTTGGACCTCCTGCACACCTGCAAACAACTTTTCTCCCTCCACCTCCTCCCTCCTGTTATAAAATTAACATTCTGTTATCTCAACCTGTTTGTTTCCTCTATTTTCTGCATTTGGGTTCTCCCGCCACTGGAACACTGACACAGGTTGATATGGCCATTGTAGCAAACAAAGAGAAGAACCAGGCAAATAAAGATCAAAGTAAGGATATTTGAGTGTTGTTAACTTGTTTGGCGAAACGCTACTTCTGCATTTAAGCCCTGGGGCAGTATTTTATTTTGAAATGGCTTGGTCAGAACCATCAAAAAGGTACAGTCAGTGATCCCTAAAGCCATCTAGCGGCGAACTAATAATTAATTCATTTTAAAAATCGACTAGTCAAGTCATCTTTATTTATATAGCGCTTTCAAACAATGTCAATAATATGCAAAAAAAAACAAAAAACAAATGTTGCCTCGCATAAATGTTTTTTTTAATTTTTATTTTATTTTACATGACTGTAGTCTCAACCTTACAAGAGGCTGCCATGTTTCGGGAAACGTAATTAGCCTTGGTGGTGCTTGCTTCGAGTGTCAGACCCAATGGGTCAACCACCACTTACTTTTCACAGCTGGGGCCTGGAGGTGGTCGTCGCTGAGTTCCATGATTCGGGCTCCTGTCGCTTGACACCTTCTGCTTTGCTCTCACAAGATTTTACTAACTTAAAAAAAAAACATTTACTTATATTTTTTTAACTAGCTTCTCCTGCTAGCTGCTCGTTAGCCACCCTAGCCTATGCCTCCGACTAATGTTAGCTGGTTCGGCTAAATCCGTTTTGCTCGATCTCTCGGCGTCGCTCGCCGAGGCGGTAGGCTTTGCGAAGTGTGGTCTCTCTGAGCCACTGTAGTGTGCATGCTTCTAAATGCATGCATTTCGGCTGCATTCTATGCTATAGCGACATCTAGTGGTCACTTTCTACACACTGTGCCTTTAAGAAATACAATTTTCTGACCTCATGTGGTGCGTGGGGCTCCGTTTGGTAGAGTCGTTTAAGTTCACATTGAAGGCAGCACTTCTTTGGAGTCCACGCTGCAGCTTCTGGCATCTGTGACTGGATGACTATATTGTACGCAGGTGGAACTTCCCCCTCATGACAACTTGCATGGACGGCTATTTTGACATGATTACACAGGTGTTAACCATCCATTGGTTAATTAAAGACCCTACTATTGAATATATAAGATATATACTGTAGAGAGCATTTTCTGCTGAAAATTGAATAATTTGCAGACTTCTAGGCTACCTATGTCAATCATTTGTGATTGGATGATCGAGGATGCAGAGGTGGAAATTCCGCTTGCATATTATGCAATGATTTTATGCGGGTTAGCTTACAGCAATGTGTTAAACATGTTATCAGTGACTGTTCTACAAAACGATAAACTCAACATAGTCCATGCCAAGACTGTTCGTATACCGAAAATAGTATGAAAGTCATTTTTTAAAGATTTTGTGGGTAACTCGATTTGTTCGTGAACAGGGACATACGTGCATCAAGGTTCCACTGTATAAACCTATAGACTTTTGGGAGAATATTCTATGGGCCGACAAGAGGAAAGTTCAACTTTTTGAAAGGCGTGTATCTCGTTACCTGTAGCGCAAATCTAACACGATACCAACAGGCAATCATGACGGTAGTAGTGTAATGGTCTGGGGGTGCTTTGTTATTTCAGGAACTGGACAACTTGCTGTGCTTAATGGAACCATGAATTCTGCTCTTTTCCAAAACACACTAGCAGGTCAGCGTCCGAATTACTTACAAATAAATAAATAAATAAATAAATAAATAATTAAGGTCCGGGCTTGAATCCGATTGGAATGCTGTGGCATGATCTTAAAAAGACTGCTAATGCTTGAAAACCCTCTAGCGTTGCTGACCGAGATGTGAAAGACTCATTTCCAGTAATAGGAAACACTTGGGGTCGTATTTCACACACAGACACAAACAATCGGTTCGGAAGGCGGTCCCCAAGTTGCCACTTCAGAGCGGTGATCTGTGATCGCCGT
The DNA here is from genome assembly GCF_051991255.1 of Vanacampus margaritifer. Lineage (NCBI taxonomy): Eukaryota > Metazoa > Chordata > Actinopteri > Syngnathiformes > Syngnathidae > Vanacampus > Vanacampus margaritifer. The sequence continues at coordinate 8,344,723 of NC_135440.1, read as the reverse complement.
GGCCAACTTTACATCATCCACCCATTGACGTCTGCTTGCAGTTCCTTATAAATATATTTTGTGCACTTTGATCTTCTGCAGGGACTTCAGCTTGGTTTCAATGTAAAAGACTGTGTGCCTCTCGACCGCTGTTTCTAAAGGGATTGAGAAGAGCTACCTCCATTGGCCAGGAAACTAGTCGGCTGTGTTCACGCCCGCAACGCCACTAATGGCCATTTCGAACTGTGATCATCTGCGGAATTACTAAACGAAAGAAAAATCCACCTATGCACAAAATGAAAGCGCTTTTTGCGCTAGAAATGCGCTGGACATGAAAATACAGCCCACTGAAGGTGCCACACATACATACACAAAATAAAATACTGACAATCTTATATTCTCTTCGCTCTGTGGGAACAGTGACTATTACTGGAGCATGGGAGATGGGGGACCTTCTCCGCCTCTTCTTCTTGACTCATAATTTTGCTGCATTTGTTCCAGTAGACATCAGTGCTGCCTGCCACAATGTGGTGAAAAACTTGTTAAAATAAATAAATAAATTGATAAATTGCTTAAACGGTCACCTTACCAGTATATAATTATTATTTTATTCATTTTTATTTTATTAAAAAAAAAAATAATAATATATATATATATACAGTATATATATATATATATATATATATATATATATATATATATATATATATATTATTATTATTATTATTACTATTATTACTTGCTTGTCAATTTGGTATTGTAGTCAGGACAAACTGACTGACTGAATGTTATGAATAAATATTAAACGTTTATTTTTTAAAAGGGTTAATATTCTACTCTAAAAAATAATAATAATAATGCAATAAAAAAAAACTATACAAACAGAAAGAAGCTGTCTGATGCACTAATCCTATATAATGATGTAGGATGAGGGGATAAAAGTGGTTGATATGGGAAAAATATGGCGGTTATGCAGAGGACATCAGAGTCCAACCTGGCGTGGCATGAACAGCATGACACGGCACGGCAGGTTCCAATGAGGCTTCACGCACCTGGGGCGCCATCCTGCCTAAGCGCAACACAATCAGTTCTTAACAGCAAATCCAACTGCAGGTTGCCATGACAACCCATAGGTAGTGCCTGCGTGGGACAAAGACAGGCCGCTTGCGCGAGTATGCATGATTGAGAGGGAGCGAGTGAGCGATGTGAGGCAGAGCAGGCGCTGCCCTCCTGGGGCCCTCATTCGTTTGTCTCTCACTGAGACCACACGAGCCATACCGTTGATGGGGAACAGGAGGGGGCGTGGAGAAGGGACCAGGCAAGTGAAAGATGCACAACTGATCTGGAAAGAATGGATGGGGGGCAAAAAGTGGTAGAAGAAAATAAGATTACACAATATCCTGATGCCTTTTGTCTGAAATAAAGAATTTCAAAGCCGTTCTTTCTTTCGAGTTGTCTACGCTTTAATTTAACCTAATATGTCGCTTGCAACTCAAGTCAAGTTGCATAAAGCCTCTTAATGTCTTTTCTTTTTGTTTTTTTAATGATTGTCTTACATTTTTCACACAAGAAATGCTAATTTAAACTGAAGTATATATTTGTGTTTGAAATTTCCTCACGGAAAATGTTTCCACATAAAAAAAAATTGTTTGCTGCTATGCACAATGCAAATTTAAGAAATAGGAACTGTAGTTTTAATTTTATTTTTTAATTTTAACGGACGTTAATTCTTAAGATTTTTTTTAATTTTCTCTTTTGTATTTGTAATTGCTCATTAATCAAGTAAAAAAATATATTTTATCCAAATATTTGATACATTTTTAGTAGGATATTCAAATAGTAAAATATACACAGTAACTGCATCCCTACAACTTTTCTTTCATATTGACATATTTTTTTATTGTTTAATTAACTCATTCACTCCCAGCCATTTTCCCCGAAGCAATCCCCTTCACTCCAGGCTATTCTATTGGATTTTTACTGATTTTGCAAGGCCCACAGAATATTGTGTTCTATTGCTATAAAAACCTGGAACCTACTAAAAGAAAGGTTAGAGACTCTTATTTCTATCTGTTTCCGTTTTGCAGCAATTAGCATTAGAATATAGCTAAGTTCAATCATTATTCACAAATCTATTTAGATCTTTGAGTAAATGAACTTTTTTTCAACATGGCCCTGGTTGATCTCTTTTGCTCTGTTGTGACCTGCTAGCCGTTTGTGTAATAACAAAAAAAAAAAATTGTGTTCTTTGCAGTTAAGAGGCTGCATCAAAGCCTTCTGTAGCTCTAGCATAAAAAACAGTTTTTAAAAAAAAAAAAAAAGAAGAAGAAAAAAGCGTATAAATGCGTCTTTGGTTCACTTAAAACATTTAAGATAGAACGTATTTATATGTTTTTTGGAACAAATGAGTTAAACCCTTTAATGTTGCTCCGCAATATTATATATAGGAGCAACCTCAATGATATTGTTGATTAGCACATTTGCTCCTCAAAGAAAAAAAGGTATTTCAAGCCTTTAAACAACATTTTATGCCATATCAAGGTATATATATATATATATATATATATATATATATATATATATATATATATATATATATATATATATATATATAATTTTTTTTTTTTTTTCAACTTGGTCCCTGTTACCCCCAAGTTCTAAAATCCCATCTGTGCCACCTGCACTGACCAGTTTAAAGCATATGTCGAGTGGGTGTATGTTTATCTTGTCTCAAAGCCTAAATGCAGTTTGCGGTAAACAGGCCAACTTGTTCCTTCCCAGAGCAGATTGTCTGGCATGGAAAAGGCAATTTCACGTGATATAAAGAGCAAGGCAAATATATTTTCACTTGAGCCTTTTGCTGCCAGCTCCTCATCTTTTCACGCCTGTACAATAGCAAACAAGTTGTACCAAAATGTTCCTGTGTATAGCATGCACATACTGTTTGCTTAAGTACTAATCATAAAAATTACTGGAGTTCACACTTTTTATTTATTCTCCCTAAATTGATTCAAATGAGGGTAACAACAGCATTATCGGACTGTCCAACATTAGCCATTTGTTTCTTTATGTAGTGATCAACACACCTAATATACTATATTTAGACAATATTTGTTTGTCAAAGCTGTAATTTTGATTTACAGCATGTCTTCCTTATTTTGTTGTTTGAACAGACTTGGGTGTGTATAGGTCACTAATTGGCACAGTTGGTGATGTCACGTTCATATTTACACTGCACTCACATGGCAAATAGCCGATATGTACCCAGTGACGTGCGGTCAGGATAGGCAAAGTAGGCACTGCCTACCCCAGGCTGAAATGAATGTTTGGCGTTTTCTATTTATTTTAATTATTTCTTTCATTTCAGAAAGCCTACACTACCTAATGGTTTAAAAGTGACAACATTTGGTGATTTTTAGACCTCAATTAAAAATGACTCATTACTTCGTCCTCTGAAGGCGCACCGCTACTGTGCTTTTCCCAGCCCTGTCCGTGGAGCGATGAGAGTTTGCGCATGCGTAGTCAGTTCCCCAGTAGAAAAGTCCTTTACGCAAATAGGCAGATCGCTACGCAGCCTTTTTACGTCGCTGTATTATTCCTATGCGAACGTGCGTTCGCTCAGTGCATTCGTGAATTCAAAACACAGTGCACAGCAAAGCGGTAAGATGACGGCACTCTGGAGAATATAAAATTATTTTCACGCCTTTCTTTTGAGGGAAAACGCCATCTTTTGAAAGATGGGAGACCAACGCCTTAGCTACCGGATCTTCAGCAAAGTAAGGGACAAAGAATTATTCGTACTTTTCACAAAGAATGGTGCAAAAGGAAAGATTGGCTTTGTGGATGTCCTTCGATTAGCTGGCGGTTTCACTTTACATGGTGTTTGGCATTACGATTGCTAGCTTGATTTTGTGAGGAATTAGGCTGTTTTACAGGGAGATATTCACTTTATTACATTCTTTGCGGGCGTCCGGGCGGGTTTGAAATTGTCGGTTTTTCGTTGTGCGGCAAATGGGAGGCAGTGCACTGCAACATTTGCGTAGTGGCAAGTGTTGAGCTGCCGCACCGGAGGCGACGGGTACGAACCCCGCTGGAAGTAAAAAAATTAAATTAAATTCAAAAAAGATTGTGGAGAAAAGAATGTAAGACTTCAAAAGAGAGTAATGTTGTTTTGTTTTATTTTCTACCCATACAGAGGAGGCATTTGTTAAAATAGTTTGAATGCATGACATCTTGTATCTGAGTATCAAGTATCTCGAGGTCAGGCTGAGTGTCCCCTTTTTTTGGAAATATGGTCACCCTAGGATACCTTGTACACTCTCCTGCGGACACACAAATTTGTAATTGGTGTGTGCGTCCCAATTTGCGACTGCCTGTCTACCCAAACCTAGAGCTCACTGCGCGTCACTGTATGTATCGAATTCTTACTATCATTTGCTAATTTCCATCCAAGGGTATTTGATTCCTAAGCCATGATGTATGCCCAAATTGTACCACTTGAGAGCAATTGTGAACTCGAACCATGCCTAATGCTTTTTTCAGTCCGCAGTCACATTGCGAAAAACATATTTTGCTCCAAAAGCATTATCAGTCATTATTTTGAGCAGCCATTGTTGTGTTATACATGCTACAACACACGTTTTATATGGAAATGTCATTTTCCCTTTAAAAGAATTGTACAGTACTTTGAGACCTACTTTTAAGTTGGCAATTTGATTCGAAAACACTGCTCTTATGTAAATGCTACATAATTGTCTCCTCTCTTCCAAAATTCATACACATTGCCGCTTTGAAGTAGTTTTTTTTCTCTCCCTGAGATGTAGTATATGTGCTTTGTCTCAGTATGTGGGTAACACATTTTCATGTCTAACAGAAAAGTACCTGGTGCGCAGAGCAAATTACCTTAAAGGACGGCAACTCCCACTGTGGCCTATGCATCGCCATTAATACAGAAACAGCTGGTGCTACTATTGAGGTTGTGCTATGGTGACCAGGCAGGAGTATGACATGACATTAAGAGTAAGGCTTGGGGCGGAGAACATAACAATTTTACCGTCATGTATTCTGCATTCATTTGTTTTTGGTTTGTGGTATGAAACAAACAACGGGTACAGTATATAATGGACCATAGTGTCCGCTTCAATAAGTGCCTTTTTGCATAGGCTTCAGCACACTTGTCCCCACAGGTGGGCTGTGCCCGCCCCCCAAGATGCCTGTGTCCCACCACTTGAGCCACGGATCTCTAAAAATAAGGATTTCGACTTGTATGATTGGTGGCCAGTCTTATCTGCATCAAACTATCACAACCGTGCTGAAAATAATGTTTGGTGCGCAGGCTTACATTATACACAACAAATACATCAATTGTTGGTATTTTTCAAAATGAATCTGTGAGTTTTTGTCCAGGCACAATCACAATATGGCAAGTGATGAGGTGAGCAACAAAAGAACTATTTTGGACCCGTTTCATAAAAGAATCCAAGTCAAAAACAAAACACTTTTCAAATGAAGATTGAGATTATTTTCCTGTTTTTAAGTTTTATTTCTGCTGCAGACGGCAGCACCCATACCAGAGCAAAATGTCAGCACGTCCACCATATTGGATGTGGCCATCATATTAGCAATACATCTGCCAATTATTTTTGAAAAATTTAATTAGAATCAAAAGCAATGGTTCAGTCTTAATCCCGCAAGTTCTGTCTTGATGATGCTCCAAGGAGCAAATGAACGAACCGATGTGGGGTCTATGTAATACTTTTAACATCAATAATATGGAGCAAAGTAGGTATTGTCTGTAGGATATAAATAACACAAGAGATGCAGGAAAAAGATTGTAAAGGGAAATGTGATAACCAGTCATGGCATTATAAGTAAAAGTGTTTCTATTGCGTGTTGTTGTTTTCTTTCAGAAATCTAATACAAACCCAATTCTGATTTGCTTGGATGGGAGCTGTATCTCTAAAACCTGTGTGTGCCCTTCAGCATGAATAGTGCCTTCACAGATGTGTAAGTTACCTACGCCGTTGGCACGAACACAGCCTCATACCATCACAGATCCTGACTTTTGAACTTTGTGTCTATAACAGGATTAGGGATGTTCGATACCACTTTTTTTTAGACCGATACGATACTCAAATCTTCAGTACTCACCAATACCGATACCAAGTGCATTAGTACTTTTGATACATAAAATGTCCACACAAAAAAACGGACAGTTTTTTTTAAAACCTACATATCCCAATATAGCAAATTTCCTTAAAATTGCTTGACAATGGCAATTATAGTCTTTCAATTTGCTCATAAAAGTGTTTTTGCATAGAGCCCACAATAAAATTTATTTAAAAAAATAGATAAATAAAATGCAACAAATATTCCAGTGGCCAGAAAAAAAAAAGTCCCAATCAAAATATGTGGTTGTACAACTTCCTTTTAAGGAATACAGTAGGGCTGCAACTATAGAGTATTTTAGTTTTGTTTTTTGTTTTTATTTGTTAATTTTTTTCTTTCGACAATCATAGAGAGAATTTACAACATTCACTTTTCACATGCAATTATACCGGAAAAGAAAAAGGGCTGAAGGGATGAAGCTGAAGCTTATTAATTCCCGTTCCCAGAATGCAATAGGACGCAGATAATCAAAGTGGTAATTCGTCACATATGTAGTTGTGTGGATTATCAAATTGTTGATTGATGCCCTTCAGTCGGTTTCTTCCCCGTTTCGATTTCTGTTCACCACTGTGTTCCGACGAGCAATCATCTCCAGGTTGTTCAGCTTTGTAGTGAAGTTCATTCCCATTCTGTTAGTGGCGATGTTTGACGCAGCCACGAACAGAATGGGAACAGTATTTGTAATAGTAATAGTATTTGAATACTCGACTGAAAATTCTATCGAGTACTAAAGTACTCGGATTAAATGTATTTTTGCTTGGATAAAGAGTAATTTAAGTACTTAAAATATATTTTTTTAATCAACAGTTTATTTTTTCTCAAATTGTACACTTACATTATACACCAGGGTAGTGATTGTGCATTTATGAATTTTGAACAGTTGACCAGTAGGCCTAATAAGGCAAATTAAATCTTTATTTTGCGTTACAGGTTAAAAAAAGAAGAAGAAGCTTGCAGACACGAAACACATTAGCTACTGGAGTACTGCCCTACAGGCCACATCTTAAATTTGGAGGCAGTTAAAACGTAACGTGGCAGCCTTCACATCACGCTAAAATAACATATACACATCCAATCACAACCAGACAAAAGAATCCCCTGCACACTGACAGAACTTCACTCAATGAGTTTATTTGAGGGAAAACAACGCATTTCGCGTTGAGCGTCATCAGATTCATCTCAGATTTTTGTTGTTTCCCTCAAATCAATTCATTGAGTGAAGTTCTGTCAATGTGTGGGGGATTCTTTTTTCTGGTTGTCATACACAAGCTCCGAGCTCCTGCTGCCCACCAGCACCTGACCATTGGAGCTTGTGCATAGACACTTCACCATTGATTAACATATACACACATTCATGTATCGAAGAGTTCGCTTCATTCATGGCGCATTGCGCGCAAATACGGCAACTTAGCCCACGCCAGCCGCAGCCCGGCCTGGACCAGGTTGAGTGGACGTGGGGCGGGAGTGGACCGGGGCGGCAGCGGCGGCGGCGGCCCCGCGGGGCGGATGGTCGGCCACCACCCGCTCGCCGCAAGCGCCACTGCCGGTCGTCCCACAGCTTTTTCTTTAAATTATATTTTACACTACACTAGTGGAAAAGAGTCCAACCCCTCCAAGAGGACTGCTACTAGAATTCCAAGCTGTGTTACTCAGAACTTTTCAACCTTACACACTAGTTCGTCCCTAGAGCCAGCTTCTGTAGCCGGGGGATTCCTGCTCCAAGCCGCCGCACTCCTCACAATGCACCCAACTTCTATATATTGCCCCTCCTACAGGTAGTGAGCACATGCAGGTAGGGGGGGACCAACATTGTTCTTTTCTGCTGCTGGCCTGGCCAACAGGCACGCTAAGGCTTATATATTCTTCTCATTTTTCCAGTGTCGGTTGATGCCTATCGGACGTGCGCCTTCGCTCAGCACCCAATCCCTCCCAGAGATGTTTATTATTTATAAAAACTCTATCCTCTTTTACTAGCAGAGTTATTTCGTCAGAGCTGGCTATGTAATTGATGCCACTGTGAAAGTCACAGAAAAAAGAAGAAGAAATAAACCCATTTCTAGGTTGAAACGTGCCAGCCAGCTACACGTGTTGTCCAATTTATGTTGATTACCTGACACCTTCTAGCTTGCTCTGTTTGGCTATATTCATCCATTATATGAACTGCTTATCCTCACAAGGGCTCTGCTTATTGAATATGAAATCTGATTGATTCAAACTAGTTAAAAAAAAAGCAAAACAAAAAGCAAGGAACCACCAATCTTAAGTCTAAAGAAATTGGGAAGTTTATATTGATATGGCAAAACATGCTGAAACAAACAAACAAAGCAAACTAAATAAAAACAACATAATTGACTGTAAATTGCAACGCCAAGACACATGCTATGAAATGAAAACAAAAACACTGCTGTAAATAAATGTATACAATTTCATGTGAAGGCTTTAAAGGTTTTCCGTGCACGCCACTGCGTTGTAAATACTGCAATTCACAGCATCAATTCAGAATTATTTTAGTAAGATTGAACGTAATTTCGCTTAATTTGTGAAAATAAAGGAGGAAGAAAATGGAAAACTGGAAAAGTGCAGGTGTTGAAAGGCTGAGCTGAATGTCTTCAGTATTCATCCAACACTATTGTGATCAACTCTGAAATAACACCCACTCTGGATCCCATTTAACTAAATTACACTTTGGGAGTTAAAATCTCAATTTAACACTTAAATTTTAACACTCAAATTTTTGTTGCATGGTATAAAAATGACCTGGGAATGGTTTTCAATTGTTGGGAATATATTATGCATTATCCACATATGTCTCCATGTACGTGCCTCGCGCTTCCTGTGCAAGCCATAAAAAGCGACTATTCATCCTTCCCCCCTTTGTCTCCTCAGCTTCTTTCAGCAATTTTCCAAGCCCATTTTTTCCTCATGCCTCTTAACTCGCCAGCTGTCGCGTGGCCTCGGGCTTGGTGTTTTGTGGTGGTATCACTGGCGTCCACACCTCCTACATGTTATAGATGGTACTAGAGGGCAGCTTTAATGCTCCAGCTGTCATGCCACAACGTCTCAGTCTCAGTCGCTTGGCTGTAAAATGGAGCGCTGGTCCCCTGGGCGAAGCAACTCCCAGGACATTACTGTTAAAGGCTTTGTTGTGACCTCTGCTACTGACTTAACTATATATCACCTCAACGGCTTGCATCCACAGCATTCTGCTCACGTCTTTAAGGAGCTCCATTCTCTCGCTCTCTCTAGCTTAGTTTTCTCTGTCTTTCTCGCTCCGTCTCTCACATTTAAAAATAAAACACACATGCGTACATACATTTATTTTGATCTCTTTTTTTTTTGTTCGTGATTGCATCCATAAAATTGTAAGTATTTCAATGTATTGGGAGGTGATTATTTATTATTTTTATTTTTGGCCCATTATTGCATTTTTTTCCATTTCAGCTTTACTTGTTTTCATGCTCTCGTGTAGATTTATGCACTATAGTTTTTCTGCTAACTAAAATGTACATTACCACGTGTTTATAATTAACTACACCCATAATATTGGGTGGATGATGATTGAGAAGAAGTTTCATTTGAGCTGACCGCAGTGAACCTGTTTTTTGTTCTATACTGCTACAGTGAATGGTCACTGAATGGTTTGGGTCCTGAATATATTCAAGAAATGCTGATTAAATGCAAACCCAGCAGGGCTCTGAAATCTGCAGACTTGGGTCAATTAGTGGTACCCAGAGTTCAAAGTAAACATGGTGGAGCTACATTTAACTGTTATGCTGCACACAAATGGAATAAGCTGCCAACACAAGTGAAGTCAGCCGAGAGTGTAAATGCTTTTAAATCCCGGTTAAAAACGTTGCTTCCCCGACCCCCACCCCTATTTTTTGATTAAGGTCTTTTAAACATTTTTAAAATGTTTTTTTTCCCTTTTAATTGTTTTAGAAAAATTCTTTACTCTAAATGTTTTCAAAATTTGCTGTCTAATGTATGTTCTTTGAGTAAATGTTGTAAGCTACTTTTGTTTTCTCTGCTTTGCTTAACTGCAGTGTTTGTTGATGCGTGTAGGTGTTGTCTTTCCTTGTGTAAAGCACATTGAGTTTCCTTGTGTATGAAATGTGCTATAGAAATAAACTTGCCTTGCCTACAGTAGAGATACAGTAAATAATCAGCAGGCTGAATGCATGGTCGATGCCCATGCATTTCTACAAGGCTCATTCAATAAATAAGGTGAAATTTTCTGTATAAGAACTTCTTTTTATGAATTTATTTATTTTTCCTCTTTTTTTCCCTTCTGTATAAGAACTTCTAATACAAATCGAAGCTTACTTTTTTCTCTTTTTTTGGTCAACGTAGTTTCCCAGCACTGTCACAAGCTTTCCCCATCTGTGCACAAGCTTCCGTATTCCCTCAGTGTAAAAATATTTGGACTGATGTCTCAGCCAGTCGCTCACAACACTTATGACTTCATCGTCACTATCAAACTTCGTGTCTCTCGTGAACGCTTTCAGGGGACCAAACAGGTGAAAGTCTAAAGGGACAAGGCCTGGGCTGTAAGGGGGAAGAGGTTTACCCTTCAGCAACTAAAAACTTGATAACTGACCGCCATTCAATTCTGGAGCATGCTTCTTGGTCGGCCATCTCTGTTAATCGCCAAAACTCTCAAAGTTTGTCTTGAATCTGCAAAATAAATTAAATCCATGTGAAAAAGAAGTAAAACAGAAATATATATACAGTATATAAAAAAGTAAGCTTCTATCTATATTAGAAGTCCTTATACCAAAAAAATTCACCTAATTTATTGAATGACCCTCCGGCGCACTAGGCCTGGGCAAAATTCAGAATTTTCTAAATTCAATTCAATTCAATGGATGCATTTGAATTTGAATTGACTGCACCATACAGGAAGTGGAATTTAATATATTGGAATTCAGAGAAATTCATTCTCATCACACCTCAGTGGGAATGCGACTTTTTCCTTTTTTCTTCCAATTAGAAGTACAGAGACTAACAATACATTTCCTTAATGTATAGGAAAGCTTAGCAATACTTTATTTCATTTATGTTTTTGTAGTTAGGGGTGGGTTGGTCATCGGGAATATCGGACGGCCAGGACATTTTCGGGCTGGTTGCACCGCCACTTTTTGCCCCGCCATACACACACCCATCAAGACCAACAATAAACTACTCCCACTCCAACCATCCTCACCCTCTTCGATAAATACTTATTTGGGAAGTACTGGGAACAAAATTTAGCCCGGGAAAATAGTTGAATATTTCTAACGGCAGTAGCATTGTTGGGCCGTATGATAGATAGGTACATTCATCGAGTGGGCTTCTTTAGCTTTTGGCCATGGCACAACCCATGCAGTAGATAACAGAATACTGTATGTATCGTTTTCTTGTTGCATAATTGTAGAGAAAAAAAATCTTGATTCTTGGGATTTCTCCATGTCATATATTTTACCGAATCTTCAATAGCAGCAAAATACTAATTTGCTCATGATCCTGGTAGTCACCTACATACCTATCTTTATCATTGTCATTTTAAGCCCACCGTTTTTTTTCTTCCTCACTTGCAATGTGAGTCATGGCACACTCTTTAGGGAGTTATGGAGTAATAAGCCTAAGTAATAAGTATATTAGTTAACATGGAAACGGAAAATCCATTCACATCTATTTGGAACACACAAAATCACACATATTTTACACACACAAATACATCAAGAATGCCTTCCAGACACCAAGGTGTACACGGTCCCCTGCCTCTGGTGTATGATAGTCTGATGTTCCCTCTGCCTCTGTCCTCGCCTCATCTTGATTAATCTCATAGCAGTGTGCCAAGGACTTGTAAGATGCCACGCATTGCCTGTAATCTTCTCTTAATGTGCTGCTCTCTCTTAAGTGCAGCCTAAGTGAATCTATTTGCAGGGACTGTGAGCGAAGGGAGATTTCTCCCATGTTATCTAAACAAGTCTAACAAATGGCTTGATCAATTTGGCCGAGTCCAATGACTGCACACCTTTTCAAATTAGACTAAATCTTTTCTAAACTTTTATGAAGAAAAATAAAGATACATTTGAAAAATTAAAGCTTTTCAAGAGGGGAACTTAAAATAAATAACTGTGTGTGCGCGTCCTCTTAGAGTATAACCGGAGATGTGGCTGTGTTCGAAATTGGCCAGTCGCATTCAAGTAAACATAAAATACAGTTTTTAAATGGTGACTCTATTTATTGAAAAAAAGTTTTTCGTTTTGTTTTTTAAGCCATTTAGAGGTTGACTTGCTGGTGTGTTTTGGATCATTGTCATGCTGTAGAAACCAAGTGCGTCATCTTGAGTACAGGAAGTGATAAACATACTGTATATGTATACATACGTACCCATGAATATACAGATATAAAATACTAAACATCACAAATGCATTATCCAAAATGTTGTTAAGACGTGTCGTTGGAACCTAAATCATAACAAAATTGGTTTAATTTCATATAATCTGACATCAACCCGATTATATATGACGCCATGCAAGAATCGTTCCCTCAAAAAGGCCTATATTCTTAAAATCTAAGATTTGAGGGTACTGTAACTCCTGACACTTTGGTGTAGTAAGTAATCTGAAGGATTAACTCCACAACAAGTGTGCAATACAATACTTTGTACTACATTCAAGGTAGACAGTTCCCAGTCATCTTGGCCTCTTTTGAACATCACCCACGCTAACGGTCCCTTAGTACACACATCTATGTTCATCCTACCTAGTAAAATATAGCTAAATTAACAATATGTTTACAATAATAGCACTAATAAAAGAAGAACATAATGTACACTGTAAAATGAGCTGTGTTTATGCTGAAAAGGAATATGAATGTAGGATTTTACAACTGCAGATCCTGACTGGTCATGTTTAATGCAAATTCAATTTCACTTTTACATACTGAATGAGATATGAATGAAAGCGCAGAGGTACCTTGACATAGGAGCTCATGAGTTCTTCGAGATGTGACCTATCGCTTGGCCAAAATTTGATTTACGTGCAAGCTTTTGATACGCCGCTGCTTGAGTGAAATAAAAACGAAAAGCAACAGCCGTCGATACATTTTCATATGTTTGTTGAATGGTGAAAACAGTCAACCACATAAATCCAAAATGAGAACACTGACAAAGAGCTACAATAGGCCAAAACAAAACTAACATGAAGCCCAGCCAACCATGTTCCTGATGTCATTCAATATGTCACACCCACCAAAGGCAACCAATTTTAATTAAAAAAATTAGTTAATTGAGTAATGAGCTTGGTCACGGAACACATCAAAGTCAAGGTACCCCTTTAGATCAGTGGTTCTTAACCTTGTTGGAGGTACTGAAGCCCACCAGTTTCCTATGTGCATTCAACGTTTTTTACAACTGAAAACATACAGTAGGAATAGGGTTTGCTGGTGAGCAAAATGAACAGGGAGAGGCTTTTTTCAAGCTACAGTTCAGTAGGCTACTGTAATTTATCATGTACAGTGGCCTATTTAGTTTAATTTTCTGTCTATCTTCACCTTGAATTTAGAAAGTGCTGTGTTTTTGTATTCCCCATCTCCATGCAGCTTAAGGAAGTGAGAAACAAAGATACAATGAAAACAGCAGAAGCCCCAGAATTGAACCCTGTGGAACACCATACGTTCCGTTATACATGAGGATTCATATTGCACATATTTATCTGAACACTTCCTTTTTTTGCTCGACATATTATGAAAGGATTACAATAATGAAGAAACCACACGACGTAACAATCTGCAGTGTGGCACTGTGCCACAGAGTGGCGCCTCCTTGTTTTTGTTGTCCCTATGTAGTACTTTTTCGTTTGGCCACCAATGTGTTTGATGCCGTGGACGTCGAGAAGCCTACTGTTTTTTTTTCCTATTAATAAAGTAAGCCTGTGGACATCCAGTTCCTTTTTTGCTCTCCAGTTTTTTTGCTATCCAGCTGTGCCGTCCATGTCTGATCAGTCACCGCGCGTTACAACGACGTACCATCACAACAGTCGACTACTGAACGCACAAGATTCCAAGAAATGTAACATTACCTGCAGCCAATGATGGCCAAGTGGGGTGTATAATAGCGAATCATTTGAGTCGAGTGTTGACCTCTGCCGGAACCCTTGAGACTGACTCATCAAACGCTTGGGGTTCGCTCAAACTCAGGTTAAGAACCACTGGACTAGATCAAATATCAACAAACTGTCATTTGTCGCTTTCTATATTGTAGTATAATACTATATATTGCACACACATTTCAAACAAAAATTGTTTTGGGTAATACAGTACTGGGCTGGTAAATCAATTTGATTGTTTTTCTGAAATAATGTTGAAGGTGATACTACTCAATGTTTGACATTGTTTTCCTCTGCCTCCTGATCTTTGCCTTTCTTTAACCCTTCATCTTTCTATCCCCTTCACTGGCAGTGGTTTGGCAATCCCTCCCTTGGGCTGAACACTTTGTCCTTCCACCGCATTTCTCCCCCTCCTTCTCCTCCTCCTCATCCTCCTCATCCTCCTTCTCTCTTTTTTTTTTTGCCCAGTCCTAGTGTGAGTGATAAATTATTCGTGGGCATGCTCAGAGGGCCCAGGGCTGCTCATTCCAGCACACAGCGGACTAGCATTGATCCGGCCTGTGGTTCAACTTAATTGGAAACCTAGTTACACTGTCTACAGACACACAGTGACACACACACACACACACACACACACACATACAAGCATGTACATGCATAAGCGTACACTTGAGGACATACCTTCCAACCGTAAAGCCTCACAATTAAACACATATGTAATACGCTATACAGTGTTATGCCTGGGCATGGGTGCATGGATGATAGCCTAATTAACATAATTACTTAACAGACACAGGTAATCCCCTTGTGTATATCTGCATTAAATTGTTATATAATTAACATCTGCCTATGTATCAATTTAATGTATATGTTTAATATTTTAGCATTGCAGCAGTACACAAAGCGTACATCCACTGCATGAGCAGATACTGCATTAAAATATGCACACATTGTTAAGCAAGGACAACTTGGCAACTAGGAAGCGCATACACACCAACAAACATGGACACACACTTGCATGCACTTTATAGTCACAAAGCCTGCATTCTAAGCAGTACTAAAGAGGAGTAACGGTCCACAGTGGAGCAATACGGAGGCCCGGGGTTATCGATTGGACTGAGACACTGACTATCATGCAGCTAATAGATTACATCAGACACATTGAGGCGACCCAGTCAATGAGGCCTGATCCTATTAAGTGGGATTTGTAAACAGTTGTGTGCTCACTGTGATGGCTGCTGTGCTGCTTTGTGAGCCTTGGCAAAGGGTTGCAGGCTGCAGTGGTTTGAATGAGGCTCATACTAGGCTGCGCTCTGTCCCTGCAGCCTCTCCTCAGCTGCTGCCCAGTCATGCTGTCTGCAGAACTACCACGCGACACATGCCCTCGCATTTTAACAACTTTAAATAACAATGGAAATTTACAGGCATTCTCTGTGTGATATTAAATGCAAAAAAAAATAACTCAAAAAAAGAAAAGTGGATAAATGTTTTTTTTTTTTTTTTAAATCAAATCATTTCAGTTGTGTATATAAGCTTGAGTCCCCTCCCTACAAAATGCAAATAGTAGCAACTCAATGGTCTAATGCTAAGGTCTTGCATCTGTAACTAACAGATATAAAGCAATCTAGGACCCCATGAAATTTTACTTTTTAATTGGTTGCATGCAAATAGTTGGGTCTCTGGAGTGCCTGGCCCTCACCAAGCGTGAAACTAACACACCAAGTAAATATTTTCCTAGCTGCCTATTTTCAAATATGTGTCTGTTAACGAACTGTTCTGAATCACACATCTGTCTGAAAAAAAAGTAGGCAAAGCCACAGTGATTTATGATGGGAGCACAGATTATTGTTACCTAACATTATTAGATTCTGATAAAGGACAATTCCCTTAATGTGGTTCAACTTAATTGGAAGCCTTATGGGGTGGCAAGGCCAGTGGCGTTCCTAAGTAACTTGCCACCCTAGGCAGGATTTCTGTTAGTGTCCCGCCCCCCCCCAACTTATTAGACCAACCACAAACCAGACCCTGCTCAACTAATTAGAACTATCACAAAATATTCATCATTTGTTTGTTTGTTTGTTTATTGAACATATAAACCAGCAACAGAATTACTGTAATCAAAATAAAAGGATTTAAAAGAAAAGGTTTTTTTTTTTTTTTACATATCATTATGCACAGCTTACATGTTCAAAAGGAGTAGGAAGAAGTAAAAAACTTATCGAGTCCTACCACCTTACAAAAGAATTAAACAAACAAACACAAACTTACACATAAACAGCGCCACTTACGTATATGTGCATAGTTATGCCAACATTATTGTACATTTAGTTGATAAGCAAATATTTTTACGGATATATAAATCAGCACAAAGGCTTACACATACATTTTTAATTGCACCCTATTTCCTACATTTGTACTGACTTATACCTGATTTAAATATTGTTGTTGTACTTTGTTTTTATACATCCTTTTAAAAACAACCAGTGATTCACACCTTTTCAGGTTAATTCCAAAATTATTCCACAAATTTACACCTATAATTGTAACACACCTTTGCTTAATATTTGTTCTTGTTTTGTAATTTTTATAGACACTCATACCCCTCAAATCATAGTCACTGTCTCTGATTTCAAACAACTTCTGAATATTGTGGCAAAGTAGGTTGTTGTGTACCTTATTTCAGCAATTTTAAACTCAACTAGATCATAAAATTTCAACCAGATCATAAACTCACGCAGAGCACAGGGTCTCTTCACTTCTCAGGAATTTTAAAACCGCAGTTGCAGTGCAATATGCATATGTAGTAAATGAACTACAATAAATCCCTGTATGGGATAAGTAGAGCCTAGCAAAGAACGAACTTCATTCAGAGTATATTATTTCAGTATAGCGAGTCGTGACTTGCAGAAGTTAGGTTTACACTTCACAAATGTTTTTTTTTTCTTGTGTGCTTTTCTTTTATTTCATTGTTGATGTTTCTAATAACTGGCTCTCATGATGCAAACCAATCTTTGAGTAGCAAAAATACCGTATGAGAGAAAACTTATATTTTACATTCTTACTGATGGCATCTGCATTCAGATCATCTCCCACACTTACTTACTTACTTACCTTTTGGCACAACCGTACGCCACACACTGCGGTATTTTTGCTGTAGATGAAGAAAATAACGTGAAAAGTATGCAGCGGAAACGTCAATGTGTTAAACTCACTGTAAGTGTGGCAATGCAAGATGGCTGCCACCGGCTTCACTTCTTGCTACAGCTTTTTATTATGTCCGTCCTGCATCAGCCTGCGAATCCACCTCAGAGTTTGACCGTGGTCTTTTTCTTTTCAAGCTTTAACCAAGACAGCATGGTAGCGTTTTCATTTCATTTTCTTCACTCAAGAGCTATGGTTGTACACAAGCGTTCGGGTCGGCTAGCATCGGGCTAGGCTAGCATCACGTTTACAGCCGGCGACTTGAATGACGTATGGGCACGTCTCTTGCAAGCACAGATTTATACGAGTACTGGAGTAAGCGTGCACATGGTGATGTGATGAGCGCAGGGCTTCCATACTAAATGTAACTCCGTGGATGAGCGGTGCTCGCTGAAACAGCTTTTGGGGATCAAAAAACGGCAACAACTTCTCCTTCCCCTGGCGCCTTGTGCTCTTGAGCGCCCCTAGCATCTGCCTAATGACAGGAGTGGTCGTCTCGCAACCCTGACGTTGTGGGTTTGCTCACATGCCACTGTGACCACAACAAACTATCCTTGAGCAAAATACTGAACCTGTAGTTGCTCGATGCTGCATCATCAGTAGGTGAATGCACAGTAAAACTTAAAGCGCTTTGAGCGCCTTGTGAGGTGGAAAAGTGGAAATGGAGTACCATTTACCATAGTACAAATTCTAAAAAAACGCGCGGTGTAACTGTGTGCATGGGTAGAATTTCTTTGCTTTTGGTATTTTTGAAGATGCGCGGTTAGAAATGGCTGGTTTGCGCCATTGTGGGCGTGAACACAGCCGACTAGCTTCACAGTATATGTGTATATATATATATATATATATATATATATATATATATAAAGAGAGAGAGAGAAAGAGAGAGAGAGAGTTTATATTAGTTTGAGCATTAAATTGTTGTCTTTGTAGTGTATTCAATTGAATATGGGTTGAAAAACATTTGTAAATCATTTAATTCTGTTTTCATTTAAGTTTTACACAATGTCCCAACTTCATTGGAATATCAGTTTTTAAGTTTTGCCATCATAAAGTTGTCTCAAGTTTGATAAAACACATTATGCATGCTAAACTAATCTATTTGCACATACTCCTCCCAGAATGAACTGCATGGTAATTTTACACTTTTGGTATACACAATCCTGGGTGAGTCCAGTTTGTACATCACCTTCCACATCTGCTTCTGTGAGCAATCAAGTTTGAGCCTATTTTGCACTTGCAAACCTTTAATTAATCAGGCCCGAAGTATAATAGATGACAAAAATTTACACAACTCTCCATCAACAGATGGAATTCAGACAGCTGTGAATGTTGTGCATGTGGATTGTTGTTGCAAAAATAACTTGTTTTGTTGATACAAATAGCCAAAGAGAAAAAAAATTGCCTCTGCTATCTGAGGAAATCTCATATGTTACAAGCACAGTTCATCTAAACAACATTATTTCTGCCTAACCAGTATAATATATTCCGGTCAGGGTCTTCAGATTAATTCTGTGACCTTAACCCATTCACATGTCCCTTCAGGGCCTGTGCAGCAAAGAGGAGTGAAAAATAGATAACAAGAAATTTGCTCCACAGCCAATTGTGTGTTTTTAAGAGCAAAATGGCTTTTCCAAAATAAATAGATCTGTGTCGCAGACTGCTTGGAGAGAGCAAAGCCTTGGGTTCAATAATTAATTCCCGAGTCGAGATTTGGAGAGCCGCTGATTGGGTTGATACTTTTTTTTTTTCTTTTATTCTGTTATGATACAAAGGAGTTCGTTTGAAGTAATTTGTCCCAGAGAGAGTGGCTTGGAATATCGTACATGCTTTGATTTAGCAAAGCAAATTTAATTTTGTTTGCTTTATGCAAACCAGCCAGATCTACGGGGCTTTCTGTGATTCCACTAGAGGGGTGATGCAGGTGCCTGTTCTGATAATGATGGAGGGGGGGGGGGGGCACAAAATAGAATCACTCTCCTGCTCCTAATGTGTAATGTAATTCTCACATGCACATACTGTAGAGTTAACAGCAACATTCCAAACGTCTAAAGCTTATTAATTTGCATCTTTGTGCTTTATTTCATTCCCTCCAATAAGTCAAACAATAAATCCAGGTTATTCCACCTTAGTTCAGCCAATGAGTGAAACCCTACAGATTTTGCTCAAATTTTGTGTGGTATATATATATATATATATAATAGTATATATAATAGTAATATAATCTTGATTGGATTAACGGTTTCTGACATATTGCAGTTTCATTGTTTAACACTGTTTGGTGAAAATAGCCCAATTTCAAAAAGCCATTTCTCAGCAACCACTGGTCTGATTAAAAAACAAAACAAAAACAAAAAAACAATATATCTATGAAAAAGGGAAATCATAATACATCCAAATCTGGCATTTAATTTTGCATCAAAGTAATTTTGAAATGAATTAGTCTTTGATCTATATATTTGACCTTGAAATTCATAATAAGGGACATGCCCAACGTCAATGACACAAATACAAAAAAATCTCAGCAACCATTGATCCAATCAAGCTGAAATTTGAAATATTGGCTTAGCATGCTATGAATTACCCCTACACTAAATGTCATTAAAATGGGAAATGGTGGGATTAGAAAATAGTGGCGTGACCCATCAATTGCTTTTGCTCTAGTTAAGGTTTTTTTTTTGGGGGGGGGGGGGGATCAGATATTTCTTGAAGTCCATGCTCAGCAGTATAATGATGAAGAAGCTTTCTTTATTTAAACACTAGCTAAATAGTAGTGATGCCTCGAATATTCGGCCACCGAAAATATTCGGCCAAAAATGGGTGAAATAAAATTAAAGCCGAAAAAATATGTCCGAAATAGGATGTTTTTTGTGACGCAAGCAAAAAACTGCTGCAAGCAAGCGTCTGTTTGAATTACACAGCGAACGCAGGGGTGAGTGTCCGCCTCACTTATCGCTGACGTTTCCGTAAGTTCGTACCGGTCGGTTGCAGCAGCTTCATTGCACACACCGGAGGAGAGGGGGTCGCTTGGTGTGCAGAACTGCCGAGTACTGCAGTACAGTTGAGCCACTCTTTGTCCTGCAGCGCCTTCTCTTCTATGATTAGTGCCCATCGAACGCTTCCACTTTTTCACCGGCATCCCGGTGGCCGTGCTAAATACTTTAGCTAATGCTAGCACTATTGCTATCAACAGTTTTAAACACTGAAACACTTACCGCTATCTCTGGGTGGCTACAGACCTGTACAGGACGCTGTGTGTGACTTTGCAGTCCGTTCCTGAAGCCGATTGGCTGGTGCAAACAAATGTATTTATTTATTTTTAAAGGGACTACACCATAATATTTTAAGCCCTTTCACAGTTAGCTATAGGCATATAATAATGAAATCTTACTTTTGACACAATCGCGATGTATTTAAAAAAAATTTTTTTTTAATGAAATATTAGGTATTTTGCTGGCTACTTTTCCAATGCGGAAGTAAAACGCCTGGTTCAGTAAAACCCCGCCTCTCCTCCTGTGCTTGCCGCGCCCCTCTACTGCCAAGGAACGCTGCAAGACCGGCAAAGCCGTTGTAGTACAACTGTGTCTTCTTTACATGTGGAAATTGGATGGATGTTCAATTCCTCAATAAACATTTGAAACAAAACGCTCCTTGCCGCAAGAAGTCGTAGTGGAGGAAGAGGGGCAAAGAGGGAGGGGAAAAATATATATACTAGGAGTGGGTCTCTAACTCAAACCTGCTGCTCACAAGGCGAGCGTGCTAACAACTAGACCATCCGTGCAGTTATTGACAGCAGCGCAATAAGTTTTACTTGTAGTTTACACAAGTGTCAGCCAGAACCCTTTCTGGAATTTTAAGACGGTCAATTGTCATTGCACTTTGGCATTGCAAATGTGAAGGATAATAGATTGCTTTGAATTCATCTGGACAGAATGTTTATTGATAAAGGCTACTTTTCTCAATATGCCATAGAGGAGGTTTTAAAGAAAGTGGGCGTGCGTTTAGCCCGCATAGGTGGGGCCACACGCAATGACGTCAAACCGTCTCAAAAGCTTGTTTTCTCAGGTTGGGAGGGGCTGGTGCTTGGAGAGCAGAATAACCTAGAGTTTCTCATACAGGGGTGAATGGAGGAAAACACAACTTTGGTCATGTTTTGGGTGAGGAATTAGCATTTTAACATGGCTAAAAGCTCCAAAAAGTTGATTTTTTTATGTTGCAGTCCCTTTAAATTTTGGTGAATATGTGAATGTGCGGATTTTAAGTGCGCCGCCAATTGTCCCGCCGCGCGCATCCGTGCCTGCCCTTGCGAACTACATTGACTGTAAAAAAATGCTATCACACCGCCAGAAAATGCTCAACCCTCGTTTGGTGTTGTGTACCATTAGGCAACATGTCTGCGGTGTGGGCACATTTCAATTTATATTGTGCTTTGTTAAAATGCCAGTGCTAAATAAATATTTTATAATAATATTATAATTTTAATTATTATAATAAATGCAATGATAGTAGAAAATTGGCATACATTTGTTCGGCGTTTCGGTTTTTGGCCAAGCTTTTTTCATTTTCGACCCAAAAATTTATTTTGGGTGCATCCCTACTAAATAGTGAATGAGTGTATCATTTATCCTGAAAGAATGCACCTCCCTTGTTTCTACTCCCCGCCTATATATATATAACTTCTTCTGAAACCCATTTCAGAATGGGTGTCCAAGTGATTTCCATATACAGTTGTCAATTCATGTATTTTTTTAGGGAACAATAATAAGTGAATAAAGCCGAAAAACCCAATTTCCTTCATGCTTGTTATATTGAGAAAAAGCTCACAATGACAGCCCTTTGGTCTTTTGTTATAGAAAACTGAGCTAATATCCTCCAGCTCTCTGTGCAGTTTAAAGGTCTTAATTGGATTCCATTAGTATATTGCTTGACATGACACTTGGGTCTGCTCTATTAGAATTCCCCTGTCTGGGATTAGAGGACTCTACCCGGTCTCCTTTTGATAAAGTCTTCAATATTCTTTGTTGAATTCCCAGTTTTAGTGACACCATTATTAAAACAGCAAGCTTGACTTAAACCGGTTCTTTTATATCCACAGGACCTGTTGTAAATCTATGACAGTATCTCATGGCAGTATTTTATGTATCATTAAACCTCTGCATTCTTCATCCAATAGAATGTGCGGGAATTCTCATAAAATGATCCTCTAGTTTCTTTTACAGATGACCACTGTGTGTTTGGGGAGCTCCCTGCTGGTTTCTTCTCAGAATATCACAAGTGTTTCCTTTTTGCTTTTTGCCACCTCCAAACAAATGCCAAAATAATGTGTTTGGTAAAGGCTGCTTTATATGTTTTGCTTTAGTCCTTATGTGACACTGAAGATGTTCAAAATCTGAAAACCAAGACTATGAACTCCTAAAAACTATACATCATTACATATGTTATGTCAAATGCCAACTGCAGCCCTCTGACAGAGGCATTTAGACATTTTCTGTTTCTTTGCCTTTTTTTTTTATTATGATTTCTCATCCTCTGCAACCACTGCTGTTTAGTTAGGCTTGCAAATTACAACAGAAAACCTTGCCATGCTAGTAGTTGTGGAGCCACTGACACATATACAGTACCGGTATATACAAATGTGTTATGTACCCGGTAATGTAAATGTAACTTAAGACAGAATCTGAAGCACCCCCAAAATACGCAGGTGGGGCACACAATTGGTTGTTATGATCAACACTACGGAAATCTGGAAGACATGGTAACAGACGACAATTCTCAAACAGTGGACACGGTGGTCATGTACAATAAAAATATATAGTATTGTCACTGGCTTGGTTAAAATAATTCAGCAGCTATTAATTTAATGACCACAAATTTGAAAAACAAATGTGCTAAGATATTTTGGTAATGAAAATTGGTTGCAATATTCTGTCCCATAAAAAAGATGGGGCTTTTCCGTCGAGAGCTAACTTTAATTTTTCAATTATTTATAGTCCAGCATCAAACTCTTGACAGGGATAACGTGACATTAGTGCTGACTTTAGCGTTGGCTCAAAACACTACAGTTGAGTGGGTCTCTTTGGTCCATATCATGGGCATAGATTATAAACATTTCATTCTTAACATGTCACTTAAACACTGTACATTAGGTTTACAGAGCAATTAAAATGCCTGCAGTGACAATGGGGAGATAATTGCTGTGTTTTACGAGTAGAAGATTACTGTAATTATCCCCATATGATCCTTAGCTGGAATAATGTAATAACATGTTGTGTGTGTGTGTGTGTGTGTGTGTATGTATATATATATATATATATATATATATATATATATATATATATTAGGGGATATATATATATATATATATATATATATATATATATATATATATATATATATATTAGGGGTGGAACGGTTCACAAATTCCATGATCCAGTTTTCGATTCAGTTCGGTATGCAGTTTCAGAAAAATTGATTGTCTTGGAGTAAAAAGTGACAGTGTATATTATTCACAGCTAATTCATTCATTCATTATTATTATTATTATTGTACTATCATTTAAATTATTATACTATTTATTCCAGTGGCATATAGTGGCAGGCATAACAAATGCCTGCCACTAGATGTTATTTGCTAGGCATAACAAATAACTGCTCTTCAATTGGATGGCAAAAGGTGTAAAAAACAACCTGTGTGTATTCGTCTGTTACCATTCATACAACAATTAGGTTACCTGCAGATATATCATCTTTGTGTTCAACTATACAAGCCCAGATTTCACACTAAGTACATTTGTGACTAAACTGAGTTAAGATATTAAAACCTTTTATTTTTGTTTGCTAGTTTATTGTGGGGTTTTTCTTATGCAAAATAACTGCCTTGGTTCCACAGGTGGAAAACAACTCTCAGATTAAATGACTATACTAATATAATATAATATGAAATTATTAAATAAATCTTATTAGGTGGACATTAGAGAAAGATGTGTCATAATCCATATCTAATATGTATAGTGTAATGTTTGTCTCGTTATTACTCCCTCTACATGATGTGTGAGTGTGAATGAGCTCAGCTCATGCCCTAAGTAGCCTCATCTCTTCAATCACGATGTAAACACCACCTCACTGGATTACAAATGAAATGAACAAGATATGCTTTAATTGGCAGATTTCCACCTTTATTTTGAGGTGATTTACAAAACGGTCAACATTTGCCTCCCAGGCAACGACGTCACAAGTCGGAAAGTGTCTGGGCATATGCGCTCGTATGGGGCTCAAGGCTTACTAGCGTCGGTTAGCTGTGTGCTATGCTATCATCGATTATCCTCGGACCTTGGGTTAAACCAAACTCCCGTTCCAAACAAAACACCACAGTTATGAACATAGCGATTTCCCACGTCCGTTTCATGTACCATAAATATTGTGTTGGATTAATAAAGATTTGGCAGCGATGAGCGATGGCTCAGGGCACTAAACGCTGTTAGCACCGTAGCATACACTAGCAACATGAAACCTGAGAATTCCCTCTACCGCCCTGCTGCAATATGATTGGCTGCAGCGTCGC
The DNA here is from genome assembly GCF_051991255.1 of Vanacampus margaritifer. Classification (NCBI taxonomy): domain Eukaryota; kingdom Metazoa; phylum Chordata; class Actinopteri; order Syngnathiformes; family Syngnathidae; genus Vanacampus; species Vanacampus margaritifer. The sequence goes on along the minus strand of NC_135440.1, from coordinate 8,319,722 downwards.
TGGAAGGATATAACGTACATGATGCGCCACCGTAACCATGGACGCCGCAATAATGAATTAGCGCTCATAAAGGGAAGAAAAAAAAGAGTTGTGTGAAAGGATTTAACGTTTTTCAAAAACCGTTCCAGCCCTAATATATATATATATAGATAGATAGATAGTCACTGCTTGCTAAAAATCACCAAAAGGTCTTACATAGGAAATGCGTCCACAGTACAACACAAAAGTGCCACATTGAAAATTGTTCTGTAGACAGTGTCCTCTCATAAAAAAGAAAGAAAGCAAGCAGACGTCTACTTTATGACAGTGGCGACAGGTGATCTTGTCCAGGGAGGAGTGACATTGTAATTCTCTAATGTTATTACCACACCCACTGGGTGTCTGAGTGTCCGTACCTGCTCTGATTTACAGAGGCAGCCTGCAGCAAATGGATCTTCTTCTCAGCGAGTGAAGAGTAATATAAACACCTTTACAATGCTTTTACAATAAAATATATGTGATGACTTATTGGTAATCAGTCATAGTACTTCTGAGCTTCTCCCTCTGCCCTTCATCTCACTCACCTTAACATTTGCAGGATTTCCGTCTTTCCCTTCCTTCCTTTTTTTCGCTTCCACCCCCAGTTTCTCAGCATGTCGCGTGATAAAATAGATTGTAATTACTCTGTTGCTGTGAGAAGAATGGATTAATTAAAATATAATGATGCCGATCACACCAGCGGGCATCTGGTGAAATCTGTCCATTTAGGGGCTCTGGCAGAGGACTTGTAATGCCCTGATCATACTGCAGCGGCCACGCTAATTATGAAGAATGGTTTATTACATGGGTGAGGATGGATGGATGGACAAGGGCGTACAGTGAACACTAAGTGGTTAACTATCATTCAGCTTTTTGGAGACCATTTTGAATTAGCTACAGTATGATAGGTTAAATGAGTGGAAGCTATACGAAAGGAAATTAATGATAAAGATGAATGTTTTTTTTATGGAGATAATATTTTTTTGTGTGTGTGTGTCAACAAGGCCAAGGCTACTGAAATAATGTGTGGTATGTTTCATGTGCGGCTGTCTTTTAGATATTTTCTCAGTGTGACCAAGCAGCTGGCCTGGCTGCTTCAAGATCAAGGTTCGAGAACAGTTACAAAATAGTTCAAACTGGACTCAGAAGAACTGGGAGAATCCATTCCTATTGTGAAAGAGTGGGTGAAGACAAGTGTGTGGACAGATTAAACCAACATTGAGTAGTTCTGAAAGAACACTTATATTTGGCGGGAAAAAGGCACAGCATACCAAAATCAAAATGTTATGCCTATTGTGAAATAAGGTGGTGAGTGTGTCATGGTTTGGGGCAGCTTTACTACCTTAGGGCCTGGACACATTGTTGTCAACAACAGAAAAAAATATTCTTAATTAGTTCTTAAAGGTGCCGAATGCAAGTTATCGAGTTTTTGCAGATTTGCGACCCCTGTGGCAAAAAGCGGAATGGAAGCCAGCGATGTGCACGGGCCCAGAGTGCCAAGACGTTTTATTGTGCATTGCTTATCATAAATAGACCCTATCGCATTTTCGTGACAAGGTATTACCTTTTTAGTAAGAAGAAAGTAAGTTGTGGGTCCCGTTCATCCTCTTAGGTTATTCCACCTACTCCAATATTGATCCACGTCTTCCTGCGACGCTTGTGCGACTTCAGTTTTGTATTTTTTGTCACACTAGGCAGTGTTATCCGTTCCTGCTCGGTTTTCTGACCGTGGTCGGGGCGCAGGGGAGATTTTTCCCTCAGTCAGAGTCACCTTTGTCGCCAAACTATCGTCCTGATGGTCAAACAAAAGGAGCCACCGGGAGACGGAGGGTTGCACTGCAGTATTGGTTTATTATATTTTGACACACTTTAATATTCGCTTATAAACGCTTGTCACAGACTCGTAGAAACACTCCCAAACGCTTCCACGGAGCAAGAGTGAAAGCGTGCGCGCACTTGACAGGGAGAAACCTTAAAATTTCGATCCCGAAACCCCGAAAATAATAGGAAAATAGGGGCAACAGCCGTTGTGCCACAGTAGTGCCTCCTGTCCATTATATAATTCTTAAAACATGTGTGGGTAAAAAAAAGAGGTTATTTTAACATTCCAATTTGCCTCGATATTGCGACAAGTACCTTTACGTTTTAAGACATTTTTTTCTCTCCAAATGAAACAGAACGGATGATGCAAAAGGACAATGATCCGAAGGCCAGAAGTAAATCAACAACATAGTGGATTCAACAGACGTTAATACCCCTCCTAGAGTTTCCCTGTCAGAGTCTTGACCTCAACCTGATTGGGTGCTGCGGCATGACCTCTTGACATCCCAAGAATATTGCCGACAATAACAAATAAAACAGCTGCATAATGAGGAATGGTCCAAAATTCATCCTAACTTTTGTGCTGGTCTCAACTTTCTCATCAGGAAATGTATGGTTGAGATAAATGCTGCCAAGAGGCTCAACCACTTATCAAATCTAAAGGTTCTCATAATTTTTCCATCCTGCACTATGAATGCTTCCATCATGGAATATGGATTATTCTCATACTATTTTTCTAAGTTTGTATGTACTGTACCTGTCATCAGTATTTGGGCCAATGGCAGCCTCTCAAAATATTCACACACTCTCCTTATTCTTGTCCGTTTTGCTTTTCTTTGAGGCCATCCACTTCTTCCTTGACAATCATATCATGTTGGTTGTAGCATCGCAGTTTTTCTTCTGTAGCGCATTGGGAGATGTACAGTGCTTAATTGTTTCGTGTGTGATGGCCAGCTGACAAATGTAATTGTTTTTGTGATGGTCCACTTCAGTCTTATTCGGCCGCTTCATTTGGTGTCAAAAGGTACAGTCACAACTTGGCTGTGAAATGTACTGTACACACTGCAACCTCTTCTGATGGAATGAGTTTTGTAATACACATTTTCCTATGTGTTGGAACACGGTGTCAGTACTATCTGCAGTGTATGGCTTAAAGGGGAAGACAAAAAATAAGTATTTATATAACAGTAAATTCTGTAGAGTAAATTTACTCTAAGCACAGTCTATTTGGTCCCACTCTTAACAGAGTCAAATTAACATTTGGAAGAAAGTAAAATAAAATACTTTTTTTTTTAAACAGTCACTCAAGGGTTGAGGAACAAACCCACAACTTCGGGTTAGGAAACAGCTAATCTACTCCCTAAGCCATGCAGCTCCTACTGTGTGTTAGTATATTGCTCAGGTCAGCTGGACTCTTCGTAACTCTAAGACCACCGTTTTTTGGTCTCCTTGAGAAAATAAGCAAACAGTAGCAAGGTGCATTTCCATTACCCTCAGTTTTGCGTAAAAGGCAAGTTGTACAAAAGCAAGCTGGTAATGGAAACACATGATTTTCGAAAAAAACTCTCAAATATCGCAAAAATGTTTTTACACTCTCATGAGGTCGTTTTTGAGACGTGTCGAAATAGAAGTATTTCGCAAAAGTGTTATTGAAACCCTTTTTGCGCATTCCCTGTAGTCATGTGACCCTCGCCTTATCACGGAGGAAAAGAAGTAGGAAGTACGGGGCCACTCGCTTCCATGTCGGAGCTGCCTCCGGAAGGGATAACAAGTCTTTTTAAGCACAAAGCGATTCAGTTATGGAGCCAATATGCCGCCGTTCAACGCACGTCTCATATTGTTGCATGAGAAATGGCCGTTGCCCCGGGCAACGAGCAAACGAGCGACATACGGCGCACGTCACGTTGAAATTCATCCATCCACACCATAACACGAGTTATAAGCGCGCGCACACACACAACACCAAATGGCCGAACCCGCTCGATGAGGGGAGGGAGATGTTTTTAAAGTAGTATTAACAACTCTGGGCGTCTGTCTTCCGTAAACATCATGAGCACCTACTACAGAACTGCGAGACCCCGCGAGACGGGATATTACGAGAATTGTGCCTCGGAAGTGAAACGCTCTTCAATGGAAACACCGCCAAGTGGAAATTGTACTTTATCAAAATAGTACAATATCACTTTTATTTTGGCGAAAAACTGTAATGGAAACGCAGCTGCAGTGGCATAGTTCAGGTGGTAGAGTGGTACAGTCTCCCAAGCTGAAGGTCGTGAGTTTGTTCCTCAACCCTTGTGTAATTTTTTTTCATAATCTTTCAAAACTTACTGCGAATTTCTGTGAAAAATCTTAAATATATAAATTTTTTCATGGGATAGTCAAATATTCTCGTACACACAGTAGTAGAGTAAAATTTACTCTAAATATTTTACTCTCTTCCAAGTGTAAATTTTACTCTGTTTAGAGTGGCACCAAATAGATTCTGTTTAGAGTACAATTTCTAAAATTTACTGTCTAAACATGACATTCTGATTAATATTGTGTTTGCGGACTATGAATTAAAATAAAAATTTGTACCTGTTTTTGTCCATCACGGGGGGGGGGGGGGCAACCATTTTGCCTCTTGCTAGCGAGTGAAAATGACATCACGGTTGCTTAGGGCTCACGTAACGACCACTGCTCATCTTGCTAACGTCATATGACCAAATTCAGATTCAGAACACAAGTGAGCTGTGATTGGTCGGTGACACAGTGCCTGAATCCTGGGCAACTGTGATGTCATTTTCAGTCGACAGCAAGTGGCGAAATAAATGTCTGCCACCTGAGATGGATAGAAACAGTAGAAATTTTTCTGCTTAAGAAAACAAAAAAATCTTTCACCAGTGTTTGGAGAATGGTCATTATTGCGCATGTGTTTTGTGGTTTCTGAGTTTGTTTTGTGTGTCAGTTTCCATCCGTTTGACTACCACATAGGTTGAGAGCTTTAGAAACTATGACGTCGGCTACCAAGCACCCCACTAGCACTGCTGCTGCTCCCACCGCCATGGCAACAATAAACATGCCAGTCGCCACACGCCAGCGCCATCTGCAATCAGATTTACTGTGCATGAAATATGGTGCTGCTTTTATTGGTCCAAAGGCTTGTCACTCATAATTTATTGGCTGTTGCCAGGAGGGCTGTGATGTCAGCGAGCTCCCACTACCCTCAGGAGAGTCAGAAGAGAGCGGATGAAAGAGATAGGGGTGTGAGGCGTGGTGGTTGGGTGGGGGAGGGAAATGAAGGAGAGCGAAAATTTGTCACTTGAGCAGTAGAGAGAGAGAGAGAGAGTGTGAGCGAGACTGGTGAATGAGGGTGAAAAAGGTGTCAAAGATAAGTGAAAGGAGTGAGGAAAATAACATTCATCCGTCCTGTTCCTCTCCATGGTGAACTTAGCAGGTTGAGCGAGTGAATTTGTCACTGTTTCCTCTCCTTTCCCTTTCTTCCCATCCTTGCTCCTTCCTCTTCCCTCCCTTCCTCAGTATCCTTTGATGTATTTATCCATCACACAGTTGGCAAAATGTAACTCGCATCTCTACCTGGAATATCCCTTATTCAGCCATAATACAATCAGATTCCTTACTATGAATTATCAGTACTAGAAAACATGCAATTTGTAGAGTTATAGGGGAAAAAAGTTGCAATGCTAATTTAGAAAAATAAAAAAAAATTCCAAGGGAAAAGATTTAACATTAGGGGCTAATGCGTTAATATTGAGTTAATTTTAAGTTCCTTTAAGACCACTCATTTTTTAAACGCGCAATTAATGACCGCCCCTTACTTGAAAAGCCTGTACTGGGGGAATTCCAATTGCAATGCAGCAGACACATCCACGTCAAAATTTAGCAGTAATAAATGTAATAATAATGTATATATTTGTGAAGACTGGGGTCAAGTTGTATTTAACAATTTTAAAAATGTGCAGAATTTGCAAAGTTACTTCATGTTAAAGATTAGATCGCTTTTAATATCAAAAGAAACAAGCACTGAGCAGAAAAATGACCTCAACAGTCAACACACTCATTTTTTTTCACAGGCCAGTACATTTTTATTTTATTTTAACTAAGTTTTATGAATTATTATGAAATGACTGTATCAATGACTAAAATATGTCGCTATGTTTCTATTAAATTAACATTTTTACTTTTATGTTAACAATAGCATGAAACTTAGAAAAATATTTTATTGTGCATTTTATTGTTCATTTAAAGCAGATATAAAATTTGTGATTAATTGTGAGCTAACTATTGAAGTCATGCAATTAATTACGATAAAAAAAATTAATCGCCTGACACTCCCAAATATAACAGTATCAAGTGAAAAAAATCAGAGGTGACAGTCCAAATTCCAACAGCCTGAAACAAGATACTGCTGTCTTTCGCAAAATTACGAAAATATACTCATTCATTAAACTCTTTCTCAGTCAGCAATCAACTGTGGTTGATGGTCAAATAACCAACTGAAGAGTGTTTTTACTCCACATACAGACACAAACATTCACACTATTGCTTATAATGATGACTTTTTCTGTCACATTTTGACTTATTCTTGCAGTTCGAGTCTTTTCTTTGCTTTGTAATACTCTGTACCTTTCACCAGAGAGATGGCGAGCAAATAATAAACATAACGCCTCAACAGATTTAATTTCATATACTGAAATTCCTTGGATAGCTTTTGTGCAAACATAGCAATATCCAGTGGGAGATTTAGAAGAAATGAAAGAAGCGCTGTCCTCTACAAAGACAAAGTAAATATCAAGGAGAATGCAGGCCGCATTGTGGCATTAAAATATGAGATAAGATTGAATCTTTCTGTTGAAAAATGATCCAGTGTTCCCAGAAAACTATTAGAATGTTTACATTTGTGGCACTTTGTACCATATCAAAATAATTAATTGCCTCCATTTTCAAATTAAAAGTACATTACAAGACAATTAACGATGCAAATGAGTCTGGGCCTGTCAAGAAGAGACAGAAAGTGAAAGGACTGACTGTGTTGATGTATGAGAGTTTGGTTGCTTTTGTGTGTGTGTGTGTGTGTTAGTTGTGCTGCAATGCATCTTTGTGTATCAGTGTGCTCGTGTGTATCTGAATTAAACAGGCACTATTAACAGCAGTAAAGAGGAATGTGCTTTTTTTATGCTTTCTGTGTTAAAATTACATCAGCATATGTGGATAAATCAGAGTTCTGCATTGATAATCAACAGCAGAGTATTAAAATATTTTTCTCCTCTGTAAATGATTTGCCAGAAGAGAATTTGTGTGTAAGGCAAGGACCAACACTCACCCATTTTCCTCACAAGGACTGACCTCCAATGACCGTGTTCCACGAACAATGTCTACATTGCGCTGGAAACTAGGGACAGTAAAACATAATTTTGTCATAACCTCCTCTCTTTGGAGGGAAAACATATATAAAAGTATATAGCCTGTGGTTAACTGCAAGTCCCCCTCACCCAGTGTGGCAGCAGCATGCGGGGCTGATGGATGCGGGGCGTCAGCCAACTTTTAATTGCTCGTAAATTCTTTGATCCGGGGAAAACGCCACATTCTCCTTGTCCCCCGTCGACATGAGTGACAGAGAGTCTCTGGGGTAATAACACCGTCTCAGTGAGAGATACAGACGGGAAGGGAGGCAAAAAAAGTGGGTTACACAGAAATACTAGCACAATAAGGGACAGGGCAACATCATGCATAGGTACAGGTGATTCATAATGCTGTTCTGAATCTATGTATGTTAACCCTCATTTTTATATTGACATTATTAATGATGTGGCAATGAGGTAGAAATATACTTTTCAATCTGTTAAGTAGGCTACTGACACTGACATGAAGATGTAAGGTTGCATCATTTGCATATCTAGTCATTTTCGGTGTGCTCACTGTGGAACAGCCCTGTAAGTGCCTGAACGCCATTGACACTAATGGAGATAAGATTGAAAAACGGGCTTTCAAAATGTCTCCATAGGCTTGTCAGCATTGCCAAGCCCAACAGATGCACATCTGATCAATGCCTGAGCCATTTGTCTTCTTTCAAATGCTTCAGTGTAATGATATCAGAAGGGTAAGCCGACTCTTTGTAGTTTGATGCAGTAAGGTCCAACATAGAATTTTTTATTACATTTTTTACAATCCAACCTGTCAAATTTTTTTACCTTTCTGAGGCTTGACCATTGCTGTTCTTGGCGTCACACTACCACCCCACGCATGAGGCACCATCTAACACACCGCACAAAAGGATGTAATGTATTGACTCACATGTAATACCAAGATTGGGGTTACCTAAGGCTGAACCATGAAATATATGAGAGAAAATTCAGATTCTTTGTAAATAGAGTATTTATTGGTCCTTTTGAACAAACAAATTAATTTTTATTTTTTTTAACTCAAATTCCACATGACTTTTGATTTGTGTCATATTTGATGCATCAGGTCACAATACTTGTATATTTATGACTTTCAAAAATAATATAATAAACAGACATATCAAACATATGAGTATTTCCAAATTTAGAAATAACATTTCCCAATATTAATAAGTATAGTATAGCTGCTATCATGCACGATTGGGATTTGAGAATGCCACCAAAGTAACTGGAAACAGCCTTTTTTAATTATTTTTGTTTATTTATTTTTACTAAGTTTGTCGGTCACATTTTTTAAATTTTGAATAGTTGAAAGCCTCAAAACAGTTTCGGCTCTTGTTCAGGCAAAGGTGTATTTGCATTTCTTACATTAGACATAGGCAAAGCTTGCATTTCTGTCGTTTTGGTCATTTTGGGACATTATCAACTATGTACAATCAATTATGTAATTTAAACATGTTATTAGTTTGATTGAAAAATCAAGGTTTGATTACATGGCAAATGCAAAAAAAATAAAATAATAATAATGTTTCACTGATTAAACGTAAAATGACTTTATACACCTACTGTTTCCAATTTTATACGCTTACTTTTAACACAGTTTTACAAAAACATTTAGTCTAAAATATTGAGTACTTTCACATTATATCCACCATTAACTTCTTATAACGTTGTCTAAGAAACATTTTTCAACTTTCTCTTACCTTAACCACTCTAAATTTGACAAAGAAAATCTTTAAAATCAGGTGACTCTCCTTTCTCAATTGTGGCGATCTTGGCAAGTTTGCTGGAAAAGATCAGATGGGTGATTACTGCCCTCTAATGGATTGTCCGTGCAATGCATGTGTCAGGGTTTTAATGGAAAGAAAATATACTGATGAAATAGAGGGCTCAAAATGTCTTGTAGTTAATAGGATACATTTGGCGTTATAGGGCTGAGGTCACTATTGTCATTTTTGTCGGTTTTATCGAGATGGGCGTTTTGCCAATATTGACGAAAGGTTCTAATCCATCAATGATTGACGCCCAATTTGTTGACGATTAACGAAGGATGGGAAACTTCAAAAAACTGATGGACTAAGCATTGCCGGAAGCGGGTTTTCATCCGTCAATGTAATCATCAATCACCGGGTCAGTACCTGCGGACCGTCTCAGTCCGTCAATGATGGGCGCCCGTTTTGCTGACGGATGACAGAAACACTGACCATTTTGCACCATTTTGCGGCAGGCTAAGGGATCCTATCCATTGGACATGTGCGAATGTGCGGTAGTATTCCCGGCAGTTTACGACCGTGTGCTCATACTGTATGGGGCGACATTAAGCATAGTAACATAACAAACAATGTCAAGTGGAAAATAGTGGTGCCAAAATGTAATTTTGTGTCATAACGGAAGCGTGATTAAAATAATGTTGACAAACTGACGATTGACGAGCTACACTCATGAAATTTATTGTCGGTCCTAAAATAGTGGCTGTAATTTAGCATTACGGAAACCCGGTTCAAATAATGTTGATGGATTGACGAATGCAGTTTGGTTCGGCTTGAAATATTGATGGATTGACTATGACGGAAGAGTGTCCTGACTGTTGACTGCTACTTCGGAACCAATTAAAGTTATTCAAACGTTAAAAGATTTGCCGAAATTCAGGACATGTCCAGTACCAATGATTAATTATTATGGATGGATGGAACTCCTTGCGCCGCATTTCTTGACATATTCAAAACATTCCAAGTTCGAAATGCTCAAAACAAACAGGACATTTTGGGAAATATTTCTCTCATTTCCTATATTTATAAATCACCATAATATTCTCAAATAAAGAGCTATTGTATTATAGATTATATTTTTCACATTGCTCAAATTACCACATTTTTTGTTTAATAAATATTTCAATTGCACATTCAAAATGTTTTCTGTTTCTTTAATTCCACTGCCCTTTCTAATTACTACACACAGTATGTGTCCATCTATATGTTGACTGAAACAAAGCCCAAAGCTCATTTTCACTGGGCATACGTGAAGAAAGATTGCCAAGCGTGGCAGCATTATTACTCATTCTCTTAGAGAGCTATTAAAGCATGATTGGCCAGTAATTTACATTTGAGTTAACATGAGCTCCAGATAATTTATTTTCTTTCTTTCTTTCTTTCTTTCTTTCTTTCTTTCTTTCTTTCTTTCTTTCTTTCTTTCTTTCTTTCTTTCTTTCATGAGGGGACTAAAAGTGTGTATATAGGAGAGAGAGGGAGACTGTAATTTCCTGAGTCATTGAGAGAGGCATGTTGGCAGCCCTGCGTAATTGTTTAAACCCCGCACTCAGACACCTTCCAGTAACCCCCTTTTAATCCTCGTTATCGCTCTCATTAGCCCATGGTCAAAGGTCAGCCAGATCCCCCTAGAAACACAAATGTAGAACTGGGGCGATGGAAGAATTGATGGTGAGTTGGCTGAGAAAACTGTGAGATAAGCTGTATTTTCTGTTGAAATGAATTTGTATTCATTGATGTCAAAATTAAGAGAAATACATTTCCCCACAAACTATGACGGGCCATTTGTAAGGATACTGCCCAATTGCGTTGCTTTTTTTTTTTTTTTTACAAATAGATCTTGTTGTTACACTATGCCAACCTCGTATCTTGACAGAAACATTTTGTTGCCAACCTGTTTCCTAAATATAAATGTACAAGTGTGTGAAAGTGGATGATTGAGAGCTATTACCTTTGTGAATTTTGTAGGTTGTCGCTTTTTGAAATCCAAGTTGACATGTATTAGTCTACAGCGACTCTGCCACATCAAATATGGTGGACGCTTCCAAGAAAAAAATAACTCAAATTGTCAATGCTTAGATCTCACTCACTTTTTTTTATTGAATAGTTTCAAGAATACGATCTCCAAATTGTCTAATTTGTCTTCTCAATTAAATGCATATCTGACATGAAGATTGGCTAATATTTACTGGTGAGCTAACCTGTCAACTGAAGTGGTTCATTTTAAAATTTGTGAGCTGAACTATGAACTATTTTGCGTTGAAAATGAGCGTTCCTAACACTGTCATGGCGTTCAAGTCAAGTCTCATGAATGCCAATCTAAAATCAAGTTGAGACTTTCAGAAAATTTAGCCAAGCAAGTCATAAAATCAGCTACCGTACTTGAGTCAACTCAAATCTATGTAATACAACTGGAATCCCCCACCTCTGAACAGAAAGTGACATGTTCACAATAATGCAGGGAATCTGATGGAGTCAGCATGAGCAGACAAGACTGTCAACAAACTTCATACAGCCAAGCATCCATCTTGTCCATTACTACCTCTACATATTTAACATGTGACCTAAATGTGTAAATGAAAGACTTTAGATGTTTGTGTCACATATTTATGTTAAAATATTTCATTTTAAAGAAGAGATATTGTGGAATTTTTTTTTCCTACAAATTAAAACCAGTTTCCAGGTGTCTTACCTCAAAATACCTCACGGATCAGGAATAACATCACATTTTACACACGCTATGCTTTATTTTGCTGTAATTAAGCTCATTTTAAGGGTGTGGCCCTTTCTCATATGTGACCTCGCCCATATAGTGCAGGCCCAATAGCACGTATGGTTGGCTGGAATTTGAGCCCAAAATATTAAAAAAGCAAATGTAAATTGTGGCGCACACTTGAGTCCTTACTACGACAGCATGGATTATATGTTCCCATGTGTAGACAACACTTTATAATCAACCTCCAAAATTGTCAATTAAAGGTGGATTCAAAGATTTTATATTTTTATTTGGGCCGCGGCGCCTTAACGATTGCTTCTCGATCCTGTCAATCAATCTGCCGTCACGACGTCGTGCGTGCTCGTTCCTAGCTGCGCATGCGCACTTTGAGTGTTTGTAGCATGTAGCCGCTGAGCTTCGGATTCAACCATTCATTCTTGTAGCTCCACTCGGAGCTCACCGCATACTTTGAAAATAGCTGCGAGCCACAAGAGGAAACCCGTCTTTGAAGTGAGGCCGGCTGCAGAGATTAAAGAGACTGATGAAGATGAGCTTGCACGTTAACGACATTTGAGAGGCGTTTCCACATGTGCAGTTATTTAAACGTGACAAACAGACATTTGGCTTCTACTTTTCGAGAAAATCCTTGAATGCACCTTTAATGTGCGCATTCCAGTGAGTGTAGAAGCAGACACAATGGCAAACACAAATACCCCTCAATCCCCATCACGTGGAAGACTTCCCCAATCAATCAAGTATGTGCATCTTATCAGAAGCTAATGCTGTTAGCTAATGCTAATCTTTGGATTCAATAAAACTCAATGTTGTTTTGCCTACGTTTTTTTCTGTAACATAAACAGATTTAAAGTATCTTGGGATCTTTGCCTGTCTAGCTTGGTTGTGGGGGTGGTTATTATGTAAATGAAAATTAGCATACGGACAAATGACACGCTCACAAATGCATTTTTACAAATAGGCAACAGACGATTTGCTTGGATGTTTAATTTTACAGTATCAAAAGTAGATAGATGGATGGCCCCTTTAAGTCTCATCACTTCATGTTTAGAGGTGCATGCATTATGGGCGTTTAGTAGAGGCAAATTTGTTTCATCAGAAGTGGTGCTTCATGCACTGGTGTGCACTTTCAGTGGCATATCACAGAGACAAAATGGGAAACCCACGTTTTGCTTCTCTTTATATGTCCACACCGCAGTCAGTCCTTACTGCTTCCCCAGGCCTCCACCAGTGTGCAGTGTGGAGGAATTAAGTGTCCCATCATTCAGTCGGGACACGCAATTAGAGCTGTAGTCGTAACTTGCAGTAGACATGGCATGAGTCATGTTACTATATTTCTCAGCCAAACTGATGCCTGCCATTTTAATGCTCTCGAGAGGGAGGAGTAAACACATCAATGGACACACATACATTCACTCAAGATGCTCCCTCCCTGCCTATCTTTGTAACTCAGAGGCAACAGTGACAGGAGGCAAAGTTGAATCATACTGGCTGATGACATCTTTTATTGTTTGCTTTGCATAAAAGCATCTGCTAAATGGCACAATATCATGTAACAAAATACAATTGAATATGTTACAAAATGTTGTAATACGTATGTATGTCTTGTTAATGATGCTAAATAAACCCCAAGACAAATTGTGTCTAATTGTTTCTCCAATAACGAGGTGATGATCAAAGTCATTGAAAGGCATGACTGGCAGTGTTTGCATTTTTTAGTTATGTCGCGAGCACAAACAAAACACCACATCCTACCATCCTTTTTGTATACCAACAGTTAATAGATAATTGATACAGTAGCAGCAAAAACTAGAGGCTTCTGTTGTCAAAACAATCCCCATTCACTGAGCTGCTAAAGCAACCACAAACACATGGGATACATATCTTGATACATGAGGTGCAATTCAAAGACGGCATATTTTGAAGTGCAATGATTCGATTTAGTTTGATGAGTGGAATTACAATTTGATCAAGGTTGTAACGCAATGGGTTTCTTGGTGAGAAAATCATTTTGCAATGTGAATTAAAAGGCTTGAAATGACGATGAGCGGGAACGCTCTGACCAGCACTTGACATGTCGTCCAAACCGTAGATATAAATAACCGACGAGACTCTAGTTATCTCACCTGTTTTCTGAGTTTGGTCATGTGACATTGGCAAGATGAGCCGTGATTGGTCATTACTCAGCCTTGAGCAACTGTGATGTAATTTTCAGTTGACATCAAGTGCCAAAATAGCCACCCCCTAAGATGGATAAAAAGAAGTGGATTTTGCTGCTTAACAGAACATGTAAGATTTTTGGGTTAACTTCCCCTCTAATATATTTTGTCATCATCCGTGAAGATTGAAAAAAGTAAGTAAAGATATCTGTTTTCAAATGTAGAAAAACAGCAGAAGCACCCACTGCATATCACCAAAATGTAATATTATGCATAAAACATCATAAAGGCAGCCTTATTATTGTTCAAAGTTATACAAGCATTTCTTAGTAAAGTAGAGAGCTGTAAACTGAGATAGTGTTTGCAAACTTGTTCTGCTAATATTTTAAGAGAAATTGCAGCATTTACCCAAATAATACAATCAGATGTTATTGATAGTGAGATGCACATAAGGGTTTTAAGGTTTAATAAAAGTACAAAGTGCATGACAGCAAACTTTCATCATTCCAGAAGGTGACTTATGATTTTTTTTTTTTTAAATAATATAAATCATAGTCTATTCCAGGGACAATTTCTTATCAGCGCATATGAGTGTTAAAGTATTTTGTTGTGATTATTATCTGTCCTGTAAGTATAAACATAAATTACCCATTGTACTATAAATACATCAAAAACTAAGGTTTTTGTGTGTGTTTGTTTTAACGTATGGACAAAAGCATAATGTAAAAGTGATTTATATCATACTTTAAATACACCACAAAAGCTGAACTCTTACAGTTTTTAATTTTTACAGATTAAAGAACATTAATTATTATTTTATTTATTTTAATTAATCATTAAAAAAACATCTATCAGGTTTGCATAATAATGAGCAAGGGAAATGAGTAGGATGCCCTTTTTCCAAGCTATTTTCATTGGCCAAAAATAACTGTGATTTTAAACAGTCCACTGTCTCATTAATATTCAAAAATCTTAAATATGGAAATATGGTTGGTTTGCAAGACTTTTGCTTTTTCTTGGCATCTGTGACTCCTGCACGATCTGAGACACTAACCTACGGCAACCACACTAGGACAAGACATGTAAATTAAATCCTGTACGTACAATTGGTGGTACGCATTTGTAAATTTAGATAGAGTAGATTAGATTGGACGGGCGGACGGACAGATAGATAGATAGAATGGTGAGCTGTGATTGGTTGTTCCCTGATCCCTAAACATCTGCGATGTAATTTTTATTCAACAAGTGACAAAATGAGATGGATAAAAACAGGTGGATTTGCGTGCTTTATTTATATTCCACAAACACAATATTATTCAGAATGCCATGTTTAGACATGTGGGGGGTGCATACAACATAGTATTGTAAATAATAAAAATAATAATAATTATGTGAGTGCAAAACTTCCAGAACCATTATTGCCAACCAAATATTCTCAGTCATTGTCAAGTGACTTAGTCCAAAACTGAGAATTGCAGACAAAGTTCGATAATTGCCACTCTTACTAGGAATTTGGCAAGCATCTTCCCCATGAGAGCCCAGATGAAATGGTGCTTCAACCCCCAAAAGTCTCATTCCTAATGAAATGGTAATTACAAACCCAGCGGAACAGCTGAGGGGCCTGCTGAGGCCCACAGAGCCAAACTACCAGAATAAACCTGCTACAACATCCCGCAGAGAGGAGAGAGCTCGGGGAGGCGGAGATGATGGAAGTGGGGGTGGGGGTGGAATGGGTACAATAAGAAACAGCCAAGAGGTTCAGGTAGACCCAACAGGAATTTGGGATTCATTTCAAAAGCAATATGCAATGCACACACCAGGTTGCATGTGCTGTACACTGGGACCCTCATCAATAACGCCGACTGTGTGGAAGGCAGCAAGGGGCGCGATGGGGGTGGTGTTGGTGGGCAGTGGTTAAAAGCGCCCTCGCAGCCTGGGTAATTGATTGCTTTGTAAGTGAACGTGTCTTTAACCTTTGGGAGGTCAGGCCCAGTCGGACACCATCACTCCTGCCTGTGGTTGAACCGCTTCCAGCCGTTTGTCTTCAGCTGCTCCCTCGTCTCAGGGCCTATTTGTCAAGCATGAGATGTTTGGGGTGTTTAGATTAGAGGCGAGATGGGAAAACAAAGGCAAAATGCCACCCCAAACAAAAGGCCTGGGCCCGGATCTCCCACTGATCTGCGGGCTGGGCACGGGGCCAGCTACCTGGGGTGCTGAAACTGCGTGAGGGTGGTGTGTTGCTGGCTGGTTGGTGGTTTGGGGAGAAGGGGGTGTGGGGGGGGGGGCTTGTTGTGGGTTGGGCTTTTCTGAAACAGAGCCACAATGAAGCCCCTGAAACACATCAACCGTGGTGCTTGAACCGGAGCCAGAATGGAGGCTGAACAGGAGCCAGGGCAAAAATTGAACGGCAGCCAGAGCAGTGACATGAGATAGAGGCAACATATCGCCTTGAGATGCAGCCAAAATGGCATCCATAGACTCAGGGGGGATAAGAGGGGCTTCCAACTGTGCTCTTGGTTGTAATACTCCTCATCACTGGAGATTTTAAAGTGTTCCTCTGCCACCCACCCAGGTACTTAGGCCTGTCTGTTTGTCAGAATGTCAGACAATGACTGGAGGTGATTTATCTTTGAAATTGCCAGTACTGTACTGGTGGGGGAACTGTAGCTCATATAATGTCGTGAAACGACAGGTCACAAGCCAACCGCACTTCCTGAAATGGGCTCTCGGCCATATTTGCATAGTAGGAACACATTCGTGGAGGTGCTATTTATAGCACTTTTTAACACGTTTACGGGAGGGAATCAAACTGAAATGTTGTTAAGTTTGTGTGTGGAAAGACGTGAAACTTCATCACTGCGGGCAAAAGGCCACCTGTTCTTGATAGTTTTTTTTGTGATAGTGTGACTTTTTGTCATGTACTATATAAACAAGTATGTATGAGCGCATGCATGTAAGCATGGATGTTTGTGTCAAAGCAAAAGATGCTGCTTGTGCCTGCCACTTCCATCTGCACTTCTCTTACCATATCGAAGTGTACCTGTCACTTCCCTCCTCTGCTGAACATTTGTGGGTGTTATACTGTATTTTCCCGTCTTGTTGTTAAGCTTGACTGCCAGTAACAAGTGGGAAAATGGTGCTGGAGGTGGCGGTGGTGGTGCTGGACAACAGCTTGATTATGACAAACTGTCTACTAGCCTACTGTAAGGAAGTTAAACTTGATTTTTAATGTGGACTATTCCGCTAACTCCTCTGAAATATTTCACTTGGGTCAATTTATTTTTGCCTACTGTATTGAGAAGTTGTGTCTATTACAACAACAATGGAACCTTGAAGATCAAAAATAGGGATTGGCAACTTATATGATGGGGCCAAACATTTTCATCAGCGGTACTGGCAGGCCACATAAAAGCACACACTTCACACAGGCCTGGCCAACAAAATAGCAAAAAGACACATATAACTGACACCCAATGAAATGCATTCACGTTTACGTTCTCATCCACATCTAATTGCTAGCAGCTGTGTTTTCATCATATTGGAACTTTAACTACTTCCTTCTTCTGTGTCTAAGAATCATGGGAAATGTAGTCCTACCAGCCTAATGCTGCGGTCACCAGTCAGACCCAATGCAAGATGAGCTTTTCTTTCCAATGTTACAATACGAGACCGACGCAAGGTAAACAACACAGCCACCAGGGACCAAGCAAAAAAGATTGGATAATTGTGAGTGAATTGGCAACCAAAGTAGCATTTAGCATTAGCTAAAATAGAAACAAAACCACCGGTTACCAGATTGACTAGCAATTAAATTTATTATAGATAGTTCCTGGTGAGAATTTATTGTACATCGGCTTTTCAGTGAAATTGTAGCGTCTCGCTTTTGTAATTTTAAAAATCTGGTCACCCTACCTGCGGTTTTGTGCTAACATTGGCTGGTACGTGTTTGCTGGTGTTCACAATTCCATCCACCTTGACTAAGGCTTCAGTTCCAGTTGGAGAAAAACAGCCATAAACCACGATTTATTTTTGTGATGAGCAGTGCAAGTGATATGTTTGCTCCAAACATCCCTTTTGGATGGGTAAAAAATAGTTCAACCTTGCTTTCATCACACCATAACACATTTTCCCTCATGAGAGATTTCAAGTATGTCTTTTTTTTTTGCAATTGAAGATGTATATCTTGCCAACCTACCCTAGACCAGACATTCAAAGAGGTCACATATAGAAGAGGTAAGTACAATACAGGCAGTACTTTCCAGAAATGTCTGCAGTTTCTTCAAGGTTTCTGTTGGCCTTTTGGCAGTCTCCCTCACCAGTTTTCTCCTTGTGTTTTTATCAACTTTGGAGGGACGTCCAGTTCTTGGTGTTGTCACTGGTGTGCATTATTTTCTCCACAAGATGATGACTGCCTTCACTGTGCTCCATTGTATATTTAATGCCTTGCAAATTATTTTGTACACTTCTCCAGACTAAAATATTTCAATTCAACAATGAGATCTCTCTGATGCTGTGGAATGTCACTGCGTCTCTGTGGACCATGGCATGTGCTGTGAGATGGGACAACAAAAATGTCAGAAAAAGCACCAGCCGGAGTTGGTGTGCCAAACACAATTATTTATGCTCCTAGTTGGAGAAAAGCCACAACCATAAATGGTGTCATTCTTTTGGAATTCAAAATGACACCTGGTAAAATGCTTAGAAGAGGCCTCTGTCCATCACAAGAATTGTTTGGGGGGAAACTCCCTCGTTAATATTCAATTCAGTGGTAAAAAAGTCAAGAGACTGTGTTTTAATTATTTGTTGGAGGCAAAATCTATCAAAATCTGATGATAGCCTGCTCAGATGAGAGGGGAACCGTCTTTTACGACAACCAAAACAGTCCAGGTGTCATCGATTCAGTGCCCTGAGAATGTATTCCAACATCTTGTTGGGGTTATCTTTAGAGGGTGGCTGGTGTGTGCTGACTCCCATTCAAAATTAGTTTAAAATGACTGTGTCCGAACACAACCACATCCCTCATTGTGTAACAACTAAACACATTAATAAATAAAAAATCTCCCAATAGAGGTGTTCAGTTTTTATGTGACATTAAAGTTGGAAGACATTTTGAAATTATTTTTGTAGTAGCGTTAATTTTATCCGCCATTTTTAGATTTAGTCTCAGTTTTAGTCCAGTTTCAATCACGCTTGTTAGTTTTTATCGTAGTTAGTCTAGCTCATCCCGTTTTAATTAGTCAACTATTAGTCAACCATAAGTCGAGCATATAAGTCTTTATTTTAGTCCAAGAAAACCTTTTTATTTTCAATTTTATACGTCTAGTTTTGTCAACATTTTAGTCTAGTTTTAGTCGGGACAATCATTTTACTCCTATATACTTTTTGTAAGCATATATTGTTGACCATTTCGAGTCTAAAACTATTTCATATAAAATTTTCTCTCAGCTTTTTGATGAAAAACAAATTCACACACTTACAGTATATCAACAAGTGGCTCTATGGCTCAATGCTATGAGCTAGTAAGTTAGCCAGCATTAGTGAGCGGGTTGGATTAAAATTATTGTTGGAACGTTATAGCCGTTGGATTGATGTTACGGTTAACTCTAATTTACCTTTTTGTTTTAACCGTTCACCGTGAATCCACCTCTTGTCTGACCCATGTGTTTGTGCATGTTGCACTCGCTAGCTGTAGATTTGAAAGGGGGGTGTCACTATGTGTCGCATGACAGTGTCACAGTCACAAATTAGCAGAGACAGGATTTGACAAAATCATATAATTTTCATCTTGTCTTTTTCATGAACTAAAATATCCATAGAGTTTAGTCGAGTTTTTTTTAAGTGAAGAACATTTTCGTCTCGTCTTCATTAGTTGCTGAAAATGCATACTGATTTAGTCCCAGTTACTGTTTATTAATGAGGATTTTAGTCTAATCTAGTTTTAGTCCGGTGAAAAATGCGTTTTGACGAAAATATTTTTGTTTAGTTTTCATTAACAAAATTAACACTATTATTTTGTAGTATGAACTCTTTTTTTTGTATCATAAAAACCTAGCATTTTTTTTCTATTGGGTTTGTCTTCTCTCTCTTCCCCTTAGTCTACTAGCGTTGTGTTTTGGCAACAGCCGTATAGATTAATTCATTATACAGACCCCATTGTTGTCTTACTGCACCATGACTGAGCCTTGGATCAGTCTAAGGTTTTTGCCAAAGAAAGAATGTGTCTTTTGGAATGTGTGTCATGTGTGTGTATGAGTGTGTTAGTAAACGCACATTTGATTGATGGGTCAGCACAAGAGCCAAGATGAATATTGGTAGTGTGTGTTTTTGTGTTCGACACACACCATCTTGCCTAAGGGACAAGGGAAGCACAGCTCTGCATCTCCTGCAGAGGGTGCCGTGTCTCCCAGCAGGGGGTTGCAGCAAGCAAACAGAGGGGTGCCTGTACATGCCTCTACCCAAACCCCGATACGCGCACCATCACCAGCACCACCACCCTACTGTGTTACAAGAGGGGCAAGTGTGTTGCCGGGACCCTGTGCTCCTCCAAACCACCGCTCATGAATTATTCATCTGCAAATAGCAATTTTGATATTTTGCTGGGGGGAGATGGAAAGAAAATAGAAGAAAATCCTAAACAGAGCTCAGCAACAACTTCTACATTCTTATTATGCATATTTACTAAGTTATTATTTTTAAGCAAATTTGAGAGAGAACCTGATTTACATTTACTTTATGTTTTTTTTCCATGAACAAATATTCACACACACCTGTGAAGACTTGTTTCTTTTAAATGAATGCGTGTAGACTTCACTCCGGCTTCCAACTATTCACTAAACCACACTTAAGAAATAAAGAGACTAAAGTGTCTGTGTGTGTGAATTAAGAGAAAGCTTGATTCCAATTCATACGCATAAAACAGCAACCATATTGGTGATTTTCCATGTGAACTCTCATTGAAAGATATTCTTCTGCTGTTACAAATTTGTTCATGAGGTGGGTGCTCATGTGGAACCTGTGAAGTCAACTAGTCTGTTCTGAGGTGCTGCTGTTAGTAAAACATAAAAGCAATAGACATACTAAGTCTGCACTTCAATAGCTGATGATTATCAGGTTTTCTAAAAAAAAAAATTGGACTTTTTATTTGATGTAACTCTTCCCATTCTCCTCTGAGCAGTACGCTATTTCCTCCCTCCTTGGAAGAACTTTTGCAAAAGCCAAATATAAAGCTACTTTTGCAAAAATGTAATCCTCAGATCCATACTGACCAGCGTTGTTCAAGTTACTTTTGAAAAGTAAGGAGTTGCAATTACTTCTCTGAAAAAGTAACTTCTTACTTTACTAGTTATTCAATTATGAAAGTAACCCCTTTAAGTAACTTTACTTTGCTTTTCAAAAAAACAATAATATAAAAAAAAAAAAAAAAAAAGATTTAAAAAAGTGGTTTTATTGTTCTGTCGTACTCGTAAGAGAAAAGACAACTTCTTCCTAACACTATGAAATATAGTGGAACAATAAAATGTTGACAGGCATCTTTAATTTATCAACTTGCCTTCAAAACAAAAGTTACTGTGCAAAATGAAATAAATAAAATTCTAATACACACTTGCCATTGCATCGTGTGTTGGTGTTTGTTCTACTGGAGTTGTGTGTGTGTGTGTGTGTGTGTGTGTGTGTGCGTGCGTGTGTGTGTGTGTGTGTGTGTGTGTGTGTGTGTGTGTGTGCGTGTGTGTGTGTGTGTGTGTGTGTGTGTGTGTGTGTGTGTTTGTGTGTGTGTAAATTGGGTTTGTGTGTCTGTGTTTGCCCCGTCTTCACATGCTATGGGAAAGATGGACCTTAGCACTTGGACACTTGTAATTACACTTTTGTAGTAGCAAAAAAATACACATGGCAGCTGGTTGCTCGTAAACTGGAACAAATACGGCAAACAATGAGTTGTAACGGACAAGACACTGAATTGTGTACGCTTCGTAATTGTGTACATTCTAAAACAACCTGCTAGCGGACGACAATGCCCTTATAAGTGTTAATATTTCTTGCCATTCACGAATCCTCCGGAACTGTCCACCATGTTGAAACTTGAAAAGTTCTCTCAGCTTGGAAACTCGGGTATCAAATTAAATTCCCAGTTGTCCAGTGGAAAAGACGACACGAGGGGGCGTTCACTTGAAATGTTCTACTCGACTTGTGGTATTTATCATAATTTCGATACCACATAAAGGCAGCTTAGTACAGCCATACCAGTAAGACCCGCCCTACTCTGTCAGACTGTCTCTGATTGGCTTACCCTGACATCTTGCCCTATGTTAGCCAATCAATAACCTCTACTGGGACGTGCTGTGTTTACGTTTGAGTGAGAACAGCCATGTAGACTCCGAGGCTAGTATGAGAGCACAAAGCTGTCAACAGAGAACACCACAGAGGGCGTTCTTACAGAGGGCAGCAGAGACGTCTGTAAAATGACAGATAGACTCACGTGCCACGGCGCTGCAGGGGGAGACTTTTCACTTAGATCACGTAACATAAATAACACGGGTAACGCTTGTACAATAACTATAGGGCCATTATAGAATGGGGAGATGTTACGTTATGTTACAAGTTAAAGCAAAAAAATAGTTTTGTTATGTAACGAGACGAATGTAAGGGCGTTAGTTACAACACTGATACTGACTGAGATTTGTAAAGTTGTATATAGGGATGTTCGATAACAGACCGATACCAGTATGAGTACTAAACTATTGCGTAGTCACATATACCATCAGTACATAAGACATCAAATTTCCTTAAAGACAAACAAAACAATGAAAGATCATTTTAAAGAACCCCTAAATCTCAATACTGCGTTTCCCCTTGAAATTACATGAAATTAATGGCAATTATCCATCCTTCTAATTTCTATCTTCTGATCATAAAACGGCCACAAGAGGGCAGCCAATACTTGTGTCAGTGAGTAGCGATACCTTGAAGTAATGCTGGGTATCGGTCCAATACCGATAAGATATCACCACTCACCCATCCCTAGTAACATACGATAAATGCCTTAAACACATTTCAAAAAGCAAGGATTGTAGCAGTTTAAAGGTTTTGTTTGACTATCGAGGTATATTTTTTCACAGAATTTTGGAGTGAATTTCAAATGTTACGACTTCAATGACATTCAATTTTCATCATTCTTTTTAGCCTTCCCACCATTTGTTCATTATTCCCATGTTTTTATTGTGTGATAATAAAAAACGTGAATGTGAGGATAAAGTTGCATAGCAGCTATTATATTTTGCCAAAATAACTCTTTGTTTTAAATGATAAAATTGAATGCTGATGACCCGCTTTGAAAATGTGTGCGGATTGAAAGGAATCATTCAATAGCAGAGAAGAAATCATTTGCTTCACTCTCTACCACTTGCTCGTCCACTGGGGCAATGCCATCTGAAATTACTTTACCTTGGTGTACGGCCAACAAAAGCTCTCTCCTGGATTTCATCCTCTTTTAAATTTGTGTTTGAATAACCCTCAAGCTACAAATCAAAGGATGTCAGACATGAAGAGTTAGGTCATGGGGTATAGATCATTGTGACTTCCAGAGACGTCTCCTTGGGAGAAATAAGGAGACGGGTGGCTGCTACTTTGACTGATGGCAGCAAGAGAGAGACAGAGGGGGCCTTTCGGTGCCCGTTCTCCAGAGACTAAATCCATGTCTGTGCCCAAAATTCTCACTTTCTTGCCACAAAATATTTTATTAAGCTTTTAACTCTTTGCGAGGTATTTGGCTTGACTTTGTCCGTCTGGATTTCATTTTTCCTTTGTCTGCAAAATACGTCAGACAGACCAACAGCCTAAGACCGTGCAGTGTTGTAAAAAGGACGACAGTCTGCGCTACCTAAACTCACAAAATTGGATCACAACATTTCCCGAGTACATCCGTGCAGGTCCCAGTGGCACCGATATAATTAAGACCTCTTCTTAATTACTTAATAAGACCAATTAGCAGCAGATTTAGCTCTAAGAATGATAAGAATCAGAAGGATGTTAAGTCTATTTGTCATTGCATTTAATTCTGAATGTTAATCAAATTAGTGCAGCTTGACATAATGGAAACGTACCACGCTGGGTTTTGACCAAGGGGGCTCAGCCAGCTTTTCCTAATGCTGGACAGTAAATTACGTGTTACAAAGCAGAGACACAAATCATATAAAACAAAGACCGCCACTTCCCTTGTGTTATATTCATCATGAATGTTTATGCATACATTATAATGTATATTGTTTCATAGATGTGATGGTGCGGCTGATGTCAGGCTAAGTGAGGCAGTTGACCAATACCGTGCAAGAGCGTCTACTGCATTCTCGGCCACTTAATTAGAAGTTGTTGGTACCACAGAAGGTGTCGCTAACCTTTTCAGGGGCTGAACAGATGGTGTCCCTTCTTTTTGAGGTCCTGCCAATGCCCACTCTGTGGCTCCTGGGAAAATGACCTAACTCACATGCAGCTGCTTAGTGCGGCTTGAGTGATTCTTTACAGCCAGTATAACGCTGCAAACAATGGATGAAATGCTGTAGCTCGGTGCTCGCTATGTGGCGCTGAAATGTGTTTAGTTGCTGCATTATGGTCATAACGGTGGTTTAATATAAATAAATGTGCAAGACAAGTGGGAAAATATTTGATATCCCAATGCTAGGAGAACTATATGTTCCTTCCCCCTGCTGCTGGCAGATGGTGTGAATATCAGCAGAGAAAGGACCTGAGAGGGCAGGCAGAACAAAAAGTGAAAAGAGTTCCTTGACAGTTACAAAGAGGCCCCATGGAGAGGTGGGGGGCGTGGCCTTCTCCCTAATGGATAAAAAGGAGGGAGTTGATCTTGCATGGGCGTTAGCCGTGAGGAGTGAAAGTGGATGGTGAAAATGCGAGGGCGCAGATTTGATATGTACGGAGGCGGGGGATCAGTGCTTTAACATGCTCCGTGCTGCGCGGACAGAAGATCGGCTGTCACTCTTTCCAGACTTGGCTCAACCTCCTTCCGACCACGCAGGAAGTCGAGAGTTGGATGACTGCTCTCTGACTAATTTCTTGATATGCGTAACATCGCGTGGGTTTCAACATAAAGACATTTTAACATGGATCTATAAAAGTTTCAAATAAAAACATTTGGATCGATTAAACTAGAAAACGGTGCCTCGTGTATCTGTTTGGAGAATACAGAGGTGTGCAGGATCCTGAAAAGGCCTCAGAGTTTTTTTTTAAAGTGTCTGGGCTCAGTAGTCTTTCATTGACATGGCAGGGGACATAAAATGTGTCATTTTCATCATGTTCTTTCATGGGTAAACCTGTTTCCTGCAGCTATCTCCATCAGATATATGTCAACACAGCTTTATGGCCACCAAGCAGGAGCAGGCTCGATCGATCTGTCAAGCAATAGGATTTAATAGGTGTCCAGCTCTGGGGTGGATATATTTAATCACGAAAAAGGGAGTAGCGTGACAAGACCTGTTTACCCATATAATCAGCTTCAGGGAAGTTTTGGTATTTTGATTTCCTTTATGTTGGTTAAAAAAAAACTATTAGTCATTGGAGACTTAATTGAGTACATCTGGATATTATAATCCCATTTCAGAAATATATATATATATATATATATATATATATATATATATATATATATATATATATATATATATATATATATATATATATATATATATATATATATATATACAGCAATATAACAAATACTTATTAGTTTTGAATAGCCCTTCCAAAGAGGTAAATAAATAAACAATTAAATTAATTAATAATAAAATGTTCAACGCAGCCCCATTGATCTAAACACGGTAGCCTATAATGTGTTTGTGGAATATGAATAAAGCAGCAAAATCTTTCTATCCATCTCAAAGGGCGGCCATTTTGCCACTTGTTGTTGACTGAAAATGACATAAGAGTTGCTTAGCGCTCAGGAATGACCAATCACGGCTCAGCTTGCAAACGTCACATGACCAAACACAGAAAACAGATTCAGGATCACACAAACGTGAAATTTTGTCTGTATAAAACTGAAACTTGTTTGAGTTATGAATAGTGTGGGTGAAACTGTGGGCTAAGACATACTAGCTTGAGCAAGGCAACAATTTAAAATATACAAAGTCCAGGATGGAAACTGTGGCGCAACAACTCTAAAAACAACAACAACAACTTAATTAATTGCTAAGTGCATTTTGATGATGTTGGAACTGAAATTATTGAACACAGAGGCAAGTGATGGAAAGCTGGCTGTGTTTTTGTTTGGAAGTAGGCCTCCATCTTATTGTTTATACTTATTTTTTGGGGAATATGGTTTACTTTAATTTTGAACTATGAAATGAAATTCTAACAGGTGAGATTTTTCAGCCCCGTAATATAAATGCAATCGATGCATCTGCAACAAGCACCCACTGATCACTCAATAAACAGTCATTGTTCAGTCGATGCAGTGGAGTGACTCCCGAGCTGCGAGCCAAGACCCCCTAAGATCATTGTTAAGGTCACAAGATGAATATTTATCATAAAATGTTAATCTACTTGTGAAATGCTGTAGGCATTTAGAAGTGTGAACGACTAGGTGTAGCCTCTTGGCAATTTCATTTCAAAATAATAATCTATTTGGAAGCAACTAACATCAATTTTATTAAACATTTATTTAGGTTATTGTCTTAATTGGGTGAACAGATTTTTTTAATGAAAAGCAGAGATAATACAATTTCACTGAAAAACAAGTAGGCTATACAATAAATTCTCACCAAGAGCTATTTATAATTGTCAATCTGTTGACCAGTGGTTGTCTTTAGCGAATGCTAAATGCTAGCTTGCTGGATAGTTCAACAGCGTTAAACAATCATTGCACTCACCTTTAGCCAACCTTTTTTTTGCCCGGTCCAGGCCGTTGGCTTTGTGCTGATCGCATGTAATGTTACATTGGAAATACGCTGTTAGCGAGAGCCACTACATCGTGATAACTTACATTGTTGTTTCTGCATTTGGCAATTTATTATTATATTATATTATTAGTATGGGATTTTTTTTTAATGGGCTTTAGGTGAACTGATGAATACACACACGCACGCACGCACACGCACGCACACACGTGCACATGCACATGCTCACCCACATACAAAAAAAAAAAAATATATATATATATATATATATGTGTGTATATGTGTATATATATGTATATATATTTTTAAAAAAAAAAGAGAAAGAAAAAAAAAGTTTTTATTTTTTTTTTTTTTTTAAAGGAGAGCAATGATGATGTCAAATCGAATGAACAATACTGAGCTCTCCTGAAAAGAAGAAGAAAAAAAAAAAAGGAAATACGCCACCAAAAGCTCAGCTTGCGTTTGGTTTGACTGACGGCCTCAGCATTATGCTAGTAGGACTACATTTCCCATGATAGATACAGAAGCAGGAAGTAGTTCATGCCTGATAAGTGATTAGATGCAGAGTAGAATGAGAATACAAACGTGAATGTGAAAGTAAATATGAAAGAATTTAACACTTAAATTACTTTTTAATTGCTTTGTCGTATGAATCTCTATGACCCAAACAATTGGTTTGCTGACTGAACTTTAAAAAAATAAAATAAAATAAAAAGAGCGTGTGGGGACACCAGGATGGGACTTGTGTAAAAGTGGGACAAAATGAGGCTGGCGAAATCCACCGGGACTCGGGACATAAGGCTCAAACCGGAGACTGTCCCGAGTAATTTGGGACATCATACCACAGTAGCTGCTCAGTTTCTGTATTGAACTGTTGTCTGCTGTTTTTTTTCTAACCCCCACACCCCCAAATGACCTTGTACTTTAGCAGTGCACCTCAGTCCCACACACACTTCTGCTAATGCTATTATGCTGGGCCCTACATGCTAAAAGTCAGGGGTGGTGATAGAGGCTGATTAGATTGTGTCCATTGATCGGCTAATGTGCCGTTAGGACGTGGACAGTGTGGGCTGCGGCTCGTGCCTCTCCTCCGAAGACACTCTGACAGTCTGAGAGCGAGGAGATGGAGCCCCATGCAGGGCACAAGATTGAGTTATTGATTAGCTCTCTTCTTTCTCTTCTCGCTGTCTCTCTCGGAGGTGTTCCCAAAGACCCTTTCATCAGGATAATGAATTTCACTTATTGCACATTAACGACGTAATGTCTGTATGGTAATAATGGAAGAAATTAGCTCTTTGTCACCTCCTTTGGACTTCCAAGAGAGGGAAGAGAAGGCTGGAAATATGTGCACTTACTCACGGCAGACTGCGATTTTTATAGAAGTGAAGTAAGCGAGACATTTTCAGGAGAATCAAGAAACTTCCTGTGATTTCAGCCCCACTGAAGCAGTAGAGGAGCATTTTGGTGGAAGCGATGTGTTTGATGTGAGTGAAGACGTGCATGAGAGAGAGAAAGAGCGATGTGTAGCAGGTTGTGATGTGAAAAGGAAAGGGCAATGAGAAGAGCGGATGATTCAGGAGAGACAAAGAGACGGTGAAGCTGGAGCAGTCAAGTGGAAGAGAGAAAGCACAATTAGCCACATTGTCAACTCTTCAGGGTTGGCTATGGTGTCTCCAACACCCAGATTAGGAAGCTAACGAATGAATAATGAGGCTTGATTATGGCCCGTGAGATGGCGCGTTGTCCAGCATCAATCCACCAAGCAACTACAGGCGACACAAACTGCCTCAGCCAAGGCAAACGATAGCGTCAGAGCACAACATCTTCCTCACATCGGACCCATTAGCTCTAACTACCGCTGAAATGCATTCAGTTGCCCTCATAAAGCCCCTCATCCACCCATATCTGTTATTTTTTAACATCTTAGACACATAACAGCATGTTGTAAACTTGTTTCAGGTAATAGCAAAAATAACTAGCAATTGTGCCTCAAGCATGTGGAAAATATTAATCAAAATAATACCCTAACATGGTCAGTTGGTACGGAAGAGGATTAGGGCCAGTGAAGAGAAGAAAAAAAGATTTGAAGGATTTCCGACTTTAAAGTGAGAATTCTGACTTTGATCTCAAAATTCTGACTTTAAATTCAGAGATTAAAGTCAGAAAGTGATAATTTTGAGAATTAAGTCAGATTCTCACTTTAATTTCCGAATTCTGACTTTAAAATCACAGAATTCTCACTAGAGAATTCTGTGATTAAATTCTGTGATTAAAGTCAGAATTCTCACTTTAAAGTCATTACGACTTTTAAATCAGATTTCTGGGATTAAAGTCAGAATTCTGAAAATAAAGTGAGAATCCTGCCAACGCCGCCCCTCTTCACTGCCACTAATACTCTTTCGTAATTTGGAAACTATGTAAATCCATACTATCCTAGAATATAACAAAAGCCCAAGAGCTATACAAGTGCATCTGAAAAGAAATCAGACGTACAAAATCCTTATCATACTGACGTGCTGTGCTGCCTTTGTCACTGTGTCATTTATGAAAGCCTAGCGAAGGGGTGTTTGGAATATTGCTTATGACTAAGTGTGCAAGCAGGCACTGGCACTGTGGTTTGTCTGCGTGCATGCACATTTGAGTAATCAGTCTTAAAGTGTGTACAATACTTGTAAATTAGCAATTGGTTTGTGTGCCTGCGTGTGTTTTGTGTTAGTGTGTAAAGCATGTAAATTGAAAAGGCTTCATCTTTGCGACCATCACTGCGAAGTGTGATTGATGGACATGTTGCCGTGGTAACACACTGTAAACAGGAGCCGGCTGTCAGTCTTTTTGCAGCCTAGTGGCTCTTTCTTTGCCATGTGCCATTGTCACACAAGATGTGCTGCTTGTGATCAACGGGGACAACAAGAGTGTTTACTATAGGTGGGAAGTGGGTGTTGGAGGGTACGCACTTATCCAAGACATGGATCGTGTTTCTCTTTTTTTCCTATTCCCTGCTAAATTCTTTAGTCTACCTCTACAGTTGGTATTAAGTAGATGATTGACTCTTCCACCAGTTTCTCGTCGATGTACCTATAAAAACAGAACAACAATACATTCCTTCCATATAGCTGCCTTCATGTTTACTTTGTGAATTAAGTTTTTCGTTTATTATCTTTGTCTGTTTGTTTGTTTACACAATCTTAAAAAAAAATACAAATATGGCAGCAAAAAATTAAAATAAATACAATACATGTGAAGGTGAGGTAGAAACCCATTACGAGCCTTATCAAAGACCCCATCTAAGAATAAACTAACATTTAAATAAATATATACTACCAAGGCTATGTATAGCCTCAACAAACATATCTTCAACATAACAGTTACTATAGAACTACTTACTTTAGCCAAATACTTCCATAGCAGCGCACATATTAAATACTGTATATACAATCAGTCAAGCTTCTGCAGTACCAAATCTCTTTAAGATCAAAGCTTCCTTTAGTTTCATTTTACATTTAGATAGAGACAGAATCAGTTAATAAGTGTGAATTTGTGTTCTTTAATTGGACCCTACGATATCTTAATGAAAACTGACCTTGAGATGTGTAATACAATGGTAAGTACAAATTGTTGACTTGTCTGGTTGAATAAGAATTAACGTGAGAATTATAAATAAAAAAAAATTGAAAACTAGTTTGAGGCAAATCTGAATTTATGTACTTTAATTTGAAAATAAATACAGTATACATATTTGAAGAATAATTACATAAAAAATAGCCAATACAATACATAAAAATAAAAAAAAGTGGAGCGGTTGGGGCATATGACTTGGAAGAAGTAGCCAATCTGACAAAATGCATTTGCAGCAGTAAAATTTTATGAAGATGCGTAGGAAAACTACTGGCCTATACAAAATTACAATAGATGACATATGGATAAACTAAACTATAATATAATGTTTAAAAAAAAACAAGATGAATGTACAAATGTACCAATTTTTCTTAATGAACCCCAGAGATTTAATTATCTAATTGCAAACAAAACCAATATGCTTTCCAAGTAAGCTTCTTATCAGTAGTTTGCCTGTTTTAAATGCGGTTACATCATTCCCAATGTCAATGACTTTGTGGCCAACCCTAGCAGAAATTAGCACTAAAAAGACTACAAAATTGTTGTAAGGTTTTTGTGCAAAATTCTTATGCAACTGAGACTCAAAGATGTTTAGGATGAACCTGAACTGCTCACCAGCCAATCACAGTACATATAATAGTCCATCCATCCATCCATCCATTTTCTTAACCGCTTTTCCTCACAAGGGTCGCGGGGGGCGCTGGAGCCTATATAATAGTACAATATAATTTTATATTCTCAACCCCAAAATTTGCTCAGCTTGCGAGCATCACGTGACCGAACTCAGAAAAGAAGTGAGACGCAATTGGTCATTACCTGAGCCCTTAGTAACCGTGATGTCGCTTTCAGTCGACAGCAGGTGGCAAAATGGCCGCCCCCTGTGGCGGATAAAATTAGGTAAATTTTGATTTAAACATGTATTCTGTATGTATGCTGTACTGTAGTAGCTATTTTTTCAACATTACAATTCCCTTTACAGACAAGCATTATTATTTACATTCCTATAAATGCACATCTATATCCATTACCATTCCAACATTGAAAAATTCTGGAAATTCGCAGCTCTACTCTCACACAGTATTAAATACTCAATACAGTATTTCGCATACGATCTCTTATAATATAGAAATGACATATTCAACAGTTCACACTGTCCTCCTCCATTAGCTGTGGCATATCTACGTTTAAAAATAGCACAGCTCAGCTCTACTTGGTTCAGTTCATTTTGCCACAGCAATGTGAATCATCTTTTACTTTCATCTCCGAGCTTCAGCCAAGCATGGCAATCTTCATCTTTCCTCCAGACACTTTTCTTTCCTTTTTTTTTTTCTTACAGATGCGCTGATGTTTGATACGGAGGAAGGCACTAAAATGGAAGGGAAATTAAGACTGGAAGGTTAAGTAACCTTGGCCAGGTTTGACAGACACAATACTGCCGGCATTTGATTAGAATCCATACTCACAGACGGTAACGCGCTAAGGTCATTTACTGTATATGCGTGTGGGTGGTAGCAGTAGAGGTGGGGGCTGCCTCACTATGTGTGTGTGTGTGTGTGTGTGTGTGTGTTTGTGCAGATAGGCAGCAGTCCTTGTAAACTGTTGTGAGAGAAAAAGTTGTGAAGATGAAAGACTCCCACCCCCTGTCCTCTCTCACCTAGCTCTCCCTGTAAACTCACACAAAAACACTCTTTCCTCGCTCTCCTTCTCCTTTCCTCTCCCACGTCCTCGTGCAGATTTACTGTCCCCTCTGTGACCAATTACCAAGGCGCAGTGTGTCGCAGAGACGGGGAGGAAACACTGAGAAGCCGGGCAACACAACAGTGCTACTGCTCATTATAGGAGGGCTGGGACAAGTCACTGTGATGCTCGCAACACAAATTAACACTCACATCTGATGTGCCACATGCCTTAACACACCACTAATCAGTGTACACACTCAGAGTGGTTTCACACAAGTTGTCAGCCTTGCAGGAGGTCACACAGGAACAACAGTACGAGGGGATGGACAAGGTCATATTTACCAGTCATTGCAAATAGCAACCAAGCAAAGGAAAAGATTGTTCTTGATTCATATAATCAAAACAAAAAATAGAGATATTTTTGATTGTTTGTTGATTGTGTTGTGTTGCTAGTTAGTCGTTGGGAGGGAAATTAGAAGTAAAAAAAATGTTTTAAAGCACACATGCGATATCTGTGTGCCCAACTAGTTGGTGCCCCTCATTTTTTTCCCTGCAAAAGTCTTAACCAGTTCTAAACTAAGCAGTGATACCAAAACTATGTCAAAATAATCATTTTAATTATTATTATTTTATTTTTTTTTTTGTGTGTTTTTTTAAAGTCCTGTAGAGGATTTTCCACTTTTGAGTAAATTCTGAGTAAAATTTACTCTAAACTGGGTCTATTTGGTCCAACTCTAAACAGAGTAAAATTTACACTTGGAAGAGAGTAAAATTATTAAGAAAAAAAGTCACTCAAGGGTTGAGGAACAAACCCAAAACTTCAGATTGGGACTGTTTTTTATTATTATTTTGATTTAGATTTTCTGTAGAGTAAAATTGTCTCTATTTATATTGGGACCAAATAGACTCAGTTTTAGAGTAACATTTACACTTGGAAGAGAGTAAAATAAAGAACTGGAAAAATAAAAAATAAAAGACACTCTAAGGAGGAGAAACGAACTCACAACTTTCAGCTTGGGAGACAGCCAATCTACTCCCTGAGCCACGCAGCTCCTGCTTTCTGTTAGTATATCGCTTGTGTCACCTGCAGCTGATTCTATGATTCCATGTCTCTTCCCCTCCAAGAGACCAAAAACTATGTCGTTGGTCTCAAAAACTATGTCGTTGGTCTCTTGGAGATAAGCAAACAGTAGGAGGGGCATAGCTCAGGTGGTAGTGTGGCAGTTTCCCAAGCTGAAGGTCGTGAGTTTGTCCCTCAACCCTTGAATGGCTTTTATTTTTTTTCTCAATTCTTTATTTTACTCTCTTCCAAGTGTAAATATTACTGTCAAACTGAGTCTATTTGGTCCCACTCCAAATAGAGTCAAATTTACTCTACAGAATTGATTAGGAGCTGATTTGTTGTGTTTTCTCATATTTTTCTTTTTAACGTCACATGTGATTGTTGGGTGGCTGTGCCTGTGTGTTCACACGAAGCAGAAGAGTGAGGAGGGATGTTACTGACATGCAGCAGAGTGAGCACACAAACAGGAGTGAAGGAGAGACAGAAGAGCAGAAAGAGCTTTGCTTTAAATAAGAGGTTACACATTTTTAAACATTTTAAACTTAATAGAGTCCAGACGCTGCGAGTTTAAAATGTCAAATGACAAATCTGCATTAGGCATGTGTGTGCTGTTCACCCATTAATCAGTTAAAGGAGAAAAGCCAAGGGTGTGTCTACTGCTACGGTTGCTACTCCTACTTTAATAATCAACAATACACAAAAACATGCAACCTTTTTGATGATTCTTAGTGTTTTTATTTTTTACTGTCGATTTGTTTTGCTAGCACTCTTAGAACATGAATTAATAAAACAGTATGAATGACGCGTATTTAATATCATGTAATTTAAAAAAGTTATGAATTCTATGAAATTCTTTAAAAGAGCGCGGGGTTGCTTATATTAAAATATGTGGCATTTGAAACAAGGCCAACGAATTGCAGTCAAATATATAAAGTACAGGCTCTCAAAATAGGTCTTTAACTGTGCTATCATCTTGACTCACGTTTGAAATCTCGAGGGCAGCACAGAGAGCTGCAGATGGGGGGTCTGTGGAGAGTAGATATTGATTTGTCATGAAGACGTTTGTCAAAGAGCGCTGAACGAAAAGTGGGGCTGAAGTGAGAAGAGAATTAGTGTTGGGCCTTTTGAGGCTCTCCTGACCTTCCACAGTTGTGAAGGAGACAAAACCACAAGCCTGGAAGAACACATTCAGTGACTCTCCCCTGCTTTGCTTTTTCCCAGGGTGGCTCTGCCACTGAGAAGATTGATCAAACTTGACTATGGAGAGGAAGTCAAAGCTGTAACAAAGTTACAGGGTTTTGGGGAGGTGGGCTGTCTATGAAAATTATATCTCATTCATCTATGCACTGACACATGCAAAAAAGCAAACAACGTCAGGAAAAGAACAAAACATGAGCTCTGCAATGATTCAGCCTGCATTATGCCAGAAGCTTATTGATTACATAAAAGCAGTCAAAACACTTGCTATTGGGGCGTTTAACCAAAGATTTGTGGAGGTATACTTTGTAGAAAGGGGATTAGATTGGAAAAAAAATACCGGTAAATGGAAAAATGTGAACCCGATTCTGTTTTTGAAAACCCACCCTGCCAGTTTTCGTTATTTATTTATTTGAATGTGTATTACTTGTGCACAGTATTTAATACCATGGTAAAATGAAAACATCACTTCAGTATGACACACTTTCAAATGTCTTTATTTCGGTTAATATTGAGATATTTTATTTTTATTTTTTATTGAGATATTTTAAATCACATTTGTTTAGAATTTTTTAAGCAAATTTACTGAAAATGCGCAAAACGGACATGTGACTCATGGCCGTTTCCATCTGTTCTTCTTTTGCGAATCTTGAGAGGGGACTCCACCGCTGTAGGTGGCGCTATACACCATAGAGATGTGATCCACCAGTAATTTAAAAGAAGAAGAAAAGCAGGAAGTGACTGTGTCGTGCAATAACTTCGTATGAGTTTGCTTTTGTAATTCTTGATAAACCGTAGCGTTTCTTTGCTGTTTTACATCTAAAATTAAATTCATATTTGCTTCTTTAATTAATTCCAAAAAAGATTTCTGTTTCGTCGTCCCCTGAGACATACCTTACTTTATTGTCCGTTATTGCTTTGTGACTACAAACTTAAGTGTGACGTAATATCTGGTCAAAACGTGCGACGTGTATCCGGTCTTGTCAGCGTTTATTCGCAAAACCTGCTTCCGTAGCCAAAATTTGCATTTTCCTTTTTTTGATACGCTTCAAAATCCACCCCCTCTAAGCGTAAAAACATTTTTGCAAATTTTGGGCCCTTTTTCGAATTTCTAGCATTTGCATTCAGTTTTATTTTCCCATTTCTTGAAAATTCGAATACAAATTGGTGGATGGAAACCTCACTAATGTGTAGAGAAGTCATACTTACTGTACATTTTCACAAATTTCCACTTGGTTGACACTTTGTTGCAAACATGCGTAATTTGAATTTCATAGTTTTTATTAATTGTTATTTAAGCATTTGCTATTAGGTGGGTGACAACACTGCAAAATTGTATCCATGCAATATATATCAGTACACAAGTGCACACATCATCACAGTTTGGTAGAAACACTGTCAAAGCATCATCAGAAACACACGCACACACACACTCTTCCAACCATGTACTTTCACCCGCAAGCGCACACACTAACACTCTGGCCCAAGGTGCATTTGTAGAGGTGCATATATTTGCATATATATGCATTGTTAATGAGTTGTGGGAGATCAAGTGATCCAAGCGTCCCTTTGTGTATTTCCTTCCTTCCTTTTGTCGCTGTGTGTTGGTGGGGGTCTCCCAGTAAATATCATCCGCTGTGTGCTGGCACCCATCACAGATGGTGCTGGCTGAGGGCATGCTGTGGGCGCAGGATACCTATTTTGGTTTGTCAGTGGGCATTTTGTGACATTGGAAGTAACAGAAAGTGTGACTGTGTGTATGTGTGTGTTTTATGTTGTTTTTGTCAACTCTTTTGTGCACATTAAAACTCGTTTATGCGTGTTGGTCTATCGGCTCTTGTGTGTGTGTGTGCGTGCGTTGTGGCACGTGTGTGTGTCTCCCAGCATGCAGTGTTGCTGTGATGGCCCTGTTTTGTATGATTGATGTGCTGGAGGGAGAAGAGGGGAGCTCAGGTTGGGCCAAAGCATCAGTCTGACACACTGCTGCCGCCCCGCTGTTTTACATATGTAGCCACAGCAAGACGCCACCGCTATTCCCATCTACCACTGCCTCCTTCCCAAAATCCGCCGGCATACATCGCTTCATCCGGTGCCAACCAGTATTTGTTGAGAATTACAAGGCAGCGTATTCTGACAAGAGTCAGATCACTTCTGATTATTGTGGCCTCCTTTATTTTACGTCTGAACTCAGCCACCTTTCTTTCTCGTCGATACTCACCCATTTCGATATCCTGTCATCTCTCGCTCATCACTAATCCCCTCACTTATCTTTTTTCTCTGTATTTTCTCTCTCTGCTTTTGAAATCCTTCCTTTGCTAATCCTCTTGTGTCTTTGTCTCTCTTTTGTCCAAAAGTCGGTTTCATTTTTCCTGCCTTTATATTATGGTTTGCTCATTTCACAATACCACTAGGACGTTGCTGATGAGTTCAGTAAGCGTTGTATGAAATCAAGTTGATTCGTGATTGATTTTCTGCCAGGACTGTCAATCAATGGCAGACAAATTTTGGTATCAGAGACGTGCCCTTTAGGTCTCTAAAGACAGTGAGCAAGTTTGATACTAATTTAGAAAATGTATGTATATTTTTAAGCATCAAGCTCAACAATGGGATGAATAACATTACTGCCCTGCCTCAAGCCTTGAATTAAGCGGTTTTGCATCACAGTTAACAAGATCGTCGTCGTTTGCTTTAATGATTGATTGCCAAAGTATGACAATACAACGGAGTACCGATTTTGCATAAAAAAAATGCAAAACATCTGCTGATCCCATTCAGCCGATCAGATCCGTGTAAAGTTTAGTCCGAACAGAGAATTCTAATTAATATTGCATTTGTGGACTGTAGAGGACCAAACATGGACAAGGACACAGGCGCTTCAAAAAGAGATGCAATTTAATCAAATCGGAGAAAAAAAGATTTAACAAAAATTCCAACATCAACTAATAGCTAAAGTTTTGGGCCCAATTTAAAAGAGGTCAACTTAACATAACAAAACTCTAACTGGACTGACCTCCAGACAAACAACTCAGGTGGCTTAAATAGGGGTGGACCAACCTAAATGAACACAAAAGGTGTAGACTACAAATCAAACAAAATGGCCAACTTAACTCTTTTACTGCCAAAAACGTTAAATGGCGTTTAGTAAAAACCTATGGAGGAGCGCCAAAGATGTTAAAAGACGTTCACCAAGTTTTTTGTTTTTTTTTGGAAACGGGTGGAGGAAAGCCTTGGCCAGCTGTGCTGAAAGTATCAAGCAGATCTAGTTAGCATAATGCCTATTTTTGGCCCCTAGATGGCAGCGATGACTCTCTTTGGACAAGATTGGGTAGGCCTCAGTAGAAGACGTGAGGCGGAGCTAGAGTGTTGAGGGGACAATGGCTGAGGAAGCCATAATGGCGACCGGTTGCAAGCAGCTCACGCTTGAGCATTTTTTTCAAAGACGAAAAGCATCGACCAATGCTAAAGAGCACATTGATGACGACGATGATGATGATGGTGACTCCGAGGTTGACGCCGAAGTTGGAATTGTTGACGCGGCGGCTATGATCACGTCATAAAGCCTCACCGGCTAGCGATGCTAACGCCGGAAAACGCGGATCACAACCGAGCACGCTCAGGCGAATGTTCAATCGGACGATGAAGAGTGCCCCGAGTCCAATGCATATTCATCGGAGGAGTGGGTACAGTCTGATCACGGAGAAGACACTGGTTATGGACTATGATGCCACCATGAATGGAGCGGATAAGATGGATCAACCACCCGGTATAGGAACTGAAGGACATGAGGAAGCCAGACGTAACACCACCGTAATGTCACCGTATCATGATCCTGAGAGTAGACTTGATGGCAACATGACCAGACGTAACACCACCGTAATGTCACCGTATCATGATCCTGAGAGTAGACTTGATGGCAACATGGCCAAACACACACTGCGGTATATACTTGCTATTCCCCGGAAAAAAAAGCCAGCAAGAAAGTGTAGCGTCTGCACGCTAAGGGGCCATTGCAGT
Organism: Vanacampus margaritifer; assembly: GCF_051991255.1. Lineage (NCBI taxonomy): Eukaryota > Metazoa > Chordata > Actinopteri > Syngnathiformes > Syngnathidae > Vanacampus > Vanacampus margaritifer. The sequence continues at coordinate 8,281,358 of NC_135440.1, read as the reverse complement.
GAAACTAATCTGTTGTGCAAATCCTGCTGCGTCTCCTTGCACTCAGGGGAGTGTTACAAAAAGAAAAACTGTATTTGAAACATCCACACAATTGTAAATAGTACCACGGTTGCACACATTTGTAAATAGTTTGCCAAATTGTTTTGTCAAATTGTTACACTGTTGAATGTAAATAAACGTATTTTGCTATCAAAAAACACTTTTTCATTGTTGGTGGTAGTGTTTTACAGAAGTAAAGCACTGTTTAGGTGTTTGTGGCATCATTCATGGGGAAAAAAAGGTCTCAAATTCACTAGAGTGCATGAAATAATATCGTTTCACAAAAAGCTTGACTTCTCCGTTTTTTGTTTCAAAACAGAGCATTTGGGTGAAACTAACCATTTTCTATTGTTGATTACTGAAAAACGGAATAAGGTAGAAACAAACTTTTTTTTCTGATGAAGGATGAGAGTCCAATCCTTCATTTGGTAGTATGTGTGTTTCCATAGTCCAAACACAAACTTTTCTGTGGACCTTGAAAGATCAGTCAAAATGCTTAAATCGGCTGGCACTGACGGCATCCCTTTTCTGAAAACGTCTGGCAGTCAAAGAGTTAATTTTATAGGAAAAAATAAAAATAAATAACACTAACAAGTGACAACTAAAGTGCATTTAAACCAAATTAACAAAAGAAATACTCCAAACAAATCATTAAACAAATACATTTCCCCCTCCAGTCTTGAACAATGGCAGGTGCCAGATCTTGACTCCTCCCACCTTCCAGCCTGGTTGCTTCCCCCCAATAAGAACAAATGTAGCAAAGATTCAGACAAATATTAACTAACGTGTGCACCCCTTACAAAATATGTGTCCAAATAAAACTATAAGGACTTAATATTAACTGAAAATATTCAATAATTTAGTAATTAATCTAAAGCAAATTCAAACAATAGCTACTAACACTAGATGGTGGTGGTAAGGCTTTCCACCACATGGACTATGAATTAAGCAGCAAAATCCACCAGTTTTTATCCATCTCAAGGGGCGGCCATTTTTCCACTTGCTATCGACTGAAAGTGACATCACAGTGATTAAGGGCTCAACTTGCCAACGTCACATAAACTCTTAGGCACTGTGGATTCATTTTCAGTCAACAAGTAGTAAAATGGCCGCCCCCTGAGATGGATAAAAACTGGTGGATTTTGCTGTTTAATTCATATTCCACAAACACATTTATCAATCAGAATGCTGTTTTTAGACTAGAAAGAGCTAATAGAACATATTATTGTGAGAACAATTTTGACTTGACTTCCCCTTTTTTTTTTACTTACAGCAACAGTACAGCAATCAATTCTAACAAAAAAAACATACTCAATTGTATCTAACATCACTATTTTCACTTTCATTGTAGGCAACAATTGTGCCACATGGCTCCTGCAGAGCAAGGAAATACAGTAGATTGCATATTAAGACCTTTCAGCGTTCAAGTGCATTTATAGATTTGGTCTCAAGTGTTTTTCACCACTTTAAATAGGTTAGTATTGCTTAAAAATTACAGACTACATAGAGACCGACCAATTGTATTGTGAAGCAACAAAGAACACATACTCGAGGTTGTCAAGGTTGACTTCAGCAGGCTTTTTTTCCCACAGGTTTCAACCAAAATGTGGGTGGGCCAAAATCAGGTCATTAAAAAACAAGCCTAAAGCCTGTATCCCACTGAGGGGTGAACATTTGCGATGCTAACGAATGTTGATTTGATTCCACATCAGGGTTCATCAGGGTTCGTTCAAGGTCGCATTTTGAAATTGTTCAAAATTTACATTGTGACAAAGAAAGACCATTAAGAGTATTTAGAGAATGTTTAGAAAACACTGCGACCTTGAACAACATGAAATCGACATTCGTTTGCATGGCCTCTCTGCGGGATACGGGCTTAAAATCACTACTAAGTTTATTTTGGGAGGATTTTTTTCTGCAGACTTTGTTTTTAAGTCCAGATCTATAAGCGCTAATATTAGCATTAGTGAGGACCTTTCCCTCCTAAATATACCACCGCGTTTACGTTACCAATTTACGCAATTTACCGCTTAGTTTTAAATCAATAATATTACAACATTCACAAATGTTTACAATTTTATTTAACTTAAAATTTAGTTTACATTAGTCGATCAATTTTATACACTAGCTTGTCCTTATTATGCTTATTAGCTAATGCTAGCTAACTTTGGGTAATTACACCTTAGACGGGTCACTTGTCGACTACAGGGCACATATTGACAAGCAACCATTCACACATCTTAGGACAGTTTGGAGTCTTAAATTAACATTCCATGCCTGCATTTGGAATGCAGGAAAAAGTCAGATACCCTTTAGAAAGCCAACGCAAGCACAGGGTGAGAATCTCACTGGAAAGCAATGTGTGAACATGAACATGTGAACCTGAAGCAGACATGTGAAACTACTCCATACTAACACATTGCCATCAAGAACGGTAACATTTTACTCAAAGCAAAATTCTATAAAGGTATTGATTAAACATATTTCATGGTATCGGTAATGTAAGTGTACAATTTGAAAAAATAAACTGTTAATTTATAAATAAAAAGGAAACCACATTGAGCCAACTTGTTTTTTATTATTAAGTGAAAATGTCTTTATTTTTTCTTTGTTGTGTACTTTAAATTACTCTTTGTCCAAGCAAAAGTATATTTTATCAGTGTACTTGAGTCCTCGATAGAATTTTCAGTTGAGTATTTAAATACTAAAATACTCAATAGGTGCACCCCTACTGTATTCCTTCAAAGGAAGTTTTACAACCACATATTTTGATTGAGACTTTTTTTTTTCCTGGCCACTAGATTATTTGTTTCATTTTATTTATCTTTTTTTTATTATTATTCATTTTGTGTGCTCTATGCAAAATGACTTTTATGAGCAAATCGAAAGAATATAATTGCCATTAATTTCAAGCAATTTTAAGGAAATTTGCTATAATTGGTCTTTTAAAAAATCTGTCATTGTTTTTTAAAATTTTATTTTATGTATCATAAGTACTAATGGTATCAGCACTTGGTATCGGTATCGGTGAGTACTGAAGATTTGAATATCGATATCCGTCTAAAAAAAAGTGGTATCGAACATCCCTAGTATTGATGATATTTATCTCTGGAACCCATTTATTGAATTTTCTCTTAATGGGTTATAATGAGTTAAAAAAAATGAAAAATATATTTTTTACGAATGTGGAGTCACACGTTTTCCTCAAACCTACTTGTGTCTCTCCATGTGATCCACATTCCTCAAACATGGCAAAATTATGCAAATCAGCATAATTGAAATCGATATAACCTCAGATTAACTGTTAATCAGACCCTGGATTGGCTGGCAACCAGTTTAGGGTGTACCCCGCCTACTAACCAAAGCCAGCTGGGATAGCCCTATGTGAGGAGTAAGCGGTTAAGAAAATGGATGGATGGATGTTAATATGATCCATCCACAGAAATCCTTATATGCTTTTATGCTGTATATTGTCATACATATGGTTCCATGTCATATTTTACTGCTGCATTATGAAAGCTCCATTAATTTGACCGCAATGAAAACATACCCGAATATGAAATTTTTAAGGTTTTCATGTGGCTCACAACTTGTAGTAGAAGCATGTCAGTCTAGTAGCAAGGCACGCTGGGAGGCATGCAAGGCATATTGATTCAACTATAACATCCAGCTGTTTGTTTACCAACAACAAATCAATGAGGGCTCGGCCGGGGGCTGCCATGCCTCGCCTCGGTCAGCTCAGAGCACTCACACACTTGGAAGCCACTCTCAGCACGCGGGGAGGGAGAGAACGTGGAAGGATGTGAGCTGAGAATTGAGATCAAGATTCTTGCATGCGTAAAATGTTCGATTTCAGATAATGTTCTTGTTTTTATTCATATAATGGAGGCCATAGTTCAAACAATGGCTCAGATCTATCAAAGTAATGCCACTATTTACTAATAATCCGTGGATCAGAAGACCGTAGTAGTCATCATCATAAAATGACTCCGTGTTCCAAGCAGATATTCAGGCGACAGTAAAATTGCACACAGTTTAGTTAGTTAGTTCGTTTTTTTCCCTCAACTCAGGCTCAAAATACTGCTCACATGCCCCCGAGCAAATGAGCGAGTGATGGCTTTTCTAAATAGTTCTTGCTGGCGCTGAATAGAGATCCTCTGAAAACGACTCCACCACAAGTGATCAGGAACAAAATGACACACTTCTCATTCCATGCAGGAAATGCATTCCAAGGTTCAGCGGAAGTTAATGTGAATCTTTTAGTACAAAATTCACATTTTGCGTGGCAGCCTCCACTGTGACTCGACAAGTATATCCCATCTGTACAAGAGAATTTTTTTTTGCACTATACGGATGAGAAGAAACGTATAATACATTTTAGACGAGTGCAGTTACATTCATTTTAATGGAAATTTGGAACATGGACTCTATATTTTTGCCAGTCAGATGTAAGATTTTGTTTTTTTTTTACATGCATTTTCATGAAATCTGTACTCTGCATTCAATCCACCACAGTAGTGAGCACAGCAAGCACACACTGCAGCTGGCTCACAGTCATAATGTTCTGATGTTTCAGTGGCTTGCTCGAAAGCACTGTGGCAGGCCCCCGCTGTGGCAAGCAGACTTCTTCACCACTCAACCACGGCTGTCTTTTTTTTTCTTTCAGCATTTTGCCAAGTTTAGAACAACTGTTTGGGACATACTTTTCAATCATTTCATTAATATGTCAAAAGGTGGAATGACCACATAATATTTTCCCATAATACTTATTATTCATGTTGTTATGCATCGTTAGACAATTGTATTCGACTTTGTGGATGAACAAAGCAGGGTTGTTATGCATCGTTAGACAATTGCGATTTTTTTTTTTTACTCAAATTTAGAAAACACTCATCAGTAAACTTGTACATGTACACTGTAAGATTTGTATAAAAATGTATTTATTTATCTGAAAATTCAAGCTTATAACTGAGCCACTGCATTTAACAAACAGGTTGCAGTCTGTTTCCTGTTTGAACAGCACTGAAATAAAATATTAAGGCTTAATATTCCATTAATATAACATTCTTCCATGCTTAATGTGTGAATCCTAACCCTAAGTAAGACACTGTGTAAATGTACACAGACGACTATATATATATATATATATATATATATATATATATATATATATATATATATATATATATATATATATATATATATAAACACTTATGTCTTTTTTTTTATGTTTTTGGGATGTCTGCATTAAGTTAATAAACTTAAAAATTTTAAAAATGCCAAAAATGGACATAAGTATTTTTTTCACAGGACAGCAACAATATTTTCACAGGCCAGCACCGATATGCATTAACTTTGGAGTTAATTTGAAATTTTATAACGCGTTAAAAAAAAAAATTCAGTTAACTCAATTTATTTTACTTCCTGTGGCAGCTAACCTCTGCTCTCTTTGCAGCCAAACTTAGAGGAGAATCACTAGCACAAATACAGACTGACTTTTAAGAAGTTACCCGACGCAATCAGAAATAAAAACCCCGCTTAAGGTACCTCCACGAGGCCTCGCAAATCAACGCAGCTGGGGTTTGGTGCTGATGGGCAGAACTAAACCTATAAGCGATAAGTTTTGAAAATTAATTCTATGAGAAGAATAAAAGAACAATGTCTGTAAAGATGATTTGATTATGATCAATTTGTTCAGTAGCTGTATTGTACAGGAAAGTAATCGTATTTATGGATCAGGAAAAGCTATTAGAACGGTCTTTAAATTGAATATATTTTTTATTTGATGATTTTACATTAATTCCATGATTTTACACAAATAAATATCTGTTGCAAGCGTCTTAGAAAATAGTTGTTGAAAAATGTGATTAATTGTGTTTAATTATGGGAAACTTTGTGATTAATTAGTTTTGAAAATACTCCCTTGGCAGCACCAATATTTTATTATTATCATGATTATGATGATGATGATTCTTATTATTATGTACAGAATATTGATTAATGACCGATAACTTAACTAACTTAAGTTTAGAAAATGTTTGGTCTTTCTCCTTATGAACATTAATAAGTATGAGTATTGTGTGTTTCTCCAAATGACCGTAAATGCCCAGCAAAGAGCGCCTGGAGACCAAATGAAGAGGAGGCAGTTGGAGCCTTGCGAAGTGTAACACTGTGCACTCTGCAACACTCGCCGCCCACACAGGAGCGTGCGCTTGCTGCTCGCATCACTTTCAACACTTGCAAACAGAGGTGAGCGTAGAAATGCAGAGGTTGGACAAATCAAGTCCTGATGATGGAGAAAACAGCACAACTACAGAAACTATTGTCAATTGTATATTCTATTCATTAAAACATTATAACAAACTACCGTGAATCTCCCATCAAACTGCCATCAAACTTGCTTAACTGGACCAAAACAGTAGAAGCTAGTCAGACTGTGATGTGTAATTAGGAAGTGACCCCAGGTCGCACCCCCTTGAAACCCCAAGCGCTCCTCTTCCGTGTGCGTCAGCTCCCACAACGCCGGTGACCTCCAAAAACACCTTATTAGCTAGGCTGAGACTAAGCCACACCACCTTCATCTCTGTTGCTGTCAGGGGGATTAGGTCTGTTCAAAATCACTGAGGCATGCTGGGAGACAGACATGTGGGCTGACTTTCCTGTTGATCTTTGTCAACCCGGACTCTCACCGGTCATTGGGGTCCTGCGTTATCAGGGAGTTAAGAATGGAAGGGGAAAGTCAAGAATCTGTGCTGCATTTATTTGCCGACCTTTTCACCCCTTAAGCCTGAATTCAACTTAACCTTGCCATGGGAGAATAACGCAGGAAAATACTCAAAATTGTGTGTGTGTGCTGTTGCTTTTTCTCCTTTTGTCATGTTGCTGATCTCTCTGTTAAAAAAAAATAAAAAATCAATGGTGCCCCCCCTTCGCCGTCCCCTCCTCCTCCTTTCTCTCCATCCATCCATGTATCCCCTCTCTGTGCTGCTGGATCTGACCCAAGATCAAGCTGTTAGTCAATCTGCTATCCACACACAACACGTTTTGGAAAGTTACACATATTTGCTTACATGGTGATAGCGAGATGAAGAAGTTGTTACCACTCTTCACCCCATGCATGTGTTCCTGTTACAGTAATCATACGGCACAATTACTATTTGGTTAAATGGTGAACCAATATGCCAACATGGATTTGGGGTACAAATCAGGGTTATAGTTCGAAACATGCCAAGATATATTGATAACTTCTGTCCGATGCTCATTGGTCAAGCAGGCCCTTGTGATGTTTTAGTTTACAAAGTTAGAAATAACTTAAATAATCACACATGCTAATGTTTGGTGTTGGGATGCAGTTGAGCTCTTGACGCCACAATTTCCTCTTTGCTGAAGTGGTCTGTTTTTGTTGTTATTCTCAGTTTCAATAACAGTATTTCAAAATGAAAAACCGGAACACTAAAATTTCATTGAAAATAATATATACAATAAATTCTTACCATGAACTATTTAGAACACATTTTACAGCTAGTAGTGTTCATTTAGTTAAAAAAAAAAACTCAACGGAAATATTTTTGCCAGCTAGCATTTTTCACCGGACGAAAACTAGACTAGACTAGATTAAAGCCCCCTTTAATAAAAAAAAATAACAAGGACTAAATCAACATACATTTTTGTTGACTAATGAAGACGAGGCGAAAATGCCATTCACTTAATAAAGACTGGACTAAAATCTATGGACATTTTAGTTAAATATACGAAAATTATATAATTTTATAATGAAAATTTTAGTGATGGTTATTTATCACGTAACATTAATCCGACAGCTATAACGTTCCAACCATAATGTTGGTCTGACCACTAACTAACGCTGGCTAAGTTGCTAGCTCCTAGCATGGAGCCATAGTAGACACTTGTTGATATACTGTAATTGTGTGTGAAGTTGTTTTTCAACAAAAAGATGAGAGAAAATTAAATCAAATTTTATGTCACGATCACATGGAAATTTTCAATATAAAAGGGTAAAATTATTGTCCTGACTAAAATTATATTATGTTTTCTTAGACTAAAATAAAGACTAAAATGCTCGGCTTATAGTCGATTAAAAGTTGGCTAATTAAAAACGAGATGAGCCAGACTAACTATGATAAAAACTTAACAAGATGATTGAAACTGGACTAAAACTGAGACAATATTTAAAAATGGCTGATAAAATTCACTATAACTGCTAGTTAATCTGGTGACCAGTGCCTGTGTTATTACTTTAGCTAATGCTAAATGCTGTCTTAGTTTACAGTCCAACCATGCAAAACAATTCAATGCGCTCACCATTATCCAAGCATTTTTTGCTCGGTCCCAGCAACAATTGTCGTCTACCTCGCAATCCCACATTGTAACATTGCAGACTCGTCGCGAGAAACGCTTAGCTCACATACGATCTGACTGTAGCACTTGGCTGGTAGGACTGCATTTCCCATGATTCTTGGACGCAGAAGCAGGAAGTAGGTCTAGTTCTGGTATGGTGAAAAAATGGGACACCTGCTAGCAGATGAATGTGAAAATAAATACTAAATAGGAAGGAATTTGACAGTTAAAGTCATCTTTCTGGACTAATTCATAAATAATGGCACACTGGGGCAGGACCTGCGTAAAAGTGAGGCAAAACGACGGGGCTGCTTTAAACAGCAACATCTGGTCACCTTAGCATAGGAAATGCAGAGAAGTAATCGGTCGGTGCTTGTTGGCATGTCCCGATAATAGCAAACCATAAATAATGCATCTATAGATATAGTATTGTGTGCTTGACCCCCGCCTGTGTTTGTTTGGCGCTTGTGTGGCAAAGGAAGGTAAATTGCTGTGATTATACGGCAGTAATTGAGCAGTGATGGTGTGTTTAATTGAGTTCTTCCTGATGTCTCTGTGACAGGTGCCTGAGAGAGGTTGTTTTTGTTTTTTCATGCTGCCACGTAAGGCTTTGTTGTATCTCTTTTAGCTTGCTTCCTCCGTGTTGGGCCTAATGGTTTGTTTGACTGGGGGATGGTATTGAGACTGCAGGCGGGTTCCATGACAGAATGCGATGTATGCCTTTGTGTGTCTGTCTTTCAAAATGTATATTTGAAGACTTACTTGCATCTTATATGCATTCATGTGTCGCCATTCTTGTGCTGGTGTCAAAATGTGTGTGTCAGTGTGTGTGTGTGTGTGTGACTGATCTGCCTCCTGGGCTCTATGACCCAAATCAAATGGTAGGAAACATCAATTTCACTATCTTATCTCCTCCTTCCCTCCCTCCTCTCTACTTGTCTAATTTCTTTTCTCCACTTGCTCTCCTCCCCTGTAGCTCCTCTCCTCCTCGCCTCCTTCTGTTCTCGGGGTGTGATTACGGTCCTCCCCTGTTTGTGTGTGCGTGATTGCTGACTGGTTGGTGATCTGAGCAGCCCGGAGCCGGGTATTGTGTGGCGCAATTCCTGGATGACGTCCTTCGATGAATGCCTCTATTCACAATTATAGCCTCTCTTATTAGTCGCCACCCTCACTGCCTTGTTGTAGTCGGTGCTTCTTCCATGCAAAAAAAGACGCAATTAAAGGAGGACAAAAACAAGCGAGGACACAAACAGTGTAGATCGGAATAACACTTAGTTGAAGAGAGTTGTACGTGTGTGTGTGTGTTCAAATGTGCGCCAGGCAGTCTCTTGAACATACAAACACATTCCTATTAAGATGCTCATGGAATTATTTTAGTTTTATTAAGATTCTATGACATTTAGTACTGTATTGTATGTTTAGATACTTTGAATGAATTTCCTTCTTTTTTTATTTACAGTACTTATACCGCAACAATAAAATTACTCAAAAGGAAAGCAAGTGTTGTAGTGGACTGTATTTCCAGTTATTCAAGTAAAATTCCATTTGTGACATATCTCTCATCGTCTTTATATTTGTGTTCACCAAATTTTTCAAAATGGTATGTGTGGGTCCAAATGACAGCCACACTGTCAAATAATGATTTCAGTGGTAGAAAGTAAATCACATTACTGTACAAATTTCAGTTACTTTTCTTCACATCACATCCACGATTCAATTCAATTCCGATTTTTGGGTGTGCGATTCGATACAGAATCGATTTTCGATTAAGAACGATTTTTGATTCAAAATGATTTGATTGACAATGATTTTTGCTTCAATTTATAGATGTGCAAAGAATCGTAATGATCTACACCAATCTGACTCGCTAATGCTAATTAGTGCGCTACTCGCAGCACTTTTATTACTCAAAGAATGGCTCCACGCTGCAAAAAAAACAACTTTTATTGGAATAACTTGATTGTGACTTTTTCCTTTTACTCTCTAATGTCGCTACAATTTAACAGTGTATCAGATGTACTAAATAAGAATCGCGATTCTCATGAGAATCGATTTTTTGGCACACCCCTAATATATATATATATATATATATATATATATATATATATATATATATATATATATATATATATATATATATATATATATACATACAGTATATCTCATAATATTGATCATCTGAACTACTACATATTTAGGGGGTGGTGTGGATTAATGGTAGACTGGTCGTCTCGCAACCCAAAGGTTGTGGGTTCGATCCCATGCCATTGTGACCACATCAAAGTATCCTTGAGCAAGATACTGAACCCCCTGATGTTGCGTCATCAGTGGTCGAATGTAAAGCGCTTTGAGGGCCTTGTAAAGTGGAGAAGCGCTATATAAATGAAGTCCCATTTGCATATTTGTAAGATAATGGTGGTGTTCCATTTAGTGGCTACATTTACGTTTTTCTTTTTTTTTCTTCATAGTGGTTTTGTTTCATTATAATACAGTGCTTCTCATTAAATAGGAGAGTGGGGGTCTTGGGGGCGGGGCCTGGAGGCGATGCTGGGGGGTGCGTGTGACCTCAAGGAATTTTTTTTTTTGTGCTGTACAATAATAAAGCGGAATTGCACATCCACTGCAGTAGGTGGCAGTGTTGATGTCATTGTCAGACAGTACCCAAGAAGTGCTAGCTCTTCTACAGAGGTGCACTTACAAAAATTTTATAGACAGATGATGCTATTCATAGTCGAAGCGGAGAGTTGGGAGCGGAAGGCATGAAATATTTTTTTCTTTCTTTGGGGCAAAAAAAATAACATTGTTATAATGGGAAGTTATTTTACCAAAAATAATATCTCCATACTAAAAGTTTGGTCCTCTCCTATAAATCATCTGTGTTTTCATGTAAATAAAAAGAACCCCAAATTATGAATCAACTTTGCTTTGTAATTGCAATGAATGAAGAATACGCACCAAGTTGTTGACAAAAATGAATTGCTGTAGAAATCAAATGAAGCACACATTTAACATTCTGAAGTTTTTCTGTTCCTGTTTTTTTCTTTCTCCTTCAAAGGGACCACTGTGTCCACGTGCTTGCATCATCTCCTTCCTTCGGCAGTGTTGTGACCCGGCCCCTGAGGAAGTGACCGGCGGGACTCAGGCAGGATGGAGCAGATTATTCACCGCTCCAGCCAGACTCAAGAGACATGTTTTACTATTGCAATTGTATTCCAATAGTGGCCTAATTTCCCATGGATTCCACTTCCCCCTGGACATATCTGCATTGATCGTCTTCACATGTTGGGATGCGCCGAGCGGCGCATATAGGGTGACACTGAGGAATGACTCGCATTGTAAGGGTACAAGGATAGAATTTGTGCACATGCAGCATTTCCTTTCAAAGCTGCGCTCACTGTCAAGGCTTTCGGATACAAATCATTGTCTCCAAGTAATAACATTTGAAAATGTCAAAATCGTAGCCACTGAGATAGGGATCAGACAGGTGAATCAGAACTTGAGGTATTGTTTTCCTGATCCGATCTGCTCACAACACTCCAAGCAGGTCGGACTACAATTAAATATCAGTCCAGCTTGAAAAACAAGCACTTGGATGTTCAATTGAAATATAATTGCTGGTCTACAATCAGAGCAAGCTGAAAAGGACTGTCATACAACGGCAAATATAGAAGTTAGTCACATGTTCACGGTGGGATGGACACACGATCAGCTGGTACTCATCATCAAATCAGCAATCCTTTTAAAAGTCAATAATAAAAAAATGAAACACAATATACGATTTACAATATATAAAATACAATTATTTACAATGTCTTTTTCAGAAGAGATCTTAAAGAAAATGAATAGAATCCAGTTCATCATTCAGACCAGGAAACTTAAAGCTCTTAAAGCAGGGGTGGCCAAGTTTGGTCCTCGAGAGCCCCTATCCGGCTTGTTTTCCATGTCTCCCTCCTTCAGCGCAGCTGAATCCAATTATCAGCTCATCAGCCCGCTTTGCAGAAGCCTGATAACGATCCTGATCATGAATCAGGTGTGTTAATGGAGAGAAACATTAAAAACTGGCTGGAAAGTGTCTCTCCATAACCGAACTTGGCCACCCCTGTCTTAAAGTGTAGATCCAAAAAGACTCCCTCTGCAGGAGTCTTTTTAATCTATCTATACCATAGGCTTTCAAAATTATATTGGAATATTTATAATATAGTGCCATAGGGTATAGAGCATTGCCAGTTCTTATAGCTTGTTTGTGCTCAGCAAGTCTGGATTTTAATTTGTGCTTGGTTCTACCAATGTAGAAACGGCCGCAAGGCCATTCAAGTTTATAGACCACATACGAAGTGTTACAGTTGATAAACAAATTTATAATGTATTTTTTTATTCAATGTATGTGTAAAAACATTGGCAGTCTTTATTGCACACAGTTGCCGCATTTAAAGTTTCCCGTTGTTTTACTGAGCCAAGTCTTTTTTTGCAAAGGGGGGAGATAGCACTCGACTAGTTTATTGCTAAAGGTTGGGGCCTTCCGGAAGCTGATTGTTGGAGTATGTGGAAGCATTTCTCTAAGTAAGTTGTCATTTGGAAGGATACTCTAATTTTGTTTAATTATATGTTTCATTTTGTTGGCTTCGGGGGTATAAGGTGTTACAAAACACACTTGATTTTTACTTTCTTCGTTTTTTTTGTTTTGAAATTAGCAATTTCGATTTTGACTTGTAGCTTTCTGATGAGCTGTGGACATAATTTTGTTTTTGTATCCTCTGCTTATAAATCTTTGTTCCATATCCTGTGCATGATTGTCAAAATGAGTGTCTTCATCACATATTCTTCTCAGTCGCTGACATTGACTATAAGGGATGTTTTTTTAGTAGCCATGGGGTGACTATCAGCTCTCGAGATTGTATTACGGTCAGTAGATTTTCTATAGATTGTAGTATGAAGATCTTCTTTATCATCTCTATAGATGTTTAAATCAAGAAATGTGATTTCTGTTGCAGAAAATTCTTGACTCAAATTAAGATTGGTGTTTGTATTATTTAAATAGCCATGAAATTGAGTTAATTCCAGCACGTCATCTATATAGCGTCCCCGCCATACTATTTTATCAAGAAACGAATTGGAATTGAAATAAACTAATTTCTCTTCCCAAAAACCCAAATATAGATTTGCATAATTGGGTGCAAATCAAGATCCCATTGGTGTTCCTTTCCATTGTATATACATTTGGTTGAGAAACAGAAAAACATTGTTGTATAAAGTCAATTTAATTATATAATAATTGGTGGCCTGTTTTACTATTTTTCAGCACTGTATTTGAAAGCGCAGCTCAGCAAGCCCTGACAACATCCGAACCCGCAATTCTCACCCAACTGATAGATCCGAAAAGAATGTAAAAGCATAGAGGAGGAATAAATTGAAAAAAGGACAAATCGATGTTCGGAGACATGACAAAGCGTCCGTGCAACCTCTGGACCGCACACAAACCCGCATAACTTGGGCTGTGTGTGTGAGTGGTATGCATAGCTGAAGAGAGAGAAGCTCAGAAAAAATACTTGGCCTACAAATGATGTCCTTTGTTTGATCCATTAGAATGTCGGGTTGATGAGGGAGGGCGGGGGGGTTTTGCTTTGTCCCTCAGAGACCAGTGAAATAAACATCTTCCTCTCACTTTCACTTTTACCAAAGGCTTCGCATCTCAAGTAGAAGAGAAAGATCCGCTCCAGGAAAAAGATGTCTGTCATCTGTTGACGAGCTAGAGGGCAGAAAACGATTGCATTGCTTGAACGAGTGGCCAATCTGTTTATGTGAAGCGTTCAATGTGAGAAAGATCATTGTGGTTCATCTTTTTGGGCTTACTTTTGTGGACTGCCTCTTAATTCATGTTTCTAATAACACGATTATGACAACGCGCTTGAACTTTTTAATGATGTGGTGAGTTTGTGGCATCGCTATAAACATTAAGACTGGCAAGTTAATGGGGATACAACAGTATTTTGACTAGTCTTAATTCCAGTAAAATATATCTATAAACTTGTTTTGCCTAGTAGTAACTCCATTTAAGACAGTGGTGTGCAAACAATGGCCCGGGGGCCATTTTGTGACATACCGTCCATTTTTAAGTTGCCCGCGCCATACACTAAAAATGACATTTGTTTCTAGCAAATTAATTTCATATACTGGAGAGTTTTAAAAAATATATGTATTTATAGATGCAAATTATTCTTTTCACAATTGCACTCAACAAAAATATAAACGCAACACTTTTGTTTTTGCTCCCACTTGTTATGAGATGAACTCAAAGATCTAAAACTTCTTCCACATACACAATATCAGTACTGGCTAGTTTTCTGAGTCCCAGACCCAGGTTATCTTCACAAAGGACTTCACAAAGTGCCCACTATGACAGATTTGTGAACAATATTTGAGAGAAATTGTGATATTGAGTATGTAGAAGAAGTTTTAGATCTTTTGAGTTCATCTCGTCGCCTTGGGGTCCCGTCGGAGGAGCTGGCTGAAGTGGCTGGGGAGAGGGAAGTCTGGGCTTCCCTGCTAAAGCTGCTGCCCCCGCGACCCGACCCCGGATAAGCGGAAGAAGACGGACGGACGGAGTTCATCTCATGAAAAATGGGAGCAAAAAAGAAAGTGTTGTGTTTATATTTTTTTCAGTAACAACATTTTGCTTCATGACACTGTGGTGAATAAAGATAATTAATTTTTATATGCAAAAATAATGTTCTTCACTTTCAGCTTTGTACCGCACTGAATCAATGCCGAGTCAAAAGTCAAAGAATAAACATGTGTTTTAAGACAAGTTTTAAAAGTAGCTAGAGAGGGGATATTGCCTAATATTTAACGGAAGCTCATTCCAAATGGATGGACCATCAACTGAAAAAGGCTCGATGCCCTCTGAGCCTCCGCTTGTCATATCACATGAATGATTGCCAAGTACCTGTTTTAAAACTGGTCAGCTTATGACAGATTGCTCCTGTTTTGGTTGTCAATATAGAGGTGGGATTTGGCTGCTGATATTTTCTGATTGGGTTACAGGTCTCGACCGCCCCAAAATCTTAGAAAATCTGAAACTATTTGCATTATAGAAAGACGTTAATGTAGCAGTTGTGGGTTTGTTTGTTTTTAGCACTGCAATATATAAACATTATGCAATTACATGATTAACTGATTTGGGTGTGCTTGATGGAAAAAGTTTTTTTCTTTAAAAATCGAAGCGGCCCTTGAATCCTTTGATTTTTCTATGTGGCCCTCAGAGGAAAAAGTTTGGACCCCACTGATTAAAGATATCTAAAAAAAATAATAATTTGTTGAAATCTTTGAAATTTAATTATGACTCGTCAGAATTCAATTGTTAATATCTGAAACTGTACTCTAAAAACAGTTGGGTCAAAATTAACCCAATTATGGATCAAAAAGAGACTGAACCACTTTATGGGTCAACCCAACTTTCTGGGTTGTTTTATACAAAATGACCCAATTTTTTGACCCAAGTAAAGGATCTGACCAATATTTGTGAGTTGTTTTACACGACCCATTTCTTGACCCAAAGTTGAGTCAAGTAGACCCAAGTAGAGGATCGGTCCATTTTTTACCCATAGTTGGGTTATTTTTTACCAAGTGTGGAGTTACAGACATCAACAATTCTGCCAGCGATATCTTTAATTCATGTAGTAAATGAATTTTATTTGACATCATCTGTAATGAAAAGCCACATATATATGAATGTCAAAAGTGATGACCTTTTGACCATGGCAAAATTGTAGGTAGGAAGAATGTAATAATGCATATCTGAAATGTTCTTTTTGACTAAGCACGAGTGATTTACAGATCACTGCAGCACATATCCAGTCTGGCTATTAACTGTGAAGAGGGCATGCTTACCTTGTTTGTATTACAAATATATATATATAAGTAGTGAAACGACACATACCCTACTCACATTATTAAACTTTCAGAGTATGAATCATTTGGGGTTTAAGGGCACCTTGTAATGTGGAAGTAATTTACAATCAATTGATTTCAATGATATGCTATTAAGAAAGCACCAAATCACAACAGATGTTGTCCCAAGGCACTTTACACATGCAGCAGGTCTAAAGCCATACTCATGAAAAGAGCACAAGCCAGCACCAGACGGCAGAGCAAAGTAACAATGCCATCTTGGAACGAAACCTGTACCAGACCAAGATTCAGTGTGGGCTGGAAGACTAACATGAAAATGGTGAGAGTGACAGAGAGAAAGTGAGCGCGCGGGTGCCTCCTATACTGTCCAGTATGTATATGATAAGTACAGATGTTGGGTGTGCGTCAAAAAAAGTTTGACAAGGAGGTCAAAGTCAAACAGCTTGTTTGACTCTCAGCCTTGCACTTGCAGACATTAGCAATTCATCGCCTTTGTTGAGCACTGTTTTATTTATTTCTATTATAGTTAATTCAATTATTTTCACTTGAACCCAAAATGATTCATACATACTGTGGTCACTGTTGTTGTTGAAGTGAATGTTCATTTATTGCATAAATATGCATGTGCTCAAAATGACAAAAGAATGTTTTGAATTTTTACTTTGATCAAACATATTCATACACTTTGTCAATACAGACATAATTCTCAAATTTTATCCTGATTAGAATTGTTGAGGGGGGAAGTGAATTATTTTCAGAATGTAAAAAACAATGACAATAGAAAACATTCTTCTTAATAGCACAACTTGCAGTCTTTTGTTATTCCCAACTTGAAGGCACACATTAAACTAATGCAAATTTACTTTTTTAACAAAATTAGCTACAGTATTTAAAAAAAAAATTGGCCTATCTGAAATTGTCTCTTTTTTTTTTACATGTATACTTCCCAAGAATGTTACAAGTTTTTTTGTCATGCTTGTCAAATCCGATTCTAAACATAGATTGGACCTTGTTTTTGCTCCATAGCAGCATCTGTACACACTCCACAACAATCTACATTGTATGCTCAGTCTTTACCAGCCTGGGAGTTCTCTTCGCTCTGTGTCTTTTTATAGGGTTGTCTTACTGTACTCCCTACTGTGCTTCTATTTTGGTGAATGCTGTGAGAAATAATTGAAAGTGTTGTGCGCAGTCTTATCTTTTACAGCGCTCACACTTGCACGTGCCTTGTAATCAACTGTATCGGTAAAATCCCTGCTGGCTGCGGATTCTTCATTCCCGTGAGATGGTAAACACTTGCTGGAAATTTGAGCCAAGATCAAATCTTCACCAGAGACTCAGACAGTTGTTGATTGATTTAACATTCAACTGTTTGTGCTTGTTTTGCTCTTTGTGAAAACAGGGTCGGTCTGTCTGTCTGTCAGTCTGTTTAGCTATCCATTAGCTGTATTCATATTCATAGCATTTAATATATGGTGCAGTGGTGAACAGAGTTTGTACAACAACAACAAAAAGGGACAGAAAGTGTAGAACTGCCTCACATTCTAATCACATTTCCACTCTGTAAACAAATACAGTGCATCTCAGCGTCTGGCTAGTGGATGTCATGGCTAGCAACATGCTAAACTCTTTTGTTGTTTTGCCAGTGTGTTTTGGGTCATTATCTAGGTACATAATGATGGATCTCTCACTTACTTTGGTTAAATTTTCTTCAAATTATCAGCCAAAATGTTTCTATAGACATCTTGGTTTATGTCGGTGCTGCTGTGATGATGTGTTAAATCAATGAAGATTAATGAGTCTGTCCCAGAAGAAGACATTCAAACTCAAGCCATGACATTCCCTCCACTGAAGTTGACAGATGACTTTGTATGTTTGTGATTATGTGCAACTCGTTTCTTAGCCTTGCTATCACTTTAGTAAGAGTTTTGTCTGAATTTTTCAGACCTGTCCATTCACTCCAGCAAATTCCAGGCTAGCTTTCCTCTACTTTGCTTATGAGCAATTTGCATATTCTGATGAATCCTCTATACTTTGTCCATACAATTGCTCAGACTGATTTATCATTTTTTCTCCGTCCGTCCGTCCGTCTTCTTCCGCTTATCCGGGGTCGGGTCGCGGGGGCAGCAGCTTTAGCAGGGAAGCCCAGACTTCCCTCTCCCCAGCCACTTCAGCCAGCTCATCCGACGGGACCCCAAGGCGTTCCCAGGACAGCCGAGAGACATAGTCTCTCCAGCGTGTCCTGGGTCGTCCCCGGGGCCTCCTGCCGGTAGGACATGCCCGGAACACCTCCCCAGGGAGGCGTCCAGGAGGCATCCGAACCAGATGCCCGAGCCACCTCAACTGGTTCCTCTCAACTCTCATTTTTTCTCAACTTCACAATTATTTTTTTACTGCTAGTCATCTCAACTCTCATTTTTTCTCAACTTCACAATTATTTTTTTACTGCTAGTCATCCCTCTGGATTTCATGTTCTTGAAACAGTTTTCACACTGTGCTCACTCAATGAGAAAGAGAAACACTGGTTGCCAATGTGCCCAAATGTGTAATGGTTGACGTCAAAGCCTACCAGGAACTAAAAACGGGAGTTTTTGCCACTGGTTAGACCACATTTTGACTAGATATCTTAAAAGAAATACATGACTTTGCTAATTTTACACAGAAGAAGGAGGCGGATATGAGTGAGGCCAGAGAGAAACTAGTGGTTTGGATAGTTTAATAATGACATTCCTTGTGAATAAGTCCACCAAAATAACACAAAATCACTCCACCATCCCCTGTCCGATCTTGAGTACAGTCATTTATGGACTACAAGGCGCACCTGATTATAAGCAGCGCTAACTAAATTTGGGGAATTCTCGTGTTTATTAGTACATATAAGCCGCACCCGACTGTAAGCCGGACGTGTTTTAATATTACCGTACCGGGTTCCCGCTACTTTCTTTTCCATAATGAGGGCGCAAATTGTCTCGCTCACGTTCTGTCTCCGACTGTATTTGGGCTCATTTGGTTTGTTTTGCTCTGACGGACGCTCTTGCGCTTCCTATATAGTGCGCCCCCTTGTGATCTGATGGATAAGCCGCACCCTTGTATTAGCCGCAGTGTCGAATGCAAGTGAAAAAAGTAGTGGCTTGTAGTCCAGAAATGATTGTATTCCAATTGGAGGCGTCATAAGTCCGCTCCATTCCGTGGTCCCTGCCCCTCACCGCATAAAGACCTACTAAATGCAGCGTGAAAAGGGCTTCTTACTTCGTCACTAACTGTTACAGTAAATTCTGTAGAGTAAATTTGACTCTATTGAGAGTGGGACTAAATAGACTCAGTTTTAGAGTAGGCTAATAGTTACACTTGGAAAAGAGTAAAATAAAGAATTGGAAAAAATAAATAGAAATCACTCAAGGGTTTAGGGACCAACTCATGACTTTTAGTTTCGGAGACTGCCACACTACCACCAGAGGTGGGTAGTAACGAGTTACATTTATTCCGTTACATTTACTTAACCTTCGTCTTGTGTTAACTTTCTGTTACCATCCCTTATGTTAACGGGTCGGTTTCGACCCGTGTCTTAAATCAGCTGTAAAATACACTAAAAACAAGTAGATATCATCCAATTTATTTCTCATCTCTTGGTTGGCTTGTTAGGCTTCCTTATCCATGAAAATATTAGTTTTAATGTTGTTGTTGTGGGCTTCTGGACCTTTTTTGTCAGTATACCCATCGATTTCAATAAAAAAAAAAAGATAAAATAAACACCAAGAGAATCATATAAATAAATACAAGGTTGTTGTGTTACCTGACTATTACTGGGGGCTATTAGAACACATCTCTTAAATTAATTTGTTTTATTTATTTATTAATTTAAATATTATTGACTATAGTAACATCTATGGTGTTACGGGTCGATTTCGACCCATGTATATTTACTTCAAGAAAAATGCAAAAAAGTATTTTTTCAGCAGTAGAACTTTAATATAAACACAAAATGATAAGCAAGTGATATTGTGACCCTGCAGTCCAGTAGTCATATCGAGGACCACACGTTTTCCTTGTTTTTTCTCAGGAATGCCACTCGCAGCTTTGCCTGTGTAAATCTGTAGCTTCCATGCATAGCTGGTTTTTGCATCGCAGGCTGCCCAGATTTTTATGCCGTACTTCCCTGGCTTACTGGGTATGTATTGCCGGAAGGGGCGTTTTCCTCGGTAAGGGACAAGACGTTCATCGACTGTCACCTCCGGCCCTGGGTTGAACATCAGTGGAAGGAGTTGCGTCCATCTCTCCCAGACATCCCTGATGGGGGCAAGCTTATCAGAAATTGCTCTGCTATTTTGGTTGTCAAATCTGAGGACTCTTGATATCATTCGAAAGGTCTGAAGTGACATTGTTGCCCGGAAAATATTTCTGCCTCTCGATGCGTCCCAGAGACTATCAGTGGCCTCATTGAAGGATCTGTAC
The DNA here is from genome assembly GCF_051991255.1 of Vanacampus margaritifer. NCBI lineage: Eukaryota > Metazoa > Chordata > Actinopteri > Syngnathiformes > Syngnathidae > Vanacampus > Vanacampus margaritifer. The sequence goes on along the minus strand of NC_135440.1, from coordinate 8,260,601 downwards.
ACTCCAGCAAGAAGAAGAACACCAATGTAAGCATCCAGATATTCCTCATCAATGTCTTTCCACATGTCGTCATGGACTTTTTTTCCTTCAACGTTTGTCATAGCCATGATGACTCTTTTTAGTGACAATGGCATGAATAGCTCGAAACATGTCTTGATGTCACTGACTCTTGTCACAGCAAATTGTGATTCCAGGGGTCATTTTTATGACATTTGCAGCAGCTGCCCTGCCATGTACATCATGAGGTACTGAGCTCCAAAAGATCTTATCATTTTTGGATTTGAATCTTTCAGTGGGAGGCGCTTCACCACCAGTGACCTCCTCATCAGACTCATCAGATATGTCTGTGTCTTCTGGTTGATACTCCACATTGTCTTCCTCCTCAGAAACTGTGTCCTCTTCCTCATTTTCATCAAAAAGATTATCCAGAGCTTGGGTCGCTGAAAATCTTCTTCTCATGTTTGTATGCTGCAAATTGGAGATGTGCACTCTGCAAGTCAAATCCATCCTTCCATCCATCCATCCATTTTCTTTACCGCTTGTCCTCACAAGGGTCGCGGGGTTGCTGGAGCCTATCCCAGCTGGCTTCGGGCAGTAGGCAGGGTACACCCTGAACTGGTTGCCAGTCAATTGCAAGGCTCTGCAAGTCAAATGACCTTTCAAATGAATGAATTGACCTTACATGTCAGGACATGCCCATCTCTGTTAGTTTTGTTTTTGTGCAGGTGTACTGGAAAACACGGCAAAATGAGAATCCCCTAAAGCTCACAGGATTGGGAGAGGAGCTGGCTGTCGGTGTGTTGGCTGGCAGTGCAATTATGAATCCAGTTTTGGCTCTAATTATTGCTTTATAATCTTATTTTTATAACTGGGTCGAAACCGACCCAAACAACACAAATGTAACAATTTCAACCAGAGCATTTTAGAATATAGTAAAAAACTTTTTTTTGGTTTTATTTTGTTGAAATAGGGGTTCCTGACAAAGTCAAAAAGCCTTGATGAAATAAACTAATTTGTATGGTTCTTTTATGCATGTTAAACCTAAAAACGGGTCGCTGCCGACCCTAACACAAGACGAAGGTTAAGTAACTTTTTGAAAAAAAATGTACTTCTAAGAGTAGTTTTACCACACAATTCTTTTTACTTTTACTTGAGTAGATGTGTGGAGAGGAAACGCTACTCTTACACCGCTATTTTGGGCTACATGAGAGTCGTTACCGGCCGCCCCAATCATTCATTTTACTTACCATATTTTCTCGTAAGCGCTCTGATCGACTGACTGTGTGGGAGCATTTCCGCTGACACGTTACTTATATGCAAGAAATGCGGCCCTGGTTGAAGACCGGCAAGCATGAGAACCCGAAAGATGGTGTTTTCGCTTTAAGAAACTGCCACCTATGGTCGTGATTTAGGCTATAACGTGTCTGCTTGCACTGTTGTTCAAGCTCAAAAATTTATTATTATTATTATTTTTTGATTTGAAGATGCTAGCATTTGCACATAATTTTCTATTTTTGTTTGTTTGATGACATTTTTTTTTTTAATGAATCAGACTTCATGTTCAAGCAGTATTCTTTTCAGCGAATACTTTTTTACTTGTACTTGAGTGATTTTTTTATGACTACTTTTTTTTTTACTTTTACTTGAGTAATAGTATTTTGAAGTAACACTTCTTTCTTGAGTACAATTTTTAGCTACTCGACCCACCTCTGCTACTAACACACAGCAGGAGGTGCGTGGCTCAGTTAGTAGATTGGCTGTCTCCTAAGCTGAAGGTCATGAGTTTGTTCCTCAACCCTTAAATGACTTTTTTTCCCCCAATTCTTTATTTTACTCTATTCCAAGTGTAAATATTACTCTAAAACTGAGTGTATTTGGTCCCATTCTTAACTCTTTGACTGCCAGACGTTTTCAGAAACGGGATGTCGCCAGTGCCAGCCAATTTAAGCATTTTGACTGATCTTTCAAGGTCCACAGAAAATGTTGTGTTTGGACTATGGAAACACACATACTACCAAATGAAAGATTGAACTCTCATCTTTCATCAGAAAAAAAAGTTTGTTTCTACCTTATTCTGTTCTTCAGTAATCAACAATAGAAAATGGTTAGTTTCACCGAAATGCTCTGTTTTGAAACAAAAAGCGGAGAAAAAGAGCTTTTTGTGAAACGATGTTATTTCATGCACTCTAGTGAATTGTACACTTCTTTTTGTCCATGAATGATGCCACAAACACCTAAATAGTGCTTTACTTCTGTAAAACGCTATCACCAACAATGAAAAAGTGTTTTTTGGTTGCAAAATACATTTATTTCCATTCAACAGTGTAACAATTTGACAAAACAATTTCGCAAACTATTTACAAATGTGTGCAACTGTGGTACTATTTACAATTATGTGGATGTTTCAAATACAGTTTTTCTTTTTGTAACGCTCCCCTGCGTGCAAGGAGACGCAGCAGGATTTGCACAACAGATTAGTTTCACTTGCGATGGCTCCTTTCGCGTGCAGACGTTACACTTTCTTGACGGCCTTTTTTTCCGGGGAATAGCAAGTAGCAGATTGTACCCACTCCTCCGATGAATATGCATTGGACTCGGGGCACTCTTCGTCGTCCGATTGAACGTCCGCCTGAGCGTGCTCGGTTGTGCTCCGCGTTTTCCGGTGTTAGCATCGCTAGCCGGTGAACCTTTATGACGTCGTTATAGCCGCCGCGTCAGCGCTTGCAACTTCAGCGTCAACCTCGGAGTCACCATCATCATCATCGATGATGATCATCGTCGTCATCAATGTGCTCTTTAGCATTGGTCGATGCCTTTCGTCTTTGAAAAAAATTCCCAAGTGTGAGCTGCTTGCAACCGGTCGCCATTGTTCGCTTCTTCAGCCATCTAGCTCCGCCTCACGTCTTCTACTGCCGCGTCAATGCTTCCAACCTCGGAGACACCATCATCATCATCGATGATGATCATCGTCGTCATCAATGTGCTTTTTAGCGTTGGTCGATGCTTTCCGTCTTTGAAAAAAACTGCTCGAGCGTGAGCTGCTTGCAACCGGTCGCCATGTTCTCTTCCCTTCCCCAGCCATTGTCCCCTCTAGCTCCGCCTCACGTCTTCTACTGACGCCTACCCAATCTTGTCAAAAGAGAGTCATTGCTGCCATCTAGGGGCCAAAAATAGTCATTAGGCTAACTAGATCTGCTTGAAACTTTCACCACAGCTGGCCAAGGCTTTCCTCCACCCGTTTCAAAAAATAATATAAAAAAAATTGGATGACGTCTTTTAACGTCATTGGCGGCCCTCCGTAGGTTTTTACTTGACGTTTTTTAACGTCCATGGCAGTCAAAGAGTTAATAGTCAAATTTACTCTACAAAATTGACTGTGTAGTTTGCAAATTCTCGCATTTGACATTTTAATGCTAATCCCAAATGTCAGTACAGTAAAAACAAAAGGAGCAATCTTACTATTCCAATACTTTAGGATGGAAGTGCATTTATTTGTAGGATACACTGTCCCCAGTTTTAAGCAGCCAAAAAGATATTGTTAGTGTTTTATATACATTAGGATTTGTCCACAAACTCAATGCTGTGAGAACAAAGTAAATTCTTAGATCATGCAACAACTTGGCCTTACCAGAAGAGATGCCGTGGATGTGTGGAAGGTGCTGCTGCAACCAGGACAAACTGTAAAATAAAAGGTGGCACATGGAGAGAAAAACGGGGGGAAATGAAGAAGGCTTTTCAAAAAGAATGAATTCAATCAACAGCAGCAAGTCAGATGATCATGAATCAACTCCATGGCCTGGTGTGTGCGGCCTTACTGTCAGCAAAGATTCTTGAGGTGGATTACCGTCTTGGTTTTAGAACTCCATCACTCTGTCAACCTGCAAACACATACAAGCATAAATCACTCCTTAAAAACAAATCGTCTCCAGAGCAGGCCTCTCCTTTGCTCCATGTTTCGCAGCTTGCAGACAAATATGTTTGTCTTTTTCCACTTCGTTGAAGTGCGAATTCAGATCCGCAGAGTAGGAAATGGATAAGTCTTTCATTAAGGAGCCTTCGTCACTCCCCATTGGCTTGGACAAATAACAAATTAATTTCTAGCCGCCTAATTTCTCTCTGTTCTCCGCTGAATTTACGGTAACATCAAATTACCGATCACAGGAACGTGAACTCCCTCAAGTCTTTATCAATTCATTAAAAGTATGCCGCAAAGGAGACGCAACAGAGGAAGTTCTCTTTTTAATTTGACTCCATGCCTTCTTTAGCACATCACCACTCTACAAACACAAATCAACTGATGTGTGTCATTCAAATTAGGACATTCCACATACCTGAAACAAACTGACGAGGAATCATCTTGCTTTGTGCTAATTACAGTTGACTTTCAACTTTTCAAAGTAAAAGCGTCTGACTTTTTTTTTTAAAGCCTTTTCTCCGTGGGTAGCGGTGTTTTGTAAAGAAGCAGTTGTGTATTGACAGAGCCGTATTGATGTTTCAATTAGAGCAGTGTTACATTGTGCAGCAGCATGGTAACACCATGCATCTCCTGCCATCTGCTCTGCCTCCACGTCTGACGAACGACACACGTGGGGCTAATCGAGCCGCACATGAGCGATGGGACCACGAGCTCTCATGCACACACACGCGCACACACATACAGTCCTCCTTTATGTGCATCCTTATGCAGATTTTTCTTTCGGGGGGGGGGGGGGATGAGGGCGAGCTCCTGTTTTAACACCCTTCAGAAAGCCTGTGATTCCTCCCCTTCTGCCTTCACGTGAGCATCACAAGCGGGTTATTCCTCTGACTGGCAACGTGCAAAACAGCAGACGCAGGAGTTAAAATACATCAAAAGCTCATCTGATGCATAGATTTCCACACACACACACACAAAAACTAGGGGGACTGCTTGTGCCAGGTTTCTCGTGCTGGCGTTATACTGCTTGCCAAACCACATGAATCAAAGACCTCATTGTGTGGATTATTTCGTTAATCTATTGATGCCATTGAGGAGTATTGCAGGTGTTAATGTGCCAGTTTCCCCCCTGCTTTACTGGGGAGGTGTAGCGTTTGCTTGATAATCTGTTTTAAATGCTTTCTGGGGAACGAGACAGTGAAAGGCGGCCAAAAAAAAAGTGAAGAGCTTTCGCTTAATGCAACACAGGCGAGACTGATGCCAACAGGGATGAGCCAAGGAGCAACACTTGTTGAAATATTTGACTGTATGAATAATAAGGAAGGGGGAAGGTTGATATAGCTGAAGCAGTCCCATATTGACATCCATCCACAAACGCCTCACTGCTCCTCTTCTCTTGTGTTTTCTCTTGCAGGAGTTGCGCCTTCGATCCAAAGCTGAGCTCTGCGCCTTCTCCGGCTGATAGAAAGCAAAGCAACGCAGAAAGGGGAAGCGATAAAGAGGCGGCGAGTGATGAAAGGTAAAAGGGAAAGGGGACAGAAAGAGAGGTAATCCTGCTTTTTTTATACTCCCCAGGGTGGTCTCTTCATCCAGGCCTTCAAAAAGAGGGATGGAATACACCTCCCTGTGACAATAGAGGGGACCCATAGGGGTTGTTGCGAACCCAGTGTGTGTGTGTGCGCGTGTGTGTGTGTGTGTGCGTGTGTGTGTGTGCGTGTGTGTGCGTGCGTGTGCGTGTGCGTGTGTGTGTGTGCGTGTGTGCAGTGTCGTACAGCTTTAAGCAGGCCTTTGAGTGGCCTAATTGCATTGGAATACAGCAGTCTGAGAGCTGGCTCGGATCACGGTGGGCCGCTGGAGGGGTTCGAGCCGGCACCTTCCACAGCCGCACTCAGCAAAAGAGAACTCAATGCGGACAATTAATGCTCTCCCTCTCGTTAACTCGCTCCCCACTTTTTGTCCTCCTCAACTATTTGAGACCCCCTCCCACCCCGCCCGCGCCCCTCTCCCAGACTGTCGTCATCGGCCGACGCGTTAATCCGCCTTTACAGCCTGTCAGTCTCCGGCCTCTTTGATGCCCACAACAATTAGAGCAGGCGTGAAAGGCGTGGGTCAGCTGCTGTTATGTAAGCCTTGCAGCAGGCCTTGACAAGCAATTAAATCAACTGTATTTATCTTATCACTTTATGAGAGATTATCCTGCATGCTTGATTCAAAAATATGTAATACATTTGTACACAGGTCAAATTATAATCATCATAATTATTTTATTTTATCAGTGATGTCCAATACCACTTTTTTCAGACCGATACCAGTATGAGTGCTCAAAAAAAAAAAAAAAAGCAATTTCATATTTTAAAGACTACATATCCCAATATAGCAAATTAATGGCAATTTTATTACCCTTTTACCCCCATTTGTTCATAAAATCCATATTTTATATTAAACCCAAAATAAAACCAATTTAAATAAATACATAATATCTTAATGGTCATCTGTCAGACTTATCTTATGTTCCTGATCAAAACACGGCAACAAGAGAGCAGCTGAGTACGCAAATCTTGAGTTATCACTGATACTGACACAAAGTACTGATACCACTTTTGATACATGAAATTTCCAAAAACAAACAATAACAGATCATTTTAAAGAAAGACCTATATATCCTATTTTAGCATTATTCCGTAAAATTGCATGAAATTAACTTAAATTTTCTATTATAGAGTTTTTCCATTTGTTCATAAAATACATATTTTGTGTCGAGCAAAAGATACAATGAATTTAAAATGATAAATAAATTATAAATGGGAATATGCCAAACATGTATGTCTTTTGTTCCTGATTGTAAAACGGCCACAAAGCTGCCATCACGAGTACCGATACCTTGAAATAAGGCCTGGTATCGGCCCGATACGATACCTGGTATCGGTACTCGCCCATTCCTATCATTATTGTTGTTGTTAAAAATATTATCGTTATAAATCCCGGATTTCAGGCAGTCATTCTACAAATCATTTGAAATCACTTATTTTAAATGGTGAGTATGCCACTTTATTCAAAGTACTTTTGATACATAAAGTATAGCAATAAAAATTTGCATGAAATTATTGACAATTTTCTTTTTTTCTTTTTTGTAAATTCTCGTTCCTGATTGTAAAATGGCCAAAAAAGGGTGGCTTTTAATGGTATAGACTGCCATTGTGAATAGTGATACCTTGAAATAAGTCCGGGTATCGGCCGATATGACTTCTGGTATCGGTACTCGCCCATCTATAATAGTTTTATTTCAAATGCATTGTGATGCCATAAATGTCATCATCGAAATGCTTCTGTATTTGTGTATTTTGTTTGATCACCCAATAAAACCTTTTTAATATCGTGTTTAGTGTGGACGGTGACAGTGGAGCATTAGGTTAGTGCGTCTGCATTTACTCCAGGTCCTCTGTTGCTTCCCGTAAGCATCCATGTCAGGTTAATTGAAGACTGGAAATTTCCAGATGGTGTGAGTTGTTCCAGCTCTTCGATTGACTGGTGGTCGGTTTGCGATGCTCCCTGCCCAAAATCAGCCGGGATAAGCTCCAGCTCACCTATGACCCTAAGTAGTAGCGAAATGTTGGATGGATGAACCATCTCGTTTCCATCAAGTGATTGAAAGCATCATTATGATTATTATTGTGCTTTAAATGTCAGCTGAGACATGAGTGCATCATCTTTCCTACTGTTGTCTGACATGAAATCTGGGAGCTTCTGTATGCATCATTTTCAACTTTACAACCTGGCAGAGTGGACAGTGTGGAACAAGCCATTTAGATAACATATCATATTTTACCAGCCCCTCCTTTGTCTCTCTTCATTACACAAGCCGTGTCTTAATAAAATGCAATTATTTCCGCTCACAGGATGCTTTCTACTGAGAAAATGGCAGAGGGATGTGAACTGATGTATGGGGAGACGCTTGCCTAATTAGAGCGTTAGAAATTGAATCTTTACAACACACGGGTCATATAATTATCCCACTGTTAATTTAACGCTTACATTCTCTGCTGTACATCTTTATTCCCTTAAATGTTGGTTGGCAGTGGCCCTCGGTGCTCTGTGAATGATTTTTATTTTTTATTTTTTTTTGCGTATAAGAGATGCCAGCTTGGCCCCTAACACTGGCCCCTTAAAGTGATTGAATAACGGCGGACCCTGCAGTCCAAATAACAAGGCTCACATCATTTATGCATTGTTAAACCACATAATTGAAACAAGACATATTTTGCATATTAGACCATTAGAATAATGTGCTTTGCGTTTCACCCAACACGACTATTTAAGCCTGTGTGGCGATGTGGTAATTCCTTGAATTACAGCCTAATTACCACAATGTTCTTTTGATTTGGCCCATTTCGATGTTACGCCACAATAATGTTCAATATTACCAGAAGGAATTACTGAGCCGTGTCCAGAAACTTTATCTCGTATCACTTGAATTCATTCAACCAGCCTATCGACATTAATGGGCCAATCAGGTGCACTTTTGCAAGAGTTCCACTTTTACATGGAATACACTACAAGCACTTTGTGGGCTTTGCGAACTGCTGCCATATGTTTATTCTTAAAGGGGAAGTCAAGCCCAATTTTTTTTTTTCAACAATATGTTGTAATTGCCTCTTCTTCAGAAAACAGCTAAGCCGTGATTGGTTGTTACCTGAGCCCCGAGCCACTGTGATGTCAGTTGACAGCAAATAACAAAATGGCCGCCCCTTGAGATAAATAAAAAATGGGTGGATTGTGCTGCTTAACTCATATTAAACAAACACAATATTAATCATAATACCGTGTTTAGACTAGTGGGGCCGCAAAGAAAATATTGTAAAGACATTTTTTGGGTTGACTTCCCCTTTAAAGGGGTTCAATTGAAGTGCAGTGAAAATGATTGCCAAGCTTTAACACTTGGAAAATATATTTTTGTGAATGTAAAACATACTTAGCTATTCACTTGGATCGCTATGGAAAATATCCCGTCTTTACAGTCATAGAATCATTTTGTGCTTTTTGTTTGTAGCATTATGAAGAATTCATAAAACACGAGATACGTTTAATTACACAAAAAATAAGAGTGTTGGATTTTGAATGTTTTGATATAAGAATATTACTTTACTTTGTAGTTGACAGTAATGTATTACTGCACTGAAACAGTGTTTCTCAAATTTTGGCTCTTAGTCACAAGAGAAAGAAAGAAACCATTACAAACATGGCTGATAAATACACAAATGCAAACCGCTAAACACAATAATAAATTATAACTTTTTGGCAATGATCTTCTCTAGTTTGAGTGTATTTTTCTCTTTAGATTAATAATTGAATAACAGTCACATTTAAGTGTTTCTTAAAAGTTATAAACGCTTATTTTTATTTAATTTTTAACTGAAAGCTAGTTTGTCTGCTAGTTTCGTCACACATGATCCAACAGAATGAAATATTGAATTAGAGTTTTGGCCATATGAATATTTTTCAATTTACATTTAAAGAAGTGGGTCCATTGATTTTGGGACTTCCAGTATATCGCTTTGTCCATCAGTTGAAATTGTTGTATTGGCTTTATAGAAATAAATTATCTAAGTGTTTTACAATGAAATTTCTTTTTCAAAACTTTTTATTTCCTTTTATTTCATTTGTATAAAAGTAGTTTGCTTTATCTCCCATGGCGTGCGAGGAGCAGCTTTGAGGAGAGACATAATCTCTCTCATCTTTTCGCTTTCCTTCTCTTTTCTCCCTCTCAGGGCTCTGTGCTCTTTCCTCCTCCCTCCTTTATCCCCGGCCAGGCTTTGTCCCCACAGCAGAGAGCCTCTCTAAATAGAGGCCTTTAGATAGCACAGGAGCATTGAGGGAGGGGGAAGGGAGCAACGCCATTGCTGTTGTTTCATTTACGTCTCCCTATGGCAACCAGCACCGGTGAGCCAGGAATGTCCCCTCTCCGGACAAAGTCCTGGTCCCCGAAGCTGACACCAGGGGGACGACAGCTGGGGCGGGATGGAAGCTTGCTCCTTCTGCTCTGGACCGGAGGCCCCAGTTCGGACATCAAACTGCCTCTTCATTTATTTTGGTCTGTTTCCCCATGCACACGCTATTAAACTTGAGTGTTATGAATGAAAGAATTGAAGGAAATATTCGAAAGGTGTGACGTTAGGAAATTCTCACAGTTCTGTCCTTGTTATGGCCTTGCAGATACAAATATAAGTAATATAAATAATATATATTGTCACTCTCATCATCATAGGGAAAGTGCAGTTTATTTTTTATTAGATAAAATAAGTTGTTATTTGAGGAACCTATACTTGTTATCACAGTTTATCTATTGACATTAATGTTTTGAACGTGTTGAAAGTTATCTTTAAAAAAAATATATGTGCATGTACTTTTCCTAAAATGCTAATAGTCAATGTTTAATAGGCGGTATCGGTTTTTTACTTAATTAATGCAATGCAAATACGTTGAAGATACAGTATTTTAGACAGTTAATTTATTTTGGGTTTTTGTTTTATTTGCCTTTGTTGTTGCATGACTGATTTTTACTCCATGTAAAGTACTTTGTATGCAGCAATGGTAGTTTAAAAGTGCTTTAGAAATAAAGTTGAGTTGAGAGTAGATAATCTACCATGAGGTCCCTTTCAAATATTATAATCAGGCAACTATTTATTGTCTGGCCATTACACTTAAAAGTGCATCAAAAAAAAAGTGTGTTTTTAAATAATGTATTATTTTATTGTTTCTACCTAATTGTCTTACAAATTGAATTGTCAGGAGATTCTTTTACGGAACATGTAGGCAATATAAAACTTGCATGCAAGTTATTAGTCTTGTTTCTTTAAATTTAATTTAGTGAATATTTATATTTAGAAAACATGTTATGGCCCGTCTTTAAATTGTCTGTTTAACTGCAAAATGTTTGGTTACGTTAATGCGCACGTGTTGTTTTTCGTTTATATATATATTTAAAAAACGTTTCAGTTTGGGGTTGATTTGTACCTTATAAGTTAAACATTCCAAACTCAAATGTAAGATAAAGTGGAAAATAAATCAGCTGAACGGCTGCAATACAACAGTGTTTCCTTTGAATGAAAGTATTGCGCATACATCAACACAAATGACTCCATCTATACAAACATCCTGCCAATCTAATGTTTATCGGCACGGAGTAGCCCCAAATTAAAGATTTACACAAATAGATGAGGATTTTGTACACATGATTTAATACGCTCATTAGACAATTAGTAACAATGAATAAATGCCGGGCATCCGAGCTTTTCTGGAGATACCTGAGAAGACATCTTTAGTCATGACAGTGCGTGATAATCCAAATAAATCAACTCTATCTTGCAGTTGCCGCCGCCTCAGCCGCTCGCGCCTCCATGCTGCACTCCAACGCTCTCCTCCGCTCATCCTCCTCTCGCACCCCAATCAGCAACGAGCGAAGCGCGTTCCCCGCGGCCAATGGGCGCGCCGTCGCCCCTAGCAACTACGTCCATCAGCCCCGCGCGGCCAATGAGCGCGCGGGGCGGGGCGGCGCCGAGTTGCAGGTGAGCCTCGACGTGCACTAGCCAGAGCGCCTGTGAGGGAGCCGCCTGTAGGCAGCAGACTAGAGGATGCGCGCGTCAAATGCGAGCTTGTTCTAATGCGAGCTACCAGTCCGGCTCCGAGCGTCATGGCGACCGCAGCGTCTAACCACTACAGCATCCTCACCTCCAGCGCATCCATCGTGCACTCGGAGCCCGGCGGCATGCAGCAAGCGGCAGCGTACCGGGACGCGCAGAGCCTGTTGCAGAGCGACTACCAGCTGCAGGGCAACGGCCACGCGCTGAGCCACGCTCACCAGTGGATCGCCGCGCTGTCCCACGGCGAGGCGGCCCCGTGGTCCTCGGAGCAGGACATCAAACCGGCCGTGCAGGGCGCGCGAGACGACATGCACAACTCCGGCGGCGGCAACCTGCAGCACCAGTCTCGAGCGCCGTCGCACCTGCAGGTTCACCAGACGGCGCACGGCGGGAGCCACCACGACGCCCGGGCGTGGAGGACCACCACGGCGGCGCACATCCCCAGCATGGCGACCACCAACGGCCAGAGCTTGATCTACTCCCAGCCCAGCTTCGGCGTCAACGGGCTGATCCCGGGGCCGGGCGGCGGCCAGGGGCTGCACCACCACAACCTGCGAGACCCCCACGAGGACCACCACAGCCCGCACCTGAGCGAGCACAGCCATCCGCCGTCCCAGCAGCATCAGCACCAGCACGGGCCCAACCACCACGACCACTCGGACGAGGACACGCCGACCTCGGACGACTTGGAGCAGTTCGCCAAACAGTTCAAGCAGCGGAGGATCAAGCTGGGCTTCACGCAGGCGGACGTGGGGCTCGCCCTGGGGACCTTGTACGGGAATGTGTTCTCCCAGACCACCATTTGCAGGTTTGAGGCCCTGCAACTCAGCTTCAAAAACATGTGCAAGCTGAAGCCTCTGTTGAACAAGTGGCTGGAGGAGGCGGACTCCACCTCGGGAAGCCCGACCAGCCTGGACAAAATCGCCGCACAGGGCAGGAAACGGAAAAAACGGACCTCGATCGAGGTCAGCGTCAAGGGGGCTTTGGAGAGCCATTTTTTGAAGTGCCCAAAACCCGCAGCGTCGGAAATTATCTCCCTGGCGGACAGTCTGCACTTGGAGAAAGAAGTGGTGAGGGTTTGGTTTTGTAACAGGAGACAGAAGGAGAAACGGATGACGCCTCCCGGAGGAGCTCTGCCGGGGAGCGAGGACGTGTACGGGGACACGCCGCCCCACCACGGGGTCCAGACCCCGGTTCAGTGAGCCCGCCGGGACTTCGCCCAAATTTCCACTTATATATAAATCACTGGACTATGAAACGGTAGTGGGTGTTTTATGTATAACGAGTGCGTATACGCGATAGGAGAAGAGGGGGGACGGGACGACCCCTCTTATCTCTCTCCCAGAGCTCAAGGAACATCAACGTGTGTTCTCTTCTGTTCTGAGGATACCAGCCGAGCACTGTGAGTCCAATAGACGCAGTTTCAAGGTGTAGCCCCCTCATTGTGTCGTGGAATTAGAACAACAGAGGGAGGGGAGGACACAAGGATGCAGACAGCAGAATAGCTTCGGCCACTTGATCAACAACACAATATTACCCTGCTTAAAAAGTAAAAAATAATCATCATAATTAAAGCAAATGTATTTTAGTTGTGTAGCTCCATGCAGCAGAGATGCTCGCTGCTTGATTGGATGCTGGGGGCCACTAAAGAGTCTCGCTCAGGGTGAGCATCTGTCACCTTTGCATTCATTTTATTGCGCGCAGACAGCAGGCTAGCCAGCTCCTCTTTATTCGATGAAAAGCATTTCATCATCCAAAACAAACACCCATCGATGTTATCATTAAGATATCGATGATTATATTTGTGAGACTAAAACTCATAGCCGTGGCTGTGATGTAATCATAGTTAATAATAAGAGGGATAAGTCTTATTCTGAATCCAAACATCCCCCTTGCCTTTATTCTGACTCCGAAAAGATTTGTTGCGTCATCCGCAGGTCAGGACGGACTCTTGATTTCTAAAACAACAACATTTGCATCCACTTTTGTAAATACTGTACTTTAAATGTCATGTTTTCACCTTTCTTTTTTATTTTTATTTTTCCACTGGGGCACTTTTTGAATTAATATTCCAGAAACAGACTTTTTAAAATCCACTTTCCTTCATAATCTTCCTGCTGCCTTGTGTCTGTGTGTTATTTATCGCTCTGCGCATTCGCGAGTGCGTTTGATATATTTTTTTTTACGTCATGTACATTCCGTTCAAATCGTATTAAGAGTTTGATTCTCTCCCACTACTGCGGAAAATTGTGAAATCTGTTACAAATACGCACGTATGCTTTATGGACTCAATTAGTGTGCTTTTTAAAGAATTGACCCGAGCGACTGAGAAGTTCAAAAGAGCAAAATTGGAATCTCTAAATTGCTTCCAAACATATTGTAGGCTATACTAATATTCCAAACAATCAGCATTTGATCAAAATTATTATTATTATTATTATTATTATTATTATTATTATTATTGCAGTGTTTTGCTTTCGAGTTATCTTCGCCAATGATTTTCATCACTTAGAAGCCTTTTGTTTGATATTTGTTTTTCTGTTTTTTATAATTTATTCCTGGAGGAGGACACATGGAGGACGATAAGTATTTTTGTGTGTGTAGGGAACAGCATTTTAATTTCCATTTCCATAGCTGTAGCCTATGTATATACATATTTTCTATTCTGCAGAAGGCCTCTTGTTTTATCCAAACATTTTCAACATTCCCAAAGGTTTGTTTTACATCCCGGAATTATTTTACCCGTTTGAAAGCAGTTTCTTCAGTAGCTTTAATCAATCGATTCAAGTCCAAATTCACTGCAAGTTCAAGTTGTGAGATCTGGATCTCTCTGCTCCTATCCAACGCTGTTTTTATCATATATACATATATATATATATATATATATATATATATATATATACTTTTCTGGTGACATATTTGCTTTACTTTTGTTTTTTGTTTGTTTGTCATGTTTGTTTATTGGGGGTTACAATAAGTCATATTCCCAGGATGAAAGGATGTGGGTGCTTTATGACATATAAACAAACGGACTTGCACATTTTTAAATAATGGGGTTGATATTAAACAGCTTTTTTCCAATGTCGGGACTAAATGTGTTTTTAAGTCATAACTGAGCGCATCCCTGCAGTCTTGATTTAAGGCCAATGTCTTTAACGTTGTTTTTGTTTGTCTCCCAGGTTGTTGTTTTTTAATAGAATTCCTTATTGTTCCCATTATGAGGCCCAATGGCCACAGAGAAGTCCTTTTATCCTTGCAATTAAACAGAAGCGCTAAAAATGAAATATTTAGACATAAAGATACCGTAAAAGCATAATTTGAATGCTTTAGGGGTATTTAGATGCATGCTGTAAAAATGTTTCATGACTTTATGCCTTTCAAACGCATAATGGATTATTCATTTGATGGTTCAGCTACAAGGCAAAACAACAACAAATAATAACAACAAAACAACAATAATACTATTCTGAGTTTTTCCGTGATCAAAGGATTCGAAGAGAAACCAGTGCAGTAGCACACTGTTTTATCAGTGTGTAAAGCTGTGTTTAATTGTAAGGTTACTTTCAGATGGCACCAGGATATCTTGAATTATGGACGATGTTGTTGACCAGTTAAAAAAAGAAGAAGAAGAAGAAAAGCAAACACATTGGTTACAATTGCTATAGTTAAAGAATTGACACAACAGGCTGCCTCAGGTGCGTAAATGTCGCCATTTTATAAAACAGTCAGATATAATTAGCTCTTAAATAGTATTTAATGAACTCATAAAACAAAATGACCTTAAATATGGCTGTCTGTAAAAAGTTAAGTGTTGTGCTTTCTTATTTAGAGTCTCTTTTTCCACCTCAACTGTTTTTATGGCCTTTTTTAATTTGAGGCAATGTGATCACGTCATTCCAAGAGCAGTTAATTTTCCTTTAAAATTAAGAGTTCCAGTTTACATCGGCGGTTAATACCTTTTTAGCTAGCGTGTCTATAGAGGCTGCTGATTTTGTTACGCTACGTGCGCAACTGTTATCCAAAAAGTGTACCCGTGTGCCCTTCACATGCTCGCTATAGCAAATGCAATTAATAGTGCGTCACGTTAATTACACCTTGCTCTTTATTTAGGGGAAATTTCCCTTTAGACTTCCTGGGAAGGAAAAGTGTCGTCAGTGTTTGTGTTGCTGAGATGATGGAAAAACATCGTCGAGGAGTAGTCGGTGCTGTAGCGCCATCTAGGGATTTTATGTGGCCCTCCAGCTGGCAATAATGAGGAAGGGCATGTTACTGAAGTATTTACATCAACAAATCGATATTATGTTAAACATATGAAAAGAAATCGCGCAGTTTGAAGAATTTTTCACTATACATAATTGTACAAGAGTCAACTTTAGCTAAAACGATGCACTATATGTGCATCTCTTTATAAAGGTAATAATTGTGACACTTTAATTCATAATTAAAAAAAAAATGCAAACAAAACAGCTGGTTCTTGATGAGTAATAATAAGATTGAGATACATCACATACTACTTTTGTGATATGTGAATGTGACTATGTGATAACTATAGATTATGTAATGTTATGCACCCCGGATAGCATGAAAAAACTGTATATAATCGACCAAGTGTCAATCAATATTAATTTTAAAGTCCATCAAAGTTGTCCGCAAAAGACCACACAAGTCAACCTGCTCCTCCAAAAGGCCGGCAAGATCATTGGCGACACGCGTTGGACACGTTGAGGTTCCATCTTCTCAACTCTGACATTTTGCAGCACGCTTTTCTCATCGCCAGCTCATCGTAAATTGATTACGTTTTGGCGTTGACTTGGATCGAGCAGGGAATAGTCTCCTCTCGCCAAAGACATTTTTGACGTGTCAAGGTAAGACAACCACGAGGGTAAAATGAAATTAACTGCGGATTCAGGAGTTCCTGGCACACACGTTGTTAGAAACCACTGCAGACATTACTGAATGCTGAATTTGAGGGAAATCAGTCCAAATATAAACAAAACATGAACTCTCTTATGGTACTGCCTGATTGTTAATTGATTACCAATTTTAAGCATGCAAACGTTTGAAGGAAATGCCCAAAAATAAATAAATAGCTGATGTTTTTGCTGTCTTTGAAAAACTACAGTGCAGTACATATCTTCTTGACTTTTTATTTTAGCTTGGAATTTGTTTGAATGGCCCAAATGTATCTCCAAAGATCATCTAATCTCTCCAGAATCAAAATCATCTTTATTGGCCGAGTTTGTAAAACACACAAGAAATTTGTCTTCACAGTCACAACGCATTCAAACAGAAAGCCTGGCGGATTAATATCAGCGCCCTGAATATATATATATATATATATATATATATATATATATAAAATATATAAAAAAAGACGGAAGCAAACCTTCTGTTGCTGAATTGTTGTTTTGTGGTCGATGAGAACACGTTGGTCAAGTCATTTAAGTCTTATCATGATGCTGTTTATATCCACCTTCAATGCCTGAAAGGTCAAAAGGGTACAACAGGTACAAAACATTGGGTCCGACTAACATATATATATATATATTTTTTTTTAAATAAATTGTCTTATAAATTTATGCCTGTTATATACTGTAGTTATATCTTGTGAATAATCTTTATTTTGTACCACACGCACACACACACACACACACACACTCTGCGCAACTCCACTATTTGACATTGTTCCATCTCGCTCAGACGCTCTGCAGCTAATTACAGCCGGCACACTTAAGCACACAAATACGTGTGTGCGTTCATTTGTAAACGAGTTAGTGTTTAATTAGAACTTCGCATGAACTTTTCTGATCAGTGGAGCGAATCGTGTCACCCCATCAGTGCGTTATTATTCCGGCTATAATTGCTCGACATGCTCATTTGAGCTGCGATGCCGCCAAAGCCTCCAGAGACGCTGGTGGTCAAGGTAAACCAATCACAATAGTCATAAGGTGTTGTAAACAAACAAAAAGAAATTGATTGAAAATGTTGAATGCATATTAAAAGTCTACACACCCCTATTCAAATTGTGTGGGGTATGAAAAATGAGACCAAGACATAATTTGAAACTTTTTTCCACGTGACCTACAACCTGTACAACTCAAAGCGAAGTGACATAAACAAGTGAAATGTGATTGCACAAGTGTGCACACCCTCTCAGAACTGGGGTTGCTGCTGCGTTCAAAATTAACCTTTTATATTCACTTACATTCAAACTCATGTTAAATGGGAGTCAGCACACACTTGCCACCGTTTAAATTGCATCTGATGAACCCAAAATAAAGTTCAGATTTTCTAGTAGGCTTTTCCTAACATTTTTGTAGTCGCATCTTCGTAAGGTATTAGTCAGGAGAAATGATTCTGAGGTGCTCAATACACACTGGAACACAATGAAGACAAACTTCAAGTGAGCGACCCTCTTAATTTGATGAAAAGACAAGAAGAAAACTGGTCAGGGAGGCTGCCACAAACATCAAAGATGCTGCAGGAATTTCTGACAAGTAATGGTTCTTGAGTACCACGGCACAACAATCTCCCATCTTCGCTATGGGGTAGGGTGGCAACTACCGGTTAGTCAGTGTTAGCACAAACCTTTATGTGTCTGCTATAGAAAGCGATCAAAAATATAAAAAAATATTCAAACAGCTGAACTTTCTTGAGGATTAATCAAACGCACTTTAAATGTTGGCTGCTGCGTACTCACTGTGACAGTTAATCATATTTTAATTAGGGGTGTAAAAATTAGTGCATTCATTTCGAGTTTAAAGTTCCTTTCACGCCACAATTTTTTTTTAACGTGCAATTAATGACTGTTCTTACTTGGAAAGTCTGTACTGGAGGGATTCTAGTCGCAGCAGACACATCCATGTCAAAATTTATTAGTAATAAATTTAATAATAATGCATATGAGACTGGGGTCAAGTTGTATTTTACAATTTTAAAAATGTGCAGAATTTCAGAAGTTGCTTCATGGTAAAGATTAGATAGCTCTTAGAATGAAAAGAAAAATGAATTGAGCTGTCAACCAATGTCTTACAAATGCAATTATGCCATCTAGTGGTAGAAAAATGACATTGACACAAATTAATATAACACTCGTTTTTTACACTACAGTACATCTTTTTAGTTTTAACTACATTTTATGAATTATTATGAAATTATTGTATCCATAACTAAAAGAAGCAGACATATTTCTATTAGTTTAACATTTTTTTCCCCACTTTTATGTTAATAAGATTATGAAAACTCGGGAAGAAAAATATTTTACTGCACGTTTTATTGTACATTTAGAACCGATTTAAGATTTGCGATTAATTATGAGTTACCATTGAAGTCATGCGATTAATTACGATTAAAAATGTTAATTGGCCTTCATGATAACAAACCATGTTATGCTCTCAAGATCACCCATCAACAAGAACTCACTTTTGCCTTGTAACGGCTCATTTGCATTACACATATGAAGCTCCTGTGAGATGTTTTCAGCATAGTTAAAAACATTTTCTTGAGAATCAACTCACAACAACGGAAACAAAAAGAAGAGACAAAGTTAAATTTTCATTTACAAATTTTTTCCTTGAATGACATTTTGGCTCCAACAGTAGATCCAGCCAAACTCATCCCACACAGATTGAACAAACAAGTAAAAAAAAAGAAAAGAAGAGTTGAACAAATTGCTGCGGTTCTCCCCTTGGATCAAACAGCCGCCTAACAAAACGTGAGTGTGGAATCAAACGGCAGCACCGTGCAAGGAAAGCCTCCATGACTCCTGTTTGCATCCTCACACTGAGCACTGACTGAGGAATAATCATTGGGGAGGCAGCCTAAATTAATACTCCAGTTGAGGCCGCCTCATTCTCTGTCATTAGGGCACATTACAGGGCCACAATATACATCATTAATCCAGGCACAAACAATTCATTAAAAGGCAGTTAAGGAGACAAGCGCGTGTCACTTCTCCCTGTGGTTTTAATAGACTGCAAAACAGCAGAGGGCCAAGCCGAAAAGGATCATTCCGCCATTCGCTTCCAGTAAGTCATCCTGGCTAATGGCTGCATTCGTCCTAGTTGGAGCTGAGGATTCTGAAACTAAAGCCACCGCTCACTCATAAAGCCAGAGAATGGCAAGTTAATCATTGACCGTTGGATATAAAGACTTCAACTGTACAATATTCATGTTTGGATCTCTACAAGAAGTGTAGTAATAGGCTATCAGTTAGGGATGTGCCAAAAAAATCGATTCTCATTTAGTACGATTCAGAATCGATTTTAAATGTCCCAAAATCGATTTTATTTAAATTATTTTATACTGTCTTGCCTTTGTTTGTGTGTGCCTTTATTGGGAGCACTGTTCATGTTGTACTCGATTTGGCCAGTTAGGGGCAGTGTGGTTCCATGCGGTCTGATACACTGTTAAGTTGTAGCCACATTAGAGAGTAAAAGGAAAAAGTCACAATCAAGTTATTCCAATAAAAGTTGTTTTTTTGCAGCGTGGAGCCGTTCTTTGAGTGATAAAAGTGCAGCGAGTACCGCACTAATTAGCATTAGCGAGTCAGACTGGAGTAGATCATTACGATTCTTTGCACATCTATAAATTGAAGCAAAAATCATTGTCAATCAAATCATTTTGAATCAAAATACGTTCTTAACGGAAAATCGATTCTGAATCGAACCACAGAGCCAAAAATCGGAATCGAATCGAATCCCACCCCTACTATCAGTCATCTATTTGGATTTTATTTAACGTGTGGTTCAAGTGAAGCACCCAGTTTCATCACCACAGCAGTACAATATTTTCACGTGGGGGGCTAAATACAGCATGGCTTGCCCAGCACAATGATTAATCACACATTAAGGCTGGGGGAGGGGGTTACGGTTCAAATACTGAACAAATTGAATCCAGTCAGTGGTCAAACTCACGAAATACTCAGAGGTTACCAACCGCAATTACATATGACAGGGCTGTGGGTTAAGTATAAATGAACATTTTGGTTAAATAGTTAGTTCATTATTATTATTATTATTTACATTACTCATATACGAGGTGTGAGAAAACTTTAGGTCAACTGCTCTATGAGAAAAAAAATGTAAATCTTAAACAGAATAGAGGACCGTAAATAAATACCACACATGGAGTTGCTTTACACATTATAGTTCTGCTTTAGATTTAAAATATACAGATTCACACAGTGTATATGATCCTGGTGGACATAAATGTTTAGACAGTTAAAGAAAAGTAGTATACTCGATTGCTGACACTTATTTTATATTTAGACAATAAATAATTTTTGTCCTGCACTTTCACTTGTGTAAGTATTTAATTTGACCAGAAAAGGCTTGTTACACAAAATTAATTAGTATTTCAGGAGATATAAAAATTGTGCAACTAAAATGAACTCATTCCAACATAAAGATTTATTTTTTTTTAAATACAGTATTTTGATTGTCGCGTATTACACACGTGGACAAAATTGTTGGTACTGTAATCATAACCAAATAAACCAAAAGAATGGTAATAATAAATACAAGTTTAATGAAAATGATACATTGCTTTTGAATTGTTTAACAAAATTATTTATTAAAAAAAAGTAGACTGATGAAACAGGCCTGGACAAAAATGATGGTACCTCTAAAAAATAATTTGACCATTAAAACATTTTCAAGCAAGGTGTCCTCGAAATAGCATCACGGGTGTCGTTAACCCTTAGCAAGTAGTCAGTCAGCCTATTGAAAGGGTGACAAGTAGTCACCGTGCTGTTTGACGACATGGTGAGTATCACACTAAACATGGACCGTATGGAGCCAAGGAGACATTTGTCTCAGGAGATTAGAAAGAAAATCATAGACATGTTAAAGGTGAAGGCCACAGGACCATCTCCAAGCAGCTTGATGTTCATGTGACTGCAGCTGTATGTATTATTCAGAATTTCAAGATCCAGTGGACTGGACCCAACTTCCCTGGACGTGGCCGTAGGAGGAACATTGATAACAAACTGATAATAGTAAAAAAATAAAAAATAAAAAAAATAAACAGCCCAGAAGAAACTCCAGAGAAAATAAAGGTGAACTCCAAGGTCAAGGTACGAGAGTCTTAGATCGCATCATCCGTCATTGTTTGAGTTGAATGAAACTGCAACCGGTGTGTACGGACCAAAACTGACCTTTGCATTCAAATTCAGAACAGATTGTGCTTCGACACGCGGCCGAAATATCTGACAGAGAAATAAAAATGCCCACACCAATTTGACCTTTGACCTCAGCTGTGAACAGCTAACAAAACGAAATACAGGAATGACTTGGGACGTGGAAAAAAAAAAATCACAATTTTCAAATAATAAAGAATTGTACACATTTTGTTAATATGTTTCATTTTCAAATGTAAATCATATATATAAATAAAACATATCCATTCAAAGAAACCTATGGGTATCCTTGTTTAAAATGTGCATACTATTACTGTATTATTATTTTTCTCTCTTCTCTTTTTTAATTCTTTATACAACCTACCTAATCCTTTATTTTATTGTGTTTGTACAGCATGCTGATCTCTTATACTCTGTGGCCACCTGCTGGCTGTTTTTGTAATAACTACCATTGCTTTAAGCCACCTCCTCATGTCAGAAGCGGCATTAAAGCCTTTTGTATGTTCTTGCATTAAAAATGTATAAAGACGTTCATTTGAACTATTTCTATTAGTTTAACATTTTTTCCCACTTTTGTTAACAAGAGTATGAAAACCTAGATTTTTTTTATTGTACATTTAGAACAGATATAAAATTTGTTAAATAATCGTGAGTTAACTAGTGAAGTCATGCGATTAATAACATTTTTTTAAAAATCGCCTCTTGGCCCTAATTTTAATTAAAGTGGAAGTCAACCTTAAACATTTCTTGACAATAATCTGTTATATGTGACTTCACTAAACATGACATTCTGATTGATATTACATTTGTGGAATATGAGTTCTCTAGCAAAATCCAGCCATTTTTTTGTATTCTCATTATAAATAAAGAAGGACAAAGTATTTAATTTCACCTTGTGTCCAACAGACAAATGACCTGTGACAGCAAGTTCAACAGCCTTCACTTCCCCAAATTCGACAGCGTGAGTCACACTTGACAAAATGTTTCATGACGATGACCTGTCGTCAATTTCATAACACCCACGTCTTCCGTAGGTTCCATTGTCTACCAGGGTGCGCCAAATCAAACCACAGTGTCTTTGGAATGTCAGACTACAAGGAGCTACCTGATTGGATAACCCACCAGTTGAGTTCTCGTCTCCGCAACAGAATGTCTACAATGGTTCCACCAGTAATGGGATCATCTCCAGAGAGCGAGTAGCCAACTTTCAACTGTAACGTCTCTTAAAGAGGTCCAGCTAATTGTCACTTTAAGATCTGTAGTTATGACTATGACCATGACTGGCCTTTACATTTGTGAGTTCATAGACCATTTCGTCATGTTACGAGATCATCTGTTGATGACTGTTAAACCCACATGTAGCGATAAGATGCTTGGGACTAGACTGGGGGGAGTTTGCAGAGTTCTGCTACAAAGCTTTTGAGGACAAGACGTGGGTCGATGCTCAACAGGACTGCAGGAGTCTTGGTGCCGAACTGGTGTCTTTTCGCTCCAAGGTGGAGCAGGCGTGGGTGAAAAATGCCTTCAACCTTGGTGCGCATGCCAACGTTAAACGCCATTGCACAACTTACTAGATAGGTAAGTAAGGTAGTTCTTGGCCATCTGAGTGGCTGATGCCATGTGTGTCACCTGCGTTGGATTCAGCAACTCTTGAGTGTGCAGCTTAGTTGCTGTACATCTCTCTCTCTCTCTCTCGCTCTCTCTCTCTCATATGTTTGTGTGTGTTTTATATGTGTGCAGTTTTATATGTTTGTGTTTCAGTATGAATGAAAAATTAGTAATATACCAACTATTCAAGTTTCTTCATTTATTGGCCAGTCAAACAAACTGAACACAAAACGTTCCTTTAACACTGGGTGTTCATATTCAGCAATTTTCGTTCATGCAAGTCTGTGATTTTTTGAAGGGGAAAAAAATGTAAATTTGGTGTTGACTGGATGGTGTCATTGTACAACTTATAAAAAAAAATTACTGTTTTTTTCAGTATTTTTCAGCCGAAATGTTTAACATATTTGCAGTAACACTACTAGATAATTTAAATGTTTTCGTCAACACAGTTCTTTTCAAAATTAGGCATTGTTTCCCCCAAATTCACTTTTAAAATAATTTCGAAAACATATACAGTGGACATAAAAAGTCTACACACCCCATGCCATGTTTTTGTGGTAACAAAAAGATTCATCATTACAAAACCTCTTCCCCCATCAATGTGAATTTTGGGGGGGGGGGACAAGGGAAACTACTAATACAAACTAGGGAAGCAACTAATGATTATTTTGCATTTTGGTGACGAATCAGTTTCATTAAAAAAAAAAGTTTTACTGTTTTAATTTCAATTCCTTAAAAGAAAAAAAAACAGGACAGTAATTCAAATTGACAGTGCAGAATATGCACAAACTAAGTAGGTTTCAGATCCTTAAAAAAAAAAAAACATTTTCCAAAGTAAAAGATATCGATAACAATAATGTGCTTTCATAGAAGACTAGAGAAATAAATGAAATGTATTTATTCATTTAAAATCTTGAGGATTTGGACAATTGCAGATTAAAGAAGGTCTCTAAACAATTATTCGATTATCAAAATAATTCTCGATTACTTTGGTTATCGATCTAAAGTGTTGATAATGGTTTGCTCTCGTTGATGATGCATATGCACAAACGTAACGTTTTGGAGGGTTCCCGAAAAGTACTGATTGTGGAGATGCCAAGATTCCGCCCATCGGCAGTGATATATCTGGGTTATGAAGTAGAGTGGCAAAACGGAGGGAAGCCTTATTTCACAAAAAAAACAACCAAAACCATTCAAGTCAAGGTGGAGGGAATGTGGGGTAATGCTCTAACCTCGGAAGCGTTCAGCTAACCGGACGACTCACGCAGTGAACATCAGAGACCTGGAAAATTGCACTTTTTTTTAATTTTTATTTTTTTTATACACGATTGCAACTAGACTTGCCCAAAAATGTCGCTTGCCCATCGACTGCGCAGCGCTGAAATATGGGGTTCCGTTAGTACGGTTGGCCAAAGTGATCATATAACGCATATCCGCGTTTATATTTTGAAAACGGGGTTTCCCAACGCTGTCCGGTGCTTTTCAAAATAAACGCAGATATGCGTTGAATGATCACATCAGCTAACTATAATTTTGCAGGTGTATGTTTACTGACGAGGCTGAGTCAAGTCAGGTCATCTTTATTTATATATGAGTGAAGAGCCGGTGTTGTCAGATCAGCATACCCGTATGTAAACTGTAGCTTCACCCGAAACTCAACCTATCAACCAACCTGTTCTTACTGCACTTGACCGTTTCCTACAGCGCATGCACAGAAGTGCAAGGTATGCTACTCTGACAGGTATGCTGTTTTGTCGAGACACTGAAGCGAGTCATTCTGTTGAAAGCTTCTGGCGTTATTGGATAACCTCTATTATGAACAGTTCCAAATAGCAGTCACTTTTAGCAAAAAAACTTCTGGCTCCTACTATAAAGCTGAGGCTGGCTAGGAACTTTATTTTCCAGCATGACAACAACCCACACATCGATCAACAAAAGAACAGCTTCACCAGAAAAAGATTTAGGTTCAGGAGTGGCCCAGCAAGAGTCCAGACCTGAAACTGTTCTGAATTGAGATTTATTATTTGTTTTCCTATTGAATTGAAAGGTTATGTAACAATAAAGGTGGATAACATTTATAAATGACCAATGCTTGTCTCATTCATTCCCATCACAAAACCTGGCATGTGAACAGCCCTGACTGTTTTTATATCCACTGCAATAGCATGTATGCTTCCTGATAATTGAAACAAAGTGGTTGGATGTTGCCATTAGACCCGAGCATGTCCATGATGCCCACACATGACAACACGAGTCTAATGGTCAATCTGAGAAGGCACTGATCGAGGTGACCATTAAGTCCTGCTGTTGTTGTCCTAGAACAAAGATCGAGTTTCACAATGATTCGTCTTTTCTTTTGCCTTGAATGATGATCTAGTGAACATCATTTTCTAAGTGAAAGGCATACAGACATGTGTTGTTGGCCAAGTCATAAGTGGTGTTTCATATTCCGGAGACGCAGTTGCTTCACTGTGTCCACAAATGATTGAGTTTCACATTTAAGAGCCCTCTGTCTGGGAGTTTGAGGTTGTTTATTTGTTCTTTCCGTTCCATTCCCATCCAAAAATCTTCATCCCCAGTTTGACCTCCTTATTTACTGACCGCTAATAGAAGATCTTGTGATACTGAAGCGTCTCTCCGTCTTCTGCTGTGCATCCTCTGGCTTCTCCAATCCAATGCGAAATGAGAGCCCCCTGCGGTCAGTGTGTGAAACTCCGCTTGATGGCTACGCTGGGAAATAGGCCGGACAGCTCTTGAGCTATCCGCGTGTCTATCTGGGAGCAGAAGGAAACATCCAAGAGGAGCAGCTGTGGACACGACTGGAGGAGTTTCTTCAATGAGGCAGCGCTCACAAGCCGTGTACCTGACATGTCACAACATGGATATCAAGTCAATAAAGTTGTAATGTTACATGATGTTATTACAACAGATATGGGTGCTTTTCGGAAAGGATGGTCTGGCCGGGAGTGTGACCCGAGAGCCCAACAATAAACTTGATCAAAACCAAGGTGAAAATTATATAGGCTTTAAACCAAACCTTCTCGTAGTGTGAATACAATTCACTCAGCCATTTGTTCGCAAGAGATGGTTAAAATTCATGGTACTCCATTTAATAGTTAAAAAGATTTATCTTTTAAGTAAAAAAAAAAAAGTATATATATATATACACACACACACAGTAATTTCCGGACTATAAGGCGCACCTGACTATAAGCCGCGCTAGCTAAATTTGGGGACTACTCAAGTTTGTTACACATATAAGCCGCACCCGACTGTAAGCCGCAGGTGTTTTAATGTTACTGCACTGGGTTCCCGCTACTTTTTTTTTCCATAATGAGGGCGTAAATTGTCCCGCTCTGTCTCTCCTACGGTATTTGGGCTCACTTGCTTTGTTTTGCTCTGCCTGATTCACACTCCACTTATTTTCAAGGGAAGTGTCAAAAATGCGTCACAACCTGTGTCTGTTGCTCTGTCAGTCGTCTGAGCTTTTTTTATGCATAACTGTGATTTCCTACTGTGTGCCTGTTTATTGAATGCACCTTGAGTCCACTGCAGGAATGATTGCTGCTTTTTCTTGTGCTTCTCTGCGAAAAACTTTTGCTCGTTACAAAACGTTTCTAAAACTGAAAATTGAAAACCCCACGCGTGTTCTTCATGTGTTTATTGAAAACATGTGTAAGCAATGCCAATGCTGTCACGTGGCTTCCACTCTGCTTGCGCGCTCCCATGGAGACTTGATTAGCACGTCATACTTCTCAACGAGGAGTGTACGGCCAGCGAGGGCTACACTTAAGCTTAATTAGCGCTTCATGCTTCTCAACGAGAAGTGCACGTCCAGCGAGCGTTTCAGTGCGTGAAGCCATCTTCCTGCGCCCTCTCGCACACACGCTGAAAGAGGCGTGTCGCTTACTTAAGGCATTTTCCACATATCGGTAGACAGGCGGCCATGCGCGTATGTGTACCTGTCTTTAAAACAGAGTTGGCGGGCTGTCTCGGATTAATTTTTTCAAGTACCGGTACTAAGAAAAAATCATACCGAGCCATTTTTGACGCCAAAACATTGAAGTACGGTATCCCGTGCAACACTAATATATATATATATATATATATATATATATATACCATGGCTTACTTAATAATTTTTACAAGTTAAGCAATGACTGGTTGCTACCTGAGCCCCCAACATCCAACATGTGTAATGTCATTTCGACAGCAAGTGGCAAAATGTGTTTTTAAAGCCGTTAATAGTACATGAAAAATAATGACAGTATCAAATTCATGATAGACAAAATATTAACTTTTTACTAGGGCTGCACGATATTGATAAATCATGCGATATAGTTGCTGAATATAGTGATATCGATATTTAACATGTGCCTAAAGAAATGGAATTTGTATTATCTAATGAAAGAATTACATTTTCCATGCAGGAAAATAAGCAAACTCAATATATACTTAGTTAACTAATTGTAATTACCTGTCGCTAATGTTCAACTATTGGATGGCGTTTCATATTTTAGTTAGCAGCTGACTGGTCAAATTCAGATAAAAGCAATTCTATATGAAACTTATTGCATGTCTGTGCGATACGCATATTGCATGGGCCAATACCGCAATATTGATATTTTTTCGATATATTGTGTATTATCACTTACTTTTTACTGCTGAAAATAGCAACATTTGTAAAAATCCTTTTAATCTGAATATTTATGCATAAATCTTATATAATCTTATATAAATATTAGGGATGCACGATAATGCTATTTTCAACCGATACCGATTAACTAATAATTTAGGAAGTGCCGATGTCGATAAAGTAAGCCGATAATTGTTTGCAAAATGAACTTGAATACAAATATACTTTCAAGTCCTAACGTGTACAAATACATTGAAACATTATGTAAAGAACCAGGAAGCAGAATTTTATTGCTATTTCTGCTTCAAAGACAACCAGTAACTCATTTTGATTTTGCCAAAACAAAACAGTCATGTTTTACAAATGCAACACAGAAAAGAAAGCCCACACTGGCGACTGCCATGTCGTCATGATGCATCTTCTGTGAACACAAGGTCGTGCGCATTAAGACGTCACAAATATGCAACACCACCATAGGAGAGGGGAGTGGTTGAGGAGTTGGGCACAACTTGAGTCACAACCACAATAGATGGACCAACGTGGCATGTCTATTATTATCGGCAGATTTTTTTATTATCTGGTTTATCTGTATGACGTCAAATTGGTTGATATTTGCCGATAATTTTCGGCCACCGATATTATCGTGCATCCCTAATAAATATATGCAATTATATGCATATCTACAAAAAAAAGCTATACAGTATCTAAAACAAATTTATTCGTAGTAGTGGTAGTCCCAAAGTAACCGTGGTGGGTTACAGTATTTGCCAATTGTACACCACCACCAATTAATAGTATTAGACAAAATGTCATTTTTACTAAATATCCCGCGGACCGCTGAAAAATGGATCGTGGGCCCCAATTGGCCCCGAGCCATAGTTTGGTCCCCACTAGGCTAGACCACACTTCCTGAGAATCACCAATTTGCTCAAGGGATGTTGCCATAGCATTGACTCATCAAGCGATTATTGTGCAGTATTTCATTTACTTATCATTCTAATATGAAGAATGCAATAACTTATCACTTACTGACTTGTGTTACATAACACAGTTAACAGGGAAATCATTTACCCAGTATGTCCAGATGTTGTAACAAGGGGCAGCAGGAGGCCAACTCCTCAATGTCCGAATCACGGACCGTGCGGTTGGCAGTGAGAAAGAGCTTGCGTAATCGCGGTAAGCTACGAGCAAGGTGATGGAAGCATCCGGTGCTGCTCTGCAGTGTGGGACACCAGCCCAAGTCCAGTTCCTCCAACATCCTGCGCAACCACACATCAAACGATAAACAGTTGCGCAACTGATTGGACTCCAAATATCGCAACCCAACTCAAGCCAGGTCAGCTTTGAAGTCAGAGCTGAATTGGGCTCACCTGCAGCCAGAGACAAGCTCGTTCAGGCCACGATCCGTCAGGTTTCTGCAGCGCCACAGGTCCAGTGAACAGAGTGAGCGGCAGCGAGCAGCCAGCATGCTGGCCACAACATCATAGTCTTCAATCTGGACAGAATCGCTTTGAGTCAGGATACAATCAACAGCATGTGCAGTGCAATTATTAACCTCAAACGGACTCTGATTAAGCCCAAAAGTTACCTTGCCCAAAAAATCGGATGATTAAAAAATATGTTTTAACATTTTTATTTTACTTTAGTTAAGGTTTATAGCAAAAAAAAAAAAGAAAAAAAAAAAAAAGAAGGAACAATCCACAAAGTGTATCAAAAACATTAACAAGAAATAATTTTGAAGGCGTTTGACTGGACAAACAAAATGGCAAAGAAGTGATAACAACAAGAACTGGGCGTCCCTTTGGAACTGACAAAGTGAAATGAAAACAAAACTGGTCAATGAGGCTGCCAAGAAGCCAGCAGCATCGTTAAAAGAACGGCAGGAATATTTGGCAATTACATTTGGGCACTAAATGGAATGACAATGCCTTGGACTCCTCATACGTACGTCTAGGGGCTCAAGATGGAAGACTCATCCTCCAGAGAAAAAAAAGCTAAATCTTTTGAAGACTTTTAAAAAGTATGCCTTATAAGTTAATAAGACAAAGGTTACATTTTTGTGATCATTTCAAAAAGGGTATTGAACACGAAAACAACCCTGGCCTGCAGCCACCAAATTTACACCATACGCCACAAAGCATGTTGGTGGCAGCAAAATGCCAACAAACTGAACATGAAGAGTAATTCATTTCACTTCTCCTGAAGGACATTTAGACTGGGCCAGACAGAACCCACCACTGAATCCAAATGAAATGAATAAAAAACTAATGGCCATTCAAACTTTGGTGCCATTTTGATTTAAATAAATAAACAAAAACATACATAAATACAATAAAATGCTGCTTCAACTACAACATTGATTTACAGATGATGGTATGTTATTTAGCTTTTTTAGTTTCAGTCATACATTTCCGCAGTTCTTTTTTTTTAACCCTACAGATGCACAGGTGGTGACCCAGAGAGATCCCCTTGCAATCTCTTATAAAAAACAATATTACAATAAAATATCCCAGGTAAGTAAAAAAATATGAATGGCGGGATATCATAACAGTACCTTTAAGATATCTTTGCAGATTTTTATTTTTTGTATTATTACCCCAAACTTCCAAAAGTGGATGAAAAATAGCTCACATTCATTCCCAATGGGACTGGATGGGAGCTTTACATTTTGCCTAACACACAAACTGAAGTCTCACCTCTACAACTCCACCAGTTTCCCTTGAGGACTACTGTTGGGGTTTTTTGATTCAATGGCAACCAAACCGCTGATGAACGTACATATGTACGACAATCTTCAATTTTCTGTTGGCTATTTTACTTTTACAAAATTTTAAGTGTGTGTTTACTACGACACAAATGCTGAGAAATAAATAAAATACACTTCAAAAATAAAAACAAGACTAGCGTAGACCAAAATGTAAACTCAAATGATTATGATCATAATGATTCTGATACGGGTCATTTTTGGCCCGCTTATGGAAAAGTTTAAGGTCCAGTACCTCATGCATCTAAGGGTAAACAAATGTTGTTTTTATGTGTGTGTTTTGCTGAAAATCATAAACAAGATCAACAATTGTGGGGTTTTTTTCCCCCTCCGCAACAAAATTCATTCCCACATCCTTTTCCTCACAAACCTGTTCATCCTGATCTGGGTCACAGGTGAGCTGGAGGCTATCCCAGTGGACTTGGGGCAAAATGTCGTCAGTCAAGTTTGCAGGGCCAATACATTTCTTTTGATATGTACTCTTGTCTTTCTGTCCATCTGTCTGTCTAAAATGGTGCTGTCACGAACTGCGCAACTAATAAAGGCTTATTCGTTCTAATCTTTGTTGGTGTTTATGTTGTGTTCATTCTCACCCTGACACAGCTCCCGAGGTTGAGATGTTTCAACTCGATGCAGAAAGTCAGGATGCTAAGAATAGCTGTTTGCTACAGAGACAACGAGAAGAAAGACGAGAGGAATGTAAGAGTTTTATATCAACTGTGCACACCCGGAAAGATGCGGTTCTATTTGGAGAAATCCTCCAGACACAATTTCATACAAATACAGTAACTTACAATTCTAACTGGCTTGCAACTCATTATTTTTGAACACGTAAAAAAAACTTTAGAGTAAAGTGCAAAAAGATGATAAATGAAGGTTGAATAATGTCAGTCAATAGTGCACCATCGGTATGTGAGGAAATGTTTCGTTTTTATACGCTGGCACATTTGTCAGCAGTGAAACCGTGTCAGTGCACGTAGGCATGCACAACTCTGCCTTTGGCATCTCCTCTTCGGCGAGCGAGACATTTATGTATTGAGTGACAAGATCATGACAGCCTGACAACAAACGCGCTGCTCATTCTGTCCGTCTTGCTGTAAACAAGCAGCAGGAAACTCCATCCATCCATTGCAGAAACTCAACTTGTGTCTACGACGTTTCAGTATGAAAACATGACAAAGAGCTGAAACCGCTCAAATCTGACACCAGAGTTTCAGACAACCCTCAACATGAGCACTGTTCTATATCACCGAGTCCGCCTGTGATCAGAGTTAATTGACTGCTTATTTTAAATAAACTCACATTAAAAGCACACACATTAAGGCAGTGTGTACCGTATGGTGTCTTTTTAAGTATCCATCCATTGTGAGAACCTCTTATCCGACACTGTTGATATTTTTCAGAGGAGGCTCAAGGCACACCTTTTTAGTTTGGCTTTTAAATGATCTCTATTACCCTTTTATTTATTAATCTAACCGTTTCCTTAGTTTTTAGCTCAATTTGTCATATTGACTTTGAGCTCTGCTTTTATTTGGTTTCAGCTTTTTTTTTTATTCTGTTGTATTGTAGCTTTTAGCTCCAGTGTTTCCTCATGGGAGGACCTCCACGCTGGGAGGGGTTTAGAGCTGTTAAAATTCATCGATTATTAAATTAATAGTCAACTATTCTAATAATCAAGTAATCGTTTATAGCCATTTTAAAATTTAAAATGGTCCAAATCCTCTGATTTCAGCATATCAACAGTAATTGTTCACGGATTTCTGTAGTCGTAGTAATCGTTTATAGCCATTTTAAAATTTAAAATGGTCCAAATCCTCTGATTTCAGCATATCAACAGTAATTGTTCACGGATTTCTGTAGTCCTGCATTAAAGAAGACTGGTTATCTTCTGTATTTCATCAAAATAAGACATTTGCAAACATCTGTTTCCACTTTGAAAAACAATGACCAAACCGGTAACATAGTAACATCATTAATCCCCCCATTAAAAAAAGAAAATAAAAAAATCACCATAAAAATACAAAGTACGAAATAAACACCAATCAACGGTTAATAAACAGTAATCAGAGAGAAAAAAATACTTTTGTAATACATTTTAACTCATTCACTCCCAGCCATCTTCACTGAAGCAACCCCCTTCGCTCCCGGCTGTTTTACTGGATTTTGACTGATTTTGCAAGGTCCGCAGAATATTGTGTTCTATTGCTACAAAAACATGGAACCTACCAAAAGAAAGATTGAGTCTCTTTTTTCATCAGAATTTTTTTTATATTTGTATCAGTTTTTGTTTTGCAGCAATTAGCATTAGAAGATAGCTAAGTTTTATCATTATTCATAAACCTTTTTAAAACATTGGGGAAAAGAGCCTTTTTGCAACATGGCCCTGGTTGATCTATTATACTCTGCTGCCACCTGCTGGCCATTTTTTGTAATTAATTACTATTTTTTTCAAGCGTTTTCTGCAGTTCAGAGCCTGCATCAAAGCCTTTTGTATGCTCTAGCATTAAAAAAACAACAACAACATAAAACGTATAAATATGTCTTTGGGACACTTAAAACATTTAAATTAGAACGTATGTCTGCGTTTTGGGGAGCAAATAAATTAATGTAAAATTAAAATGAATCCAATTGTTCAATTAATATTGAATATTAAATAATCGATAGATCAATCGATTCTAAAAATATTCGATAGTGACAGCAGTAGAGGGGAGGCTGGCCTACTTGTGGGTGTGGTGGGGGGGGGGGTCATCCTGGACGCTCCTTAGGCCCTGCACAAGTGTACTGAATATAAATAAATAATAAATAAACACCCATGCAACAAAGACATACAGTTTACAGTTATTAACAAAATGGTAGAAAGAAGGATGTTGTGGTTTCAGTTATCTGCCACAAGTCTATTGGTCCACATTTTGTCCACATTCAGTTCCATTACCCGCTTTCCATTTTGTACTTTTGATCTGAGCCTAAAGTGAATTATGAAAAAGTGGCCATTTTTTCAATTTTTGAGCTGGATTGAATAAAACGCATAAAATACAAGGCCACAACTTGTTAAAAAGACAAAATATGTGCTGTATAATAAGTCTTGCATTGCAATGGAGATCACACTGCTACGTTATATGCATGTGCTGACCCTGCCTACCTCAATCTTGGTACGATAAAGCACCAGTCTGCGAAGGCGTGTCAGTTTGGAAATGTGTGTAAAGGCCTGTGGGTGAAGGCGGTCGCAGGAGGCCAGGTTGAGCTCCTGCAGCCCTGGACAAGTCTGGGCAAGGACCTCCAAACAGGCCTCATTCAGGAAGTGGCAGCAAGACAGCTCCAGACACACCAGACTGAGCCCACAGACCTTCATGAAACTGTGGAAGAGGAGAAATGAGGACAAATGTAACAAACATGCACAGCTGTGATATTACCAACTGATTAATTGTATTCAAGATTAAGAATTACCACACATATTAAAAGTCCCATTTCATTTAAGAAAAGGTAGTTTTACTTGTCTGCTTTCTTTCTAAACTTTTGTAGTTCTTCAAGGCCACTTTTATCCTTGAGAACTCCTGCTGACAGTCTGACCTGCTGAAGCTATTGAGGGTGAGAGCGCCTCGGTTGCCGGTCCAAGAAAGGTTGAGCCTCTGGAGGCGTGTGCAGCGGCTCTGCAGGTGTCCCAAGGAGGTGTCACTCAGCCTGGCCCAGTAGGGCTGCAAACTCAGCTGGGTGTACTGCAGCGGGTCACAACAGTGCTGGTGCAGCATCTTACAACTCTGGGCCAGACGGCACAGGTCTGGCAAGGTCAGGTGGCTGAGTATCAGTTGGATGAGCTATGGAGGGGAGGATCAGTGAAGAGGAAAAAACATATGAGAGGGCAACAAAACACAGATAAGCAAAGATGAACACAGTGGTAATTTGGGATTTAGAGCGTAAGGGAACAATGCCTCACCAGAAAATGGTGATTTACCTTAGTTGTACAATAATAAATTCATGCTTTATGGAGAAGGACAAAGTCAGAATCTTGACAAGAAAAGAATGTGTATTTTGTCAAGAT
This sequence comes from Vanacampus margaritifer, assembly GCF_051991255.1. Taxonomy (NCBI): domain Eukaryota; kingdom Metazoa; phylum Chordata; class Actinopteri; order Syngnathiformes; family Syngnathidae; genus Vanacampus; species Vanacampus margaritifer. The sequence continues at coordinate 8,225,866 of NC_135440.1, read as the reverse complement.
GAAAAGTCATATTAAAGTCAAACTTGAACAAGCGACGAAAGTCATATTTTAGCAGGTGAACTTAAAAAAAATGTCAGCTCATATGATTACTCATTTTATTCTTAAAACCCACACATTTAGTACTTAAATAAATAAATAAATATGGCTCCAGTAGGGAGAAAGAGCAAGGTGGCGAGAGGAAAAAGATTGACACATGCAACAATCTTGTCATTCCAATTATATATCAGGTTCGTCTAAGAAACTCTATACACTTCAAATCCTGAGGCAAATGTTAGTAAATACCAATGACCGGATGTGGTAACTCTTCAGGTCATGTCTAGCTGTCTACCTGCACCTCGGAAAGAAGGAGCGCTTTTTTGAGGACAAAAATTGACAGAGAACACAAGATGGTTTGAAAGAAGAGTGAGAGAAGCCATCTACGTGAAGGTGAAAAGAACATCTTTGAACAGAGGAAGTGGCTTACGACACCATCCATCCTCCACATACAATGCCGGGCTTTCAAACATTCCCAAGAAACTCAATGATTTGGCCTACGACAAACAACAAAAACACAGTCCCAGTCCTCCATACCACAGAGGTAGCTCCCTACCTTTTTTTTTTAAACTAAATGGAATATTATTAAGGGCATTTCCACCCAACATCTTATTGACCTCTCTGCCAGGTATGTTGTTTATTGGGGGTGTGCCCAAAAAAATCGATTCTCATAAGAATCGCCATTCTCATTTAGTACGATTCAGAATCAATTTTAAATGTCCCAAAATCGATTTTATTTAAATTATTTTATTCTGTCTTGCCTTTGTTTCTGTGTGCCTTTATTGGAAGCTATATTCATGTTGTATTCGATTTGTCCACTAAGGAGCAGTGTGGTTCCACGCGGTCTGATACACTGTTAGGTTGTAGCCACATTAGAGAGTAGAAGGAAAAAGTCACGATCAAGTTTATTCCAATAAAAGTTTGGGTTTTTTTGCAGCGTAGAGCCGTTGTTTTGAGTGATAAAAGTGCCGCGAGTAGCGCGCTAATTAGCATTAGCGAGTCAGACTGGAGTAGATCATTATGATTCTTTGCACATCTATAAATTGAAGCAAAAGTCATTGTCAATCAAATCATTTTGAATCAAAAATCATTCTTAACCGAAAATCGATCCTGAATCGAATAGCAGACCCAAAAATCGTAATCGAATCGCGAGACATTCAAAGATTCCCACCCCTACTAATTATGGTTGTTTGCATCCCAAAAGAATGACACCATTTCTGGTGGTGGGACATGCCTACAAGTTGGAGCATAAAAAGTTAGGTTTTCAACACCAACTTAGGCTGGTCTGTCCTAACCAAACCTTGTTGCATAAACTGATGAACAATCGACGACCACTCCACCAAATTAGTCTGTTAAATCGAAGTTCTACTTTTCGAAAATCATCAAAACTATCCATCCATTTTCTTGACCGCTTTTCCTCACAAGGGTTGCGGGGGTGCTGGAGCCTATCCCAGCTGGCTTCGGGCAGTAGGCGGGGTAAACCCTGAACTGGTTGCCAGCCAATCACAGGGCACACAGAGACGAACAACCATACCCACAATCACACCTATGGACAATTTGGAGTGTTCAATTAACCTGCCATGCATGTCTTTGGAATGTGGGAGGAAACCGGAGTACCTGGAGAAAACCCACGCAAGCACGGGGAGAACATGCAAACTCCTCCCAGGAAGGCCGAAACCCGGACTCGATCTCACGTCCTCTAATTTATTGGAAATTATTTTGCAGACCACTAAGTTACAGTTCAGGGACCCTGGAGGTCCGGAAATCTCAGAGAACCATTACTATTGGGCAGGTTTCATTAAATCCTGAATTCTGCTTGGCAACAAATTGTTACAAAACCTAGAGCAGAGGTGGGCAATATCGGTCCTCGAGGGCCGGAGTCCTGCAGGTTTTGGAGGTTTCTCACTTCCAACACAAGCTGATTCCAATCAACATGACCGTTATCAGGCTTATGCAGAGCTTGCTGATGAGCTGATCATAGATCAGCTGTGTTGGAGAAGGGCAACATGTAAAACCTGCAGGACTTCGGCCCTCGATGACCTTGAGATTCATCAGCAAAAATATTCCCATGAGTTTTGCTAACCTTGCTTGTTTCAGCTGATATTTGTCAGTAGTAAAATTATATAATGGCTGTGTTGAGCAATTTTAACACTGAAATAATAAAACAATTCAATTACTGTCACGGTATTAAAGGTTAGGTATCGCGGTATTTTAAGCCCTTCCACAGTTAACTGTAGGCATGTAAATGATTCAATCTTACCTTTGACACCATGGCAATGACATTTTTTAAGAAATATTAGGTATTTTGATGGCGAAAGTAAAATGCCTGGTTCAGTAAAACCCCGCCTCTCCCCGACTTGCCATTGCACTTAGGCATTGCAAATGTGAAGGATAATTGATTTATTTGAATACATTTGGACAAAATTGTATTGAGAAAGGCTACTAAAGGGCGTGTGTTTAGTCCGCATAGGCGGTACAGCGGTGGTATCGGAGCTGGTGACATCATAGAACAACCGCTCGTTTTCTCGGGTTGGGAGAGGCTGGTAGCCTGGAAATCCAGACCCACTCGCGGTCAACCGCCCTATCGGTCGCATTTCTGAGGCGGGGCAAACCTGAGCTAACAGACAGTGAATTTAACCAATGAGCAAAGAGTGGACGTGATGTCAGAGAAGTGACTCGTTGGAAGTCAGTGCAGAGACGGAGTAAAAATCCAATGTGGCTACTAGCCGAAGAGAGACAGTAGTGAATGACTTATGTCGTTGTTGTGGGAAGAACTTGAAGATTCATCAGTAAGCTCTACGATGTTGAAACGACGTCACGCAAATAAACAAATTTGATTGGTTGGCGTGCTTTCGGCCGTTGCCGAATCGCTGTCAATGGACGCACGCCTGTCCAGACCCACTTTTTTTTTTTTCAAGAAAGTGGGTGTGGCTTGCCAGGCCAAAAGGCTGGTGCTTGGAGAGCAGAATGACCTGGAATTTCTCATAGCAGAGTGAATGGAGGAAAACCGTGAGGAATTAGCATTTTAACATGGCTAAAAGCGCTAAAAAAGTAGATTTTCAAGTTAATGTCCTTTTAAGTATCTATATCTACAGAATGAGTAACATATCTATCCATGAACATGTACTTTATAACATACAGTATAAACTGTACATATATTGTCAACAAAATTGAACTCACTGATGCTTAAGACATATACTAAAGTGTTGTTTGGCTAAGTTTTGCTAACACTATAGCAGAGTATTCGACAATTGGAAATTGTCTAGAGCTCAGCTTGGTTATTAATTTAAGTTGTGTGTTATTATTCATCTCGTTTTCCTCTCGCAAATAATAGCTGCTTATGCCTCTTATTTAGCAATGGCCATGTAGTCAGGATTTAGTTTCAGTCATCAAAAAAACAATACAATGAAGGGAAACTCTTCCTTCACCTCATAGGGTAGTTTGTCAAAGTAGCCGTTGCCTGTCCTGCAGTCTGCACCCGGTCTGAATGGACCGCCCAGATCAGAAAGGTCCTCCTCGCTGTCACTCAGGTCAATGATGTCGATGACAGGCATTTTGTAGAGCGCGAGCATGGGCCTCTCCGTCACGCCGCGCAGGATGACGGCATCCAGCTCAGTATAATAATCCAGAAGAGAGCTGTTGACCTCCAGACGTAGCAAGTTGGTGGGGAAACTGATGTGCTTGATGTTTGGTGAAAACTGCCGAGCCTGGGGTGCCAGCACCTTTGTGGGCTCCCCTGACCACAACACCTCCCACCTGCATGAGAGAAATTGGACAGGATGAATGTCCAATCCACTATTAAATCATTTTGATGACCTTGACTTAGTTGTCAGTGTTAAAGTCTATCGGAGTCCCATACATTTTTCTTCCCTAAAATATCCGCATGGCATTTGATTCGCATGTTATTTATGTGAGTCAGGGGTTTGAAACTATTATATCTTTTATCATGTACGGTGTTAAAATTCTGCTGTAGAGAACGATATAACTCATCGAGATTTTATCTGAAATTTGCCTTACATTGTTCATCTTAAATTGCCATTTTAACATTTCCATGCCACGTGCAGAAACAGCCAATGAACTCTGGTGATGGACGACATCATTCCTCATCTAATATTATACTGCGGGGGGAATCACACACTCCTCAGCCTCCCTGATAAGGACTTTCAGGGTTTATGAAGAGGAGAATCCATCAGGAAGTCGAACACTTGCAATGAGAATTTAGAGTTGGCGGAATAGACATGCACATGTGCTACACCGTGAGTAGTAGTGTTTTGTTTGTGATTGACATTTCACTCTCATGGGTTCATCAGTTTGGACACTGTGTATATAAATGTATGGCAGGATAGACTAAATGGATAGTTTGACATTTTTGAAGAAATGGGTACCCAGTGTGTCGACATCTACTCGTATATCGATTTGAGTGAAAATGAAAAAGAAAACTCCTTCAGTTGTTCTATATGTTGTAGTTGACATCTAGGGCTACAGTTTTTTTTTTTGTGTCGTTGAGGTTGGGTGGGTCCATTATTGTGAAATCAAAGGTCAAAATATAGGTCAAAAATATGACAAAAGTAAAAAATGCATAAAAGTAACAGCTTTTTTTTATGTTTATGATTATTATTTTTTCTGGCACATTGGTCGTAAGGGTAATATTTTTGTTCATTTATTGATGTAAATTCTCACATTTAAAATGCTTTGTCACAATGTATTGAGGATTGTGTTTAAAATGTCATTTTCTCTAAGTACTTATTTCACATTGTAAAGTAAAGGAGAACATTAAAAAAAGATAATTCTTTCAATGGAAGATGATACAGTTGATATCGGGGGAACTATTTAAAAAGCCCGTGTTTGGTTCACTTCAAAGATGAATAAAACCAATCACAGAAAGCAGAAAAAAATTAAAAAAGTAAACTCAAAACTTGTTTTGAATATCACAAATTTCATTTTTCATTTTCCTTGAAAGTAGTGGTGGGAAAGGGGGCTCAATTAAAACTGGAAAGCAGATTTTTATCAAACAAACAAACAAAGAAACAAAGACAGACTGGCAGAAATCACTCAGCCTTATACAACAACCTCATGGAATACAGTATTTGCCACTTGTACAGTGCTGTATTTCAAGTTGGCAGTCCATGGTGGGCACAATACAAACTATTTGTTAAGAGAGCTAAAATTGAGTTGCCTGAAAACAAATATCAGGTTCATGTCACTTCCTCGACATTAAAGGATCTTTGTGCAGTTTGTCACTTTTTTACTCATGACTGCCACCACTGGCCCAAAGCGTAACATTACCTTTTTAAACGGCGCAATGCACCTTTAAAAATGACACCAATCCAAAAAGTACACCATTGTCTTTTAAGTTAAGTTAGAGATGAGAACTAGAGTAAATTAAGTATTACAGGAAGTTTTGCTTTTTGTCCTCGAGGGCCTGAGTCTTGCATGTTTTCGAGGTTTCTCTACTCCAACACACCTGATTCAATGATCAGGATCATTAACAGGCTCCTGTAGAGCTTGCTGATGAGCTTGAATATGAATCAGCTGTGTTGAACGTGGGAAAACTCTAAAACATGCAGGACTCAGGCCCTCAAGGACCTGACTTTGACACCACTGGTCTAAGGCATTGGAAGATGCACTCATTAGATAATTAAACATGCATCCCAAATGATATGGGCGCGTGTAAGCATTTAAGAATTCTCATACGCATAGAGCATTCAAGCATAACAACATGTAATTTATACATGTTCAATTACAACTTCACATTGTGTCTGTTCATAGTTTTCAAAATCAGATGGTTGCCTCACCTGACATCCGTGGGTGGATTTTGGGAAAAGGGGTTATGTGAGCAGGCCAGAATCTGGACAATGGCCCCAGGGTAATAAGTCTCAAGCACCTCTACAGCTGTAGGGTAAACAGGCTCTTCAAAGCCCAGCTCAATATAATCCTGGCTGTAGAAACCGTTAGGGGTGCGCCGGAAACGTGGTGGCGCGCTGGCACATTGTTCCCACCATGTTCCATAAGTTCTGAACACCGCAGTCTGTGTAAAGTCCCCAGAGCTGGGGTAGACATTAGGTACACCGGCCAGGTTCCACATGGTGTAGGACATACTATTCTCACTGCCATAATGAGAGCTGAAGTCCAAAACTTCCTTGGTGTACTGTTCCACTTCCACACTGACAGGCAATATCGCCCGTTGGCCAGACTCCACTGCTCGTCGACTGGTCAGTGCCTCACCACGAGTCCCGCTCCTGGAGCGTCGCCGCAGACAGATATAGTAAAACATGCTCAACAGAGTTAACATAGGGAACTCTAGGCTGTTGGAGGCAGTGGGGAAGAATGGAGACGAGATGAAGGAAGAACCTGCACCAACTAGAAGCACAATTGCTCTAGGGTGATTTGTAAAAAGTGCAGGTTATAGGCCTGGCCGCATGCATGACCTGTAGGTTAGAGACAAACATTCATGAGTGAGAAGTGGCAACACAGAATATTTCCTGCCTGGATCAATGGAATACACATTTCTGAATCATTTTTGGTTGTTTGTCTGGGCCTAGTCACATGTCAAATAGAAATGTACTCTTTATGTTATATTTATGGTGTTATTATATATAAGCCAATTACCTCTTTTGTTATGTTCCAGTTGTACAGTAGCAATAACAACATGTAAACAACTTTTAGCTCGTTTTTAATTTTACATTAATGTCGATTGATTGTACGTAAACTGTAAAATATTGCATAATACAACCTGAACCAAATTAAAAGTACCTACATTTTTTTCATTTTATTTATTTTTTGTTACCAAACTGAGACTAAGGTGCAATGAAAATTCTATCAAAAAGATACACTATTACAAGTGACTACAATAAGTTTGGTATTTGGTTTGGCATGCAAACAAGCATCGTTATCCATAGCAGCTGTCTAGACAGATACAATCAATGTGCACCAAACGAGAATTCATAGCAGTTATCACGAAAAAGTTATAAAAATGTTTCGGTACATTATCATCTTTATCTGGGAAGCAACGACCATCAGAGGTAAGTGTGTTCGCGTTTCAGTGCAAAGTTGTGTTAAACAGCTGATGTTAGTTTTAGTGTTAGCTAGCTAGCGTACAGTCTCCTTAGCTCACCTTTAAAAACATGGGCAGTTAGTCAACAACCAGACAGAACGGAACACACATTGGGAAAAGTGCTGCTGAATGTACAGGATGTACACACTCTTATAACAGAGGGGAGACATAATTCCGTTTCCATTCTCAAAATACATCAACAGCTCGAGACGCAATCTGGACGTTACCTTGTGATGCCTTCCATAACGTGGGACACTGCATACACTCTAAGCGCTCGTTATAACGACAACAGTATGGTGAGCAATGATCCTGGGACGTAAAAAAATTCACTGAGAGTAGATAAATGACATATTTACGCAGACGCAGTGATAAAATATAGCGATAAGAAAATGAGGGGGGACTGAAGATTACTGCACTACAAAAAAAGAGGGAGCTATTAAAAAAAATGCAATAAGTAAACACACACGTCACATATTTACATTCTTTAAAATTAGAAACGAAAATGAGTACAGTATCACGTATAACATGCAGCAAGCTAAATGGTATCGATGACAGCAGCGAGTTTGACAAAAGATCAACATCCGGTCGGTTAAAGAAAAGCATTCTGGGAGTAGTAGTTTTTTATATATAGTTTAATTCTGTACAAACGTTGAACTCAATATTCAAACAAGCTACCAACATATTATTTCCAAATGATGTCTCTAGGGTAATGCTGTATTACTATTGGTTAAGAAAATAATAACATTTTTTTCTTAAAAAGCAAAACTGTGTCTTTATACAAGTGAAATAAACATCAAGTACATTAGAATAAGTACAAAAAAAGTTGATAAACATTAAGCATATGCTAAAATAGCAACAACAAAAACTTAAAATATTTACACTATGTACATTGAGTGCTATGTATTATAGTATTATACTGTATATTGCAAAATATAATTACATCAGGAAAGGCATATGGTGTCAAATCTGATTTATGTAAATCATGTATGTGACACTGTCATCTAAGAATGCATTTTCACAGTGTTTTTTCCCATTTTACTGTCCTTTGTGTAAGACACAAGATGAAGGGTGTGGGCTTGAAGTCGACCTGGGAATTTGCATCTGAGGTAGGCAGAAGTCCACTAGCTGTAACCGGAGTGTGAAGTTCAACACCCAAGATCATCGCCAACGCTCCTTTTGTATTGAGGTAACAGGTGCACTGACATCACCATGCATCAAATTATTTTAATGAAGCAAGCTGCAACTGTTGTGTGACACAGCAATGTCCTGCTTCGTGGAGTTGTGTCCCATAGGGCAAAGGCACCAATTATGCAGTGTGTAAATGTCAAATGTTTATGATCTTAGTCTGTGCTCTCTGACAAATAGTGTTTTCATCCAGTTTGAAATCCTCACTGTCATTTTACAAGTAGTCACATCCTGGCTACAGTCCTCCTTTTCTTTGCTTGAAGGAAGTATTTGAGCTGGCACTAAATCAACAGCTTCTTCACTGACCAAAGAGTCTTTTTCTTTGGTTGGCTCCTCCATCAGGTTGTCATCATCTGGCAATGAGGTTTTCTCTGAAGACAGCTCCGGAGATGGTGAAGATGGAAGGAATACAAAAAGAGCAGAGAGTGCAACAATTTCTTCAACTGCGACATCTGTGATGGTCTTTAAGAACTCTGGTTGAAAGCTGTGAATGCTCTCTACCAGGTCGTGCGCAGTGAAAGCCTGTCTCACTTTTTCCTGGATCGACAGGACCACATTGTCTCTTATGGAATAGGAGAACTGGATTTGGATGGAGGACAGTGTCTGGGAGACACGGTCCAACACAGCCTGTGTAACTCCCACTGCCATTTTGCTAAGGTACCTGGATGGCATGGTAAAGGGGGTGGTTGGTGTTGGTGGAGGCAACCAAAAGGTCTGCAGGACTTTTGGAAGAACCTTTATCACCATCTCACGTGGGCTGAGTAGATCCACATCGGTGGCCTTGTGCTGCTTCAAGCTCTCAGCGAACTGCTTAGCTTTGCAGAGGATCATATTCTGTCTGGAGTTTATAATCATAAAAGCATATATTAGACATCACATATATTGTTCTTGAGCTGGTCATGTGCATGGAGGTAGACTCACTTTAACTGGGCAGGGATCATCTCAGGAGAATCAAGGAGCCTTTTGGCTTCAAACACAATGTCTCTCATCTTCATGCTGGTGTTCACCTCAAAAACCTGACATGCAAACAAGACGCAATGAGCATATTTGTAGGGTTTATGCAAGTTTGGATAATCAGCAGTTTTAAGTAAAGCCTTAAAGGAATACTGTAGAACAACACAACTGAAGAACATCAGAAATTATAGAACCGACTCATAGCACCCTAGCTATAATGTAACAATTTCCTGTAATTAATGGCTGAAAATGTAATAAGTTTTGCACGTAACAATTTTTTTTTTTACACAATAAAACCCAATGTGATAATTTCAACAATAATGTAATAAAACATCCTGCCTGACATCTTTGATTGTTTAACAATAAAACATGGACATAATATTACATAAATAAAAATGAACAGGCACATTTAGCTGGAACTCTTAGCACTCCCAGAAGTCTTTGCGGCTTAATTTGATTAACTCTCTGCAGAGTTGGTTTAAAGGGATACTTGACTCATTGGGCCATTTTCAGCAGTAAAAGGTTAGTAGAACTACATCATTGTCTTGTATACAAGCAATGCCTCTAAAAACAATTTTTTCCACTTGCTGTCGACTGCAGATGACATCACCTGTACTGAGGAAGTAGGCCACGACCAATCATGGCTCACCTGTTTTCTGGGTCTGGTCAGGAAACAGAGCTATGATTGGTCATTACCTACTTTCCTAGCACAGGTGATGTCCTCTGCAGTCGACAGCAAGTGGAAATATTAGTTTTTAAAGATATTAATTCTACATGAAAAATAATGAAGTTATCAAATTCATTTGGGGCAAAATATTAACTTTTTACTGCTGAAAATGTCTCAATGAGTCAAGTACACTAAATAAATCAGCTCTGTCAAATAACTCCGAATCTGACCCCCATTTAAATCACATAGTGTTAAAAATACACTTTAGGGTTGAAATCAACTCTGAAACAGTTAACACCAATATGTCAACACTCTAATTTTTGCTGTGAATGTAGATAAGTCTTAAATTCTAAAAACACAAAATGCATTTCTTTGGACTGAAAATGAACATATTTGACATTTTTGATTGAGGTGAGTGCGAATGTATATTACATTTTCAGGCGTTAATTTATTTTCAGGAAAAATCGTTACATTATAGGGTGTTACACACCTCCAAAGAAATCTTAAGAAGATAAAACCTGTCAACAATGACTTCTGTCAACTACCGGTATATACTGTATTTTTAATACACAAAATGTTTGTAATGCAATTCATGCGGGTATGTTATGTACCTGTATGTATACATGCTTCTCCTGATTAATTTGAACTTAATTTAATTTATTTATTTCTTAATTTTATTTTTTACCTCCCACAGGGACTGTAGATGGAAATTTGCTATCATCTCGGACAGAGCAAGTTTAATGTTTTCTGTACATGTTTCCTGATGAATAAACTAAATAAACCATGTGTGACAAACAACCGAGTGCAAAAGTTTTGCCTTACCAGCTTGGACTCAGCCGCAAAGCAGTCTTCCAGTTCAAACTCCCAAAGCCTGCAGATGCCGGTACAAGATTGCCAAATATCAGAAACATGCATTCAATATTCTTCAACAGAATCATGTTAGTATGAATAGTGTTTAAGTGCCCTAGTTGGGAGTTTATACTAACTTTATTCGAAGTGAATTCTTTGTCTCCTCCACCAGCAGGTCAGCCATTGCGTCAGCATTCACCTCAGATGGGATCAGGTTCTCCTGCTGAAGTCTAAAAAGTTCTGTCAACAGTCCAATCTAATGAAGAAAACAAGACTTTATACGTTTCTGCTCATCTTGCTTGGTTTTGTATTTTCGTGCAAGCTGTTACATAGCGGCTCTTACCTGTAGCTTATAAGAGATAGCATTCCAGCAGGTCTCAAATGAATGTTTATAAGCGGGATTGTCAAAAAACGTCTATAAAGGAAGCAAGATAACACTCATATTAGCACTTAAGTCATAGTTTCAAATGTACACCTTAACATACATACCATAAGGGGTCTGTAGATGCCAATGCTACCCTCAATAAAATCCATGTTGTCGTGTATCTCATTTAGCACAGACTAAAATTTTTACTTACTGCGCCAAATATTAAAATCCACATGGCAGGTGCTCAAGTACGTCACTAATGACGTTGTTCGCTCTTTGATGTTGCTATGCGACCCATTCTTTCTTTTTTTCTAGTTGTTTACTTGTCACGCCCATGTTTGGTTTACCGTGAAACCGACAATCCATTCAACAATTAATGTCTGCTACCTTAATGCAATCATACAGTAAAAGGCCAGAATTGCAAATCAAAATGAGGATAAACGGTACACCTTCAAACAGGACACACGGAGCAATCCATCGTGTACTTACTTCTCTTCTTGTATGACAACGATGAATGAGGACACGGGAAACAACAAGCGACACATTCTGCTGGCGTTACTGTCTTTGTAACTGAAGACTAAACGACCATACTTTGACATAAAATAGCTATAAGGTAGTCTAAATATTTTTGTTATGGTTGATAATCAGCAACAACAAAAGCACTTTTATCATTAAACATCGCGAAAAAATTACCTGGCGTCTACTTTATTGGATTAGCTACGGCCTAGCTAGCTGCTACCGGGCGGGCAGTGATATCTTCTTACCTAGCAACATAAAGGACTGCATTTGATTGGATAACTTTAATAATAATAATAACAATACGCTGTATACTGTACTGTCTGCACTCCATGGTTTCCTGTATGGTGTTCTACGTGAAATATAATACCAATAAAGAAATCAATAATATAATCTACTCTCAAAACGCATTACTATGATATGGGCATGTTATGACAACATTATCATTGATGGTGAAAAAATAATGCAATGTTTTATTTAGAGGGCTCATCCAAAATTTATGAAGGACTGTATCAGTATGATAATTATCATCCAAATATTGGATAGTAACCATAATTTTGTCAATTTACAAATAAAATCTTTACACTATGTGATTTCCAGCATTTATTTATGTCATTCTGTCTCTCACAGTTGAAGTATACCAATGAAAATTACAGACCTCTGTCATCATTTTAAGTGGGAGAACTCTGCACAAAAGTTGACTAAATACTTTTTTTTTTTTTGCCCCACTGTACTTACACACACAAAATCATCTGATATACCGCAGCTTGCAAATGATATGCTTTCGCTTTTATTTGGGGAGGCTTTTGAATGTTTTGCATGATATGCACTGACTAAAAAGTGTTTCAATAGCCTTAGAGCTAACAAAAGTGAGATGATGTGAAATTGGAACTAGTGGGCATTTATGGTGATTGACGGGCAGGGCGTCTGTCAGCTTCTCAATGCAGGCATCAGCGAGCAGCAGCCGTTCCACTACTGTCAACACTCTGTTCTGGTCCACTGTGTTATACATATATAAGCACATGGTCGAGCACACTCTAATGCAAATGGGTACGGACTCGGACACACACACGAAGACAATGCACATGCACATTGAGACACTCACATGCTTTCTTTTCCTTTTTCTTCCGATGTCAGTCACACAGCTATGCATCAAAGTGGTGATGTCCCTTTGCTGGGTACCGGCAGTCAAAAATCAGTCCAATAAGCTCATCTTCCTTTTATGGTGCATGGAGACGAAAGCCTGGTTTCTTCTGCCTGTACATCAAATGTGTGCTTGACTTCCAGCTCACCATATGAGCTGTCAGGAAAATACAGTACTGTATTTGTTTATACAGTATATGGGTACACAGCTAGCTGACAATTTTCGTGTATTTTAGTATTTATATGTATTGTATTTATTTATTGCATACATATATTTCCATGAGAAAAAGCAACAATTAGTAACCACATCCAATGATAAGCTTTCACATAATACTACTACTACTACTTCCTTTTTGTTGTTTGTCATCTTGAGTATGTAACACACTATAAGAGCAGTAAGCATGCATTGCCTATTTCCCCTCATCATGGATGTTTTTCCCAAAATCTGATTTGGGCTGCCAGTCTGAACAAGTTATGAAAATATTTGATTAAGTTTGAAAAGTTTCTTAGTGCCACTTTAAAGTTATGAGGCTAACACTTAGCCATTTAGAACATACAAGCTAGCTAGCCACACAAGTAAACTTATAATGATTTTGGTGGATTTTTTTTTTTTTAAATAATGACCGGCATTTTCTTCAGGTTATACCACTGGTGTTCAAATATGACCAATATACCAGTGGCTAAAAGGGTAATTTCTTTAAACATACCAGTGGCTAAAAGGGTTAAAAAATAAAAATAAAAAAAACATAGTTGTGAAACAGTACAAACCTGATAGCTGCTCCCATGGGTTCTTAACTGTCTTGTGGATGATAAAATAAAATCTTCTGTCTTTAAATGTATTTCAAATAAAAGTTCCAAATTGATAATTTCTTTTTTTTCCGCACCACGTGATAATTCATATTCATCATTCATCATCGGACAGACGGACAATCTTATCCGTCAATGACCATATACAGTAGCTAAGTGTAACCTTAACAAGAACTGCTGTTCATATTTTGAATGTTAAACGGACACAAATGCGACGGTGTGGTTGACAAAAACATTTGATTTCCACATAGGGTAATAATGTTTACAAGTTAATTTTCATATTAGTTATGAATGACAAATATAGGCTTGACTGGAAATACAAATGACCAAATATAGAGTCGTGTTGACTGATTACATTCATCATCTGGGCCTACGCGCATGGCATCTGACTTGTGATAACAAATATGCACAATTGCAAACTTCTCCGCCGTTTCTGAGTTAATGACAGAATCTGCAAATATAATTAATGCTGCAAGAAAACACATCCAGAGATAGCAGAGAGCAGCTGTCATGCGCTATTGTTTTGCTGCACGCGTCCTCCAACTGAACTTCACCAGCCAACGCATTAATTGGTTTCACAGAATCGGGTGTGAGGAGGAGCCATGACCTTGATCTTTCTCCTGGATAAATGATTTTTTTGCTCCCCAACCTGCTATACATGCAAATATACAACGTGTGTGAAAGTGTGTTGTGAGGGAAGTAAACAGATACCGATTGTCTCGTTTTCTTGTGTGTTTAGAGGCTGATTAGCTGCCTAATTAAATAGAATGCTCCCAAGTTCACAAGCAAACAGAGGAGACGTTGACCCCGTGATTTCTAAGGCACCGCGGGGATCATCTGAACAAAGAGAAAAATGCGCACACTCTGATAGAGAACATACATTCAGAGACTTTGAACAAACACGCATCACCAGACCTTTATCAGAAAGACGTGTCCTGAATTCACTTTTTACCTTCCGTGATGAATAGAGACATGAAGAAGTTGAGCAAAAGTACACGTACCAGTAAATCAAGCATTTTCTCTTACTGGCAACGCGTCTTTCACATCACCGTTACATATTTTAGCACAATTGCTTTGATTCAGGCTACCAGAAGGATTGTGGAATCCAGGTCCAGAAAGTAAAAACCTTGCCACAGATTGGCTTCAGCCACAGGTGCTTCTACTCAACTGGCTGGTAAACGAGCTCCACCTGTTGAGTAGAAGCACCTGTGGCCAAAGCCAAGCTAGTTCAGGATTTTTACTTTTTGGACCTGGTTCTCCAACCCTGAATCAGAGAGGGTTTTCAAGTGTGACCTTTATAAAATCATGCCACAGCATTTCAAACACATTCAATTCCAGACTTTTACTAGTCCAATCCAAAACCTTCATTTTGTTTATTTTAATCCTTTCACAAATTGTTTTGCAGAGTCGTCCTGCTGCTTCTTTGCTAATGTTAAGTCAGTGGTGTCCAAACTCCGTCCTCAAGGGCCGAAGTCCTGCAGGTTTTGGAACACAGCTGAAGCTCACCAGCAAGCTCTGAATAAGCCTGATAACGATCCTGTTGATTGGAACAGGTGCGTTGGAGCAGGAAAAAATCCAAAACCTGCAGGACACCGGTCCCCCAGGACCGAGCTTGGACACCCATGTGTTAAGTCATAATCACTGACATTGAGGCGAAGGAGGCCATGAAGGTTTTTAAACGTTGTCCTGGGTTCCTTTGTGACCTCCAGGATGAGTCGTTGCTGTGCTCATGAGGTAATTTTGTTGTCGGCCAACCACTCGTCGTGGGAAGGTTCACCACTTTTCCATGCTTTCTCCATTTGTCGATAATGGTTAAAGCTTTAGAAATGGCTTTGTAACATTTTCCAGACTACGTTACTTGGGTTAAATCTTTCTTTGATATTAGCATTTGTTGGATTATCTGCCTCAGTTTTCCAAGAAAACAGCATGCGGGCAGCAGACTGACGCAAATTCTGCATGTATTAACAACTGACCATGCAGGTGTACAATATGACCGGGAAAAAAAATAATGTGCAGGCATCAACTGTGTGCCAACAAGAACTTTATTCGTCATAGAAGTTGCATGATATAACACGCATCAGTATCACTTGTGTTTCTTATGACACAGATGGCAGTACAGGATCGTTCCATGCCAAATCACCCCGCCAAAAAATCTGAAAATTTTAACCGAGCCGATTTTGATTTGGAACTCGCTGTGCTTGTTGATAGTGATGATGATGGGACAAGAATCTCACATTTGGGGTGAATACGAGCAGAAGTTTGGGAGCAATGACCCTCCAAATTTTGAATTCAAAATCTTGATGAATATTTTAGTAACTTGACCTCTTGACCTATAATGTAACTTTGAAATTGACTTTTTAGAAATATTTTGCCAAAAATTTAACCAGTAGCTTGCACAATATCTGAGTTTATAATAATAATTAAAAAATTAATAAATAAATAAAAAACAATAAAAGCATGAGTGAAATGGAAAGAGAAACAGAGAACTGCTCAGCCTCATGATGAGTTGCAAAGTGTTTTCAAACACTACTAATTTGGTTTTGTTTGTTTTTGTGCTGGTCCATCAATATACAGTATGTCTATTAGGGGTGGGAATCTTTGAATGTCTCACGATTATATTCCGATTTTTGGGTCTGCGATTCGATTCAGAATCGATTTTCGATTAGTATTTTTTTATTCAAAATGATTTGATTGACAATGATTTTTGCTTCAATCTATAGATGTGCAAGGAATTGTAATGATATACTCTATTGGACTCGCTAATGCTAATTAACACGCTACCCGCGGCACTTTAATCACTCGAAGAACGGCTCCACGCTGAAAAAAAAACAAAACTTTTATTAGAACAAATTGATCGTGACTTAGCTACATTAGAGAGTAGAAGGAAAAAAACTTAATAGTGTATTAGACCGCATGGAACCACATTGCCCCTCAGTGGCCAAACCGAGCACAACATGAACAGCGCTCCAAATAAAGGCAAACACAGACAAAGGCAAGACAGTATAAAATAATTTAAATAAAATCGATTTTGCGACATTTAAAATTGCTTCTGAATCGTACTAAATGAGAATCGCGATTCTTATGAGAATAACATTTTTGACGACCGGGGCCTCTCCCCGCTGGGCCTGGGGTTCGGGGGTGCCGCCCGTCCTCCGGTGCCCCCATCTCCCCTTCTGCCCCTGGTGTTCCGTCCCTCCGCGTGGTGGGGGGTGGGGTGGGCGCGGATGCCCTCCCCGCTTCGCTGCCCGGCCCCTCTTTGGCGCCGGTGCCTCTGTGCGGTGTGTCCCCGGGGTCGGGGGCTGTCGGTTGGTGGGGGCGGGGGCCGGGGCGGCTTGGTTGGGGGGATGGTGGTGGTGGGGGTGCTGGGGTGGGGGGTGCTGGGGTGGGGGGGTGTCTGGGGATTTGGGGACCTGGGGGCGTTTGGGGCTGGGTTGGGGTGGATGGCAGGGGTGGATGGGGGGCTGGAGGGGGGGGTGGGGAGCGGGGGTTGTGGGCCGGTGGGGTGCCTGGTGGGCCTGCGGTGCCCGTCCTGCTGCGTTGGGTTGGGGGCGCGGGCCGCGTTGGGGTGGGGGGCGCTCCTGCTCCTGGGCTTGCTCTCCGGCCGGTGGCCCCTGCAGGGCCCGGGGGTCGCCCTTTGGCGCTGCCGTGGACTGGGGGACCCTGAGGTGTTGCGCTTGCTCTGTCCTGGCGGGGGTCGACGGCTCCCCTCTTTGGTGGAGATTTTTATGCATGCCAGATCCACCACACCAGCATCTATCAAAACTCAGACACAATCTGTTTCTCCCTCAGGTCATTGAATCGGTGGAGGCTGGTGTCTGTGGATCTCACTCTGCTTCGTCTGTCCTTTCTACCTTTCCTCAGTTTCTCCTTTGGGCCCTTGAGGTCTCCCTGATTTGTTGGAATTTAGATGTCTCTGGGGTTGGTGAAGGACTCTGGTTAGTGGCCCGGTGGGTGGTGTCTGGTCGGTGCTGGGCTTCGCTTTTCTTTCTTTTCTTTGGTCCCTCTTCGGGTCTCCTGGCGGCCCCACGACTCTGGCTGGATTTTGAAGTGTTCGGTTTAGGTGAACGGTATGGGATTTTTTTTTTTACACGCACACACACACATTCACATACAAAAAAAAAAAAAAAGACATGTCAAATGATCAATACTGAGCTCTCCCAAAAAAAAAAAAAAAAAAAAGAAAAACATTACAAACAATAACATTTTTGGCACATCCCTTATGTCTATGTGACCGAATTGTACAAAAAAAATATTAAGGCTGTCATGGACTTGTAGACTTCAACTCAACTTTCATTGTTTTAGCATCATCAACAACAACAAAATCTTTACTTGTGCAGTTTACTACAATGGTGCATACATTGTAAGCCACTATATCGTCATAGTGGCCCATCCTGAATCATCTCTTTTTGACCACTTTATGCACTGCTGCTTCTACTGTAACAGTTTACACTTGAACCATGGATATGTCGCCGTAGTATTAGTCGAATTAGTAACATTTGTTGACATTTTGTGCTTGCTGTGTGTTTTGCTTGTATCACCGGCTGTTTGATTCCTGTGGATTTTTTTGGTATTAGCAGCCCACAGTAGAGCATCTTTTATGTATCTGTGAAAAAGGCACAACAAGCAATATACACTCGCCACTACATATCTGAGTGTGTCGTAAAGAAGATTTTGTTTTTATTTAGTTCTTCCATTCAACTGTTCACATGTACAGTAATGTTGCAGCCAGTGATTGTACACTTGTTTTGCTATTTATTAAGATGGAAAATATGAAATTGGATGATGAGTGCTGATATGCAGCGGAGTGAAAAATGTGAACTTGGCAAGTTGAGATCAAGCAAAAGCTGATCTAAATGAGGCTGCAGTGCATCCAATGCGCCCGCCTGCCTGTGACAGGAATGTGATGACTTGCAAAGTGTAGTGACAACAAAGACTGTTTGAATAATGCTGCTCATCAGTTGGGGTGCGGGGTTTCTTTTTGAGGATGCCTGTCTCTGAGCACTTTGCACTAATGCAATGGACAAATACTCAACAGCAAAGTTGTCATCGCCAAACAGAAAGTATCAAACAAAATTGATCAAAAAATAAATTTGTCTCTGTTTTCTTATCTTGTTTTCCTGCATCCACAGAGATAAAAGTTACGCCAATTATCTGGTAGTGTACTGTACACTGTGCCAAAGAAAGAACTATGGAAGAAAGATAGGAAAATCAAAAGGAACTCTGAGTTCCAGAAATTTTAGAACATAACAAGCCCACTTTCCAGTCTTAAGCTCATAACAGAAGCAAAGTACTTCTCTTTTGTGTGACATCCAAACAGAATGTTTCAAGTGAGTCCCAGCTAAATCTTGGAAATAAAAGCCTTTTCACTTTTCTTTTTTTTTCGAGGGAATAACTTGGAAGATGCACATCTTTGTGTTCTTGTTCGGAGTTACAGGAGAAAATTAAACTAAACTCATGCCAGTTAGTAAATGACATTAGCCGTATCAGGATTGGCTGAAAAGTGATGATTTAAAGGGTTCATCACTGACAGGGGTCATAGTGCATCGTTGAAGTGGTGGGGCCCAAAGTGATGTATATATATATGATATTGATAAGTGTAAATTGGCGCTTGCTAACTTGTTGAGGCCATGTAGCTTAACAAGGTCATCAAAATATTGCAGTTTTAAGTATAAGGCACACTAACAACTTGTAAAATAGTACTGTGCTTCTCTGATAGTGTCTGGCAAAGCTGACCATTATTCATCTTTGTGCTGCATTTTGTTAGATCGTTTAAGTGGTCATTATTATGTTGTGAATGGATAGGTGAGTATCGATAGCAGGTATCGGTATCGGCTCGATACCCGGCTTTATTAATATTAGAAATTAGAAGAAAGGAACATTTTCATTAGTTTCATGTAATTGTTAAGAAAAATGCTATATTGGGATATATACAGAAGCTCGTTCTTTAAAATGATGATGGAAATTTAAAAAAAAACTATTAATGGTATCGGTACTTAAAATCAGAGGCGGACTTACCATTAGGCAAACCTAGGCAGTTGTCTAGGGCCTCCCGTTAATAGAGGGCCCCATAAAATTTCTCATATACTATGGCCAATATAGTTTTTATTATGTTTGTCCGCAAAAATGCCAGCAGAAGGCTCCTTGTGTCGTGATTTCTTTTCGAGTAGGATTACTTTTTCTTTTTAAAATTGGTCTTAAGAAGTCACCCCGTAAAGGAATATTCTTTCACTTTAAGTATTAAATCATCATTTTGGGGTCTATATGGTTTTCGCTGAGCAGTGTTACGAGTAAGCAGTGGATCCCAAAAATGTAGACACCGAGTAGAAACACAAAAAGCATACAATAAACAAAGTACAATTGAAATCGCTTGCAAATGCAAGGAACGAGAAGAACGAAAAGCGCACATCAAAACAAAAGGTGCTTGCGCCAAACAAAATGCAGCAAGAAAACAGTCATCAACAAGTCAAAGTACTTACAGGAAAACACGGAAGCAAGATCAGAACGGGCGAGGCAAAACATAGTCGAGGAACAGGATCAGGAAGTCTACACAAAACTACCTGAGAGCACAGGACTGACAGCACAGATCATGACAGGAGACAGGGGGAGCCATGACAATGGCAAGCTGCTATTTATTTATTTTTTTATTCATTTATTTCAAGGTATCAGTAGCTACTCATGGCGGTGGCTGATACCAGTGTTGGCTGTCCTCTTGTGGCTGTTTTATGATCAGGAACTAGAAATAAAGAAGAATAGAAGACCGCCATTAATTTCATGCAGTTTTATGGAAAAATGCTTTGTTAGAATAAATAAGTCTTTCTCTAAAATGATCTGTCGTTGTTTTCTGGAAAGAAAATGTTAGTGGTATCAGTACTTGGTATCGGTGACCACTCAAGAGTTGAGTACTAGTACTGATATTGGTCTGAAAAAAAGTGGTCTCAAACATGCAACATTAAATTTTATTGAACTGAAGTCTTAAAAATAAAGTGCATGGAAAGAGCACATTGTGTTGCTATAATTAACAACACAAAGCAATATTGTTTAGATGGGTTTTTTTTAAGCATAAAATCCATTCTTTCTATACTGCCAAAGAAAGCTAGAGTTAATAAGCGCGTGTAACATAATGGAAAAGAAACTGAGTTCATAGCTGTCATTTTCTTGATGAAGAGGCAATCATAATCAAAGTGAATGATTCCGTGTGGAAGATTGTGTTTTGGAATTCAAACGAGCAATGCTTCAAAATGACAAATCCACCTGTGCAGTGCATGTTGATGGATTCCATCCGTGAAAAGCTAATAGATTTAGCCCTCTGCGAATTTGGCTCTCATTAACCTCGCAGCATTTTTGTCTGAGGATGCATTGGAACCATTTTATCCAGCGCTCAAAGGCAATTTACCGGGTGATAAATCCTTTGGCTTATCTGGCTGCAGGTGACAGCACGGCAGAACACCGGACAGACTCGGCCGCAAACACACACACATGCATGCTGCCTGCATACACACGTCCTACACTTTCTCTTCAAGGGATCGCATTTGTGACCCACGCCTGGAAAAAAAAAAAGTCTTGCGATGCAACCGGAAGCAAAGACATGCTCCTCGACCCGCGTGATCACCCGCAACCGAAGAATCTTCCTCTCGGCCTGCTGCAGAGAAGAGAAAGAAGAAGATGGGGAAGGCGAAGAAATCTGAATTCAATTACACAGTGGAAGCTCGGTCCTTGCCCTCCGGGAGCGAGATCAGCACCATTTAAAAGTCTGATTACTCACAAAACCAATAACATTTTGACTCTTTGGTAATGGACCAGTAGATTAGAAAATTTAGATTACATTTAACTGCCTGTAGATTCTCATTAAAACGCCACCAACTGGTTAGAAACAATAGGTAATTAAGAGTGTAATGAAGCACAGTAGCGTTAGCACACGACGGCCGCAAGCTATCCTTGTGGGACTTCAGTCTTACTTTGCACTTATCCTGCAGCAAAGCCATAACGCCGTCTCATTTGGGCAATATGACATATCTAATTAGATTAATGAATTTCGGCGCCGTCTCCTTGGGGTTGACTGCGCTCCTTGAGGTGACAGTAAATCAACAGATTATATATTAGGGAGGCCTCCACACTGGAGACAGGCCAGCTAGCGCAGGTCGCTCCCTTGACGCAGGCGCCGCGTTCCGACGGAACGGGAACTTGTGTCAGCTTCACTCCTGTCAAAAACAAATAACTGTAAGCAAATGTGCTGCAAAAGTCCAGATTAGATTGGGCCGAGTGAGACACATTCAATTAAACATGACTGACTGTTGCAGGGGGAGCAAAAAAGGACCCACGGCGATAAATAGATTAACGCCAATGTTTGGCTTGAAGCTCTACGGCGACGGGCGACCACAAGTTAATGATTCTGTGTAAAGAAGCCAATCGTGAATAAAACAGCGTGTATTTGTGGTGTTGACAAACACAACTGGGTTGTTTCTGGGAACTGGCTCTCACTCTCAGTCTCACGGCAACAGTGCGAATGCTAGTGCTAAACAGTGCTAACGTTAAAGGTGTCTACAACGGATTTCCAACTGCCAGATCAGATGTTGGCATAGCGTGACGAGAAATCGGACTGGAGTTGTCTTAATTTTTGTTTGTATTTTTGTGAGTTTATAGCAATTAAAGATAGGCTAACGTTGATCATAACGTCACACAATACGTCAAATACCTGGAAAAAAACAAACTAGAACAAAAAAACACATAATGGACTATCAGTAAGGACTAATAGAATAACTTAAGCCAAATTTAACTTTTTACTTTGGCTTTTTTGTGGCTTTTTTTTTTTTTATTCCGTAATGTGTTCAGCAAAGAAGAACGTAACAAAATACAAAGTAGTACAGTATGTGGAGTGAGCAGATTCACAATCAAAGTTTAACCAGACATGTTATCACAAAAATGGAGTATTTTTTGTTGTTACATTTTGTTACATCTTTACAGTTATATCAACATTCAATAACAAATGGCTAGCACAAGCATTAATGATGATAATTTTAGGTGAGGATGTTTGATACGACTCTTTTTTTTTTTCCAGACCGCTAGCAGTACAAGTATGGATATGCGAGTAACCATTCCAGGTATCGGGCCGATACCAGTGCCCTCTTGTGGCCCTTTTACAATCAGGAACTACAAATGAGAAATTTGAACAATTGAAAATTGCCATTAATTTCATGTGATTTTAAGGGAAAATGCTATACTGTATTGGGATATATAGGTCTTACTAGCATTATCAATATTTGATATCTGTATTGATATCGGATTCAGTGATTACTCAAGAGTTGAGTGCTTGTGCTGGTATCGGTCTGAAAAAAAAAGTGCTTTAACTTTGACAGCACTAATTTCCAACCATAGGACTGTTGGGCCGTGCCAAAAGCTGCATAACTTTAGTGTAATAATAATTATTAGAGGTGTGAATTGCCTAGTACCTGGCGATTCGATTCGTATCACGATTCATAGGTCACGATTTGATCCGATACCGATTAATCCCGATGCAAATCTATAAATTGATTATTGTGATTTTTTTTTTTACTCAAATTTAGAAAATACTAATCAGTAAACTTGTACATGTACACTGTAAGATTTGTATGGAAATGTATTTATTTATCTGAAAATTCTGACTTATTACTGAGCCACCGCATTTAACAAACTGGTTGCAGTCTGTTTCATGTTTGAACAGCAATGAAATAAAATATTAAGGCTTAATGTTCCATTAATATAACATTCTTCCATGCTTAATGTGTGACTCCTAACCCTAAGTAAGACGTTTTGTTGAATATTCCCATAAAAAATTGATGTTTAAAAATCGATTCGGCCACATATCGAATCGATTCGAGAATTGTGCGCTGTAATATCGCGATATATTGCCGAAATTGATTTTTTCCAACACCCCTAATAATTATACTTGGCTACTGTGCATGTGTGCTGCCACTTAATTGTAACTGAAATACTTTTTTTTGTAATATTACAGTCTAAGAAAACGAAATCTCCATTAAGATCCTAAACTAGTCCTTTTAAGGCAAAAGCAGGACAATATGAAGCACTTTAGTGATTCCATGTTTGATAGTGTAACACTGTCTCCTATAGGACAAACTCTTAACTGCAGGAGCCTTTCAACATGAATTTCCCCAAACAGCTATCACAGCGCTGATTATTCAAAAAACAGAGAATTGCATCATGTTAAAAAAGGCCTCCAAGCAACATATTCTTCTGTTGAGTTGTTCACCTGAAATCATTAAACGTCTTGAGTGTTTTATATCGTTTGCACTGAATGTGTCAACTGCAGTAATGTCGCTCCCTATGTATACACACATTGTGAATCGCAAGGGGAATATGCCTCGAAAACACTCATAAACACCTACAACCTGGCAGAGCGTTTGTGCTGGTAAACACTTGAATGTTTGAGCTCGACTCAAAGACCGAAGCGGAAGGAGAAGAAAGAGAGAAGGCGAGCAGATGGCCTGCTGCAGATAGACTTGGTGAGTGCGCGGGAGGAGTGCTCTCTGAAGGGCGAGCCCCGGTATTGTTGTGGCAGCGAGGGCTGCTTCTGTCACACAGCGTAGCGGGGGTCCCCAAAGAGTTGGGGTCTTATGGTGTCAGTATCCCCCAGCCACCCCCCACCCCGCTCCGCCCAGCCCGGGCCCTCATCCACCAGCGCTGGCCTATTGTCACTGCTGCTTTTTAATTTCTCAAATGCAATCAAGTGTGACACAACCTGTTTACCGAGCATGTCTGCCACAAGCGAGAGGAGAATGAGGGAGAGGGAGAAAAAAAAAAACAGACACATAAGCCAGGATCTCTGCACAAAATAATCCTACATAATGCCGGAGAGTTTAAAGAGGCTTTGCCAGCACACCGCCACCCCAAACCCCCTTCGCCACCTCCCTTGGCTCTTATGAAACAGAGGAGGGGGAGATTAAAGGGGGGGGGGGGGTCACATCAGAAGAAAGCTGTTATATATCTCCCTCAGTCTTGTTTGGGATTTATAATTATTGTTTTATAGAGCACAACAATCGAGGGGTTAGGGCATAATCAACTAGATAAGATCCCCACAAAGGCGAGGGTGAGGAATGGGGCGGCATATGAGTGGCAGTGGAAGAGATAGGATAGGGGGTCTACAGAAAATCACTCATCTGTGGTGACGGCATCTTTCTCCAAGTAACCACATTATGATATCCAGGCATGTGCACAAATATTTTCCAGGGCAAGAGGTTGAGCCCAAAAATGGCAAAAGTATTACTACATTTAGGGATATATTTTACTTATACTGTATATTGACTTTTAAACACAGTAAAGTTGAAAACTATTTACAAAGGAATTTTCGGAAAGCCAGTTTCTCAAATCATTTCACATGATTGTTGTGATCGATCACCTACCGCATAGGTGTCAAACTCCGGTCCTGGAGGGCCGCAGTCCTGCAGGTTTTGGATGTTTCCGTTCTCCAACACAGCTGATATATGATCAGCTCATCAGCAAGCTCTGCATAAGGTTGATAACGATCCTGCTGATTGGAATCAGCTTGTGTTGGAAGAGGGAAACCTCCATAACCTGCAGGACTTTGACCCTCGAGGACCGGAGTTTGACACCTATGAGTCCTACCGTATATAACTCAACTGAGAAAATTGAAACGGTCAGCCTTTAAAGTGCCTCTGATAAACCCCAAAATAAAGTTCAGATGTTCTAGTAGGCATTAGATATGCAGACACTGAAAACTGACGCAGCAGTGACATTACCAAGAAGTGCATGTTCCTCAATAATTGATGAGAAGAAAAAAAAAAGGTGGTCAGACGCCAACTGTGAATGAGCTGCAGGAAGTACTGGCTGTTTAAAACCTATGACTTGTCTTTTCATATCTGATCTATGGTTAAGGCGACAAAATGGAAGCCTGAGCTTATAAAAAAAGAAAAACATTTGATATCGCTGAAAAGTCATTGGCCCTTAGTCAAATTGTTGTACAACTGCTACTGCTCCCGTCCACCCATTTTTTGGAGTGTGTGTTTAGGAAATAACGGCCCAGTAGCCAACGATTACTGTGTTGAATTTTGCAATGTCAGGGATTGCGCAACCATTCTTGCTTGTCCTACCTGGCACTCGGGTAAGCATGAGAGCTAATTGTAGTTGGATGAGGAAGGGGCAAGGCGAAGAGCTTGTGTGATCCGCAGGGCATCAATTCTCACAAGAACTCAAACAAATTTGATTCAAAACTCGTTTGTGGAGAATGAATGACAGGGTCATTTTTGATTTTTTCTAGCGGAACGGGCACTTTTCTCATCCACAGTCAAATGGCAAGTGACTCCTTAACTATAACTAAGCCAGTAAGTTTTTATGTAGTCGCAAGCTGAACACTTCAATTTTGGATTATTCACAATGAAAATCACCCCAAAGTTTGCTCTCTTGAGTTTTTGGTACATTCACTTGTTGACTTCCCTACTGGGAGCGGAACAAAGACATTGTGCTGATAAATATGGAGCGAGCGCATTCAGCATGTAAAATGACAGGAAACAGCCCGCCTGGCTCAGTCACTTATCAACTGAAACTAACACCAACGGGGATTATTAATTAGCGAGGAATACTGTATCTCCGTTGTTCACACGCTACATGAAGTGTTAACTCAGTTGCGCTATTGGCACGAAATGTGCTGGGCAATTTACTGGACAATTCGGCTAGAGATGATCACATATTTCAATAAATATGTTAGGGCTGTGCACGAATTGGTGGTGACTTCACAATGAGTGCGAATTGACCGTTAAAAACAAATGGAATGAGAATTTTCAGATTTAAGTGAGAATGAATCATAGCATAGTGTCACATGGTCGAGTTAGCATCACCGGAATGTTTGAATTTAAACACGCTAGTGCACAGTGAAGTGTGATCTAGTCTTCGAGAGCGACACCTGGAAGTGTTTGGGCGTGGTTGTGAATGTTTAACCGGCTAATAAGCATTCAATTTAAATGTTAAGCAAGCCAACAAGCTAGGCTTTAAAGTTACAACTTCCAGAGGCGACCACTCCCATGTTAGCAAAATGCTAGCTAGCTGGTATGACGGATGGATTTAAATTAAAACTTTACCAAAAACGAAAAAAAAAACACCCTGGATTCTGCCATTAACCAGTGTATAGCGATGGAACCTCAAGGTTAAAGGAAGTTATTTTAAACTAAAAAGGAAAACCTTTACATGGGTTTACAGGGCTGCATTAGCACTTTACGCGGATTAGCGTTTTGAACAACAGGTGTACATAAACACAATAAAAGTCCTGTTTGAGAAGTGTAGTCAAATGTTCCTAATTGTATGTCTTACACAACTTCAGAATTCAAATTTTACTTTTGATTTTTTTTCCTTTTTTTTACACTACCAGTGATAACAAAAGAGAAAAGTGTGATGCTGACCATGGAACCAGAAATGAAGTTTATTGTAAAATAGCAAACCATTATGCTCGTCTGTGTCCAGGCTGCTCTGTACAATATGTATGGTATGGCAATAATAATTAAAGTAGAGATGAGGTACAGTATTTTTAATCTTCACAAGCTTGTAATACACCATCGTCATCACTGTTTCAATCATTAAGTCGTCAAATAGATGGATAAAAAATAATAATAATAATAAATAAATAATAAATAAATATCATCCAAGTGGTCATAACGTTGTGCCTGGATGTTGTAAATTTTCTGATAAGAGTGCATAAAGCATACTAGAATTGTGAGACACACACACACACACAAGTTTGTTTTGCTATGTTTGTGGGGCCATCTCATTGACATCATGCATTTTTCTAGCCCCTCCCCCTAAACCCAACCCTCAAAAATGATTGCCTTGTCCTATTCCTTACCCTAACCTCAACCATAACCAAATTCAAACCTAAACTATAAAACTAAGTTTTGACCCTGAAAAAGAGGTCTAAACTTGTGGGGCCCAGCAAAATGGCCCCACGTGGACGGGAGGGCCCCACAACTCTGTGAAATCTCAGAATGTTGGCCCCACTATGTAACAAAAACAAGACCACACAAACACACACAAAAGTGCTTTTCAAAATTGAATAGGCCAGCCAAAGTTATCTGGAAGCTTCATCGCCAATGAATAAATAAAGCTGCAATTAGTTAAGAAAACAGCGCCACCTGTTGGTGTCTTGCCCCTCTAAGCTCAGGCTATTATGAAGGGCTGTGGGGAAACACCTGAGCCTGAAAATTAAAGCATTGGCCAACGTCAAGGCAACGTGTGTGTGCGTGTGTGTGTGTGCGTGCTTGCATATTACTTGTATTTGGCCGACTCGTATAACCATGTGTGTTGCAGGGCCTCCATTTGTAAGGAGGCTTATTGAGCATATGTGTTGGTATTGTGAGTGTGTGTTTGTGTGTTCCTCCTGCGAGTCCTGGGGCACACCTGGCAGCGATGTGCACATTCTGGCAAGCAAGCAGCTGGCCTGCGGGCTGGTGAGGGTGTTGCGTGGGGATGGGGTTTGAGAGGGGTGCAGGGGTCTTCCACGGACCCCTTCCCACCAGACGTACACAGTGGGAGGCAGATGGACAGGCCAAAGCCACAGCCAGAGGGCCAAAAGGGCCCAGGGGGCCGAGGGGAGTGTTTGACTGAGCTGAAAGACAAACACCGGAAAAAGAAAAAAATAATATATGCCTGACCTTTTGACACCTTGTTTAAGCTGCATATACATGTATATATATTAGGGGTGTCAAAATTAGTGCATTCATTTTGAGTTAATTTAAAGCTTCTTTAATGCCACAAATTTTTTAATTCGCAATTAATGACCGTCCCTTACTTAGAAAGCCTGTACTGAGGGAATTCCAGTTGCAACGCAGCAGACACATCCACGTCAAAATTTTAATAATAAATGTAATATAATGCTTATATTTGTAGGGACTGGGGTTAAGTTGTATTTTACAATTTGCAGAATTTCACAAGTTGCTTCATGTTAAAGATTAGATAGCTGTTAATATGAAAAGAAAAATGCACAGAGCTGTCACCAATGTCTTACAAATGCAATTATGCCATCTAGTGGCAGAAAAATGACCTCAACACAAATCAATATCACACACTTTTTTTTACAGTACAGTACATATTTTTAATTTTAGCTCAATTTTATGAATTATTATGAAACTACTGTATCAATGACTAAATGATGCAGCCATATTTCTATTAGTTAACATTTTCCCCTCTTTTATGTTAACAAGAGTATGAAAACTTAGAAAAAATATTTTTTTGTAAATTTAGAACAGATATAAAGTTTGCGATTAATCGTCATTTAACTATTGAAGTCATGCTATTAATTACGATTAAAAAATGTAATCGCCTGACACCCCTAATATATTACAAGCATACCGTCCAATACTTTATATGCATTTTGCAGTCTGTATTTGTACATTTTTCCAATGGTATACTTTTAGCTCATTCACTGCCATTGGCAGCTATAGACGTCAAAAAGTCATTTGAACAATTTCTATTAGTTTCAATTTTTTTTCCCTCATTTGTTATCAAGAGTATGAAAACCTAGAAAAAATGTATTGTACATTTAGAACAGATACCAAATTTGTGACTAATCTTAAGTTAACTAGTGAAGTCATGTGATTAATCACAATAAAAAAAATATATATCGCCTGATGCCCCTAATTAAAAAAAAAGAAAAAGATTATTAAAAATTAGGGGCGTCAGACGATTACATTTTTTAATTAATCGCATGACTTCAATAGTTAACTCACGATTAATCATACATTTGATATCTGTTCTAAATGTACAATTGAAAAATGTCTAGCTTTTCATACTCTTGTTAAAAGTGGAAAACAAATGTGAAAAATAAATAGTTCAAATGAATTTTTGACATCTATAGCTGTCAAAGGCAGTGATTGAGTTAATGCAGGGATTAGGACACTGAGCCATTAAAGACACACTTGGGTGAGTTCACTGTGGAAGAACTTAAGAGCCCTGCAGACTTCAGCCCGATAACTAATAGAATGTGATGATGAGCCAGGCCCTTTCATTCATACAGTACATCGGTGACCATTTCATTTTTTTCTTTTTATTCCTTTTCATTTCTGTTTACGACCTGGCTGCTGTGACAAAAAAAAAGTTCGAAATATTACTGTACAAAAAGTCAAATTCACGGTGAACAAACTTAAGCAACTGCTAATCGTTTTAGTTTTGTTTGTGCGAGAGTACTCCGACATAATTTCAGTCGTCTACCGGCGAATACGTGCTGTGTGGTAGCAGTGTAGATGTTGGCCACCAGCTCCTGAAGTCCAAAGAGCCACAGATGCTCGACTGTTTGTGTGTTGACTCTGTGTAATTTGTTTGCACTAATTTGTTTTGCAGTACCAGGGGAGTTCCCTGGTTTAATTTAGCTCTATGTTTACCTCTTTTTGTGGCTCGCTGATCTGTTCAGCATCGAGACAGAGAGGGAGCGATAGCGTGGAGGGTGGGCCCTTCACAAAGCCAAATTAAAAAAAGGAGCCGTGCAGATTGTTTTAAGCTCTGGCAGCCCCTTCAGGCCCCAAGGCCTCGCTCGCAGCCCGCACCTGCTCCGTCCCCCAGGAGCTTGCTACCTGATCCGTGGCCCTGGCTTTCTCCTCGCGGGCTGCCCGCCCCAGCATCTCCTCCTTTTCCTTTTCTCTATCCTTTCCTTTCTTGCCTCGCTTTCACATCCTCTTCTGCCTGCTCCCACAACTCCTTATGTCGTCCTCCTCTGCAACTTCTTGCCACTGGTCCGGCCTCTTCTTGTCCCCACCACCTGCTACTTCTCACCCTTTCAAATCCTTTGGTTTTCATACAGCATTTTTCTTTTTTTCTTTCTCTCTCTCTTTCTCTCTCTTCTCATTTTTTAATGATAGTCAATTGTAACCCAGTAGACGTAATTATGACATATGCCCACCTATCCAAAGGTGTTGTAACAGCAAGGTCAATTTTATTTATTCATGCTGTATATTGAAGACATTTGATCAAAAAATGAATATGAGACAAAGTTTGGAATTCCAGCTTTTAGTCATGGTATTTACATGCATGCTCTATTGGGTAAAGGTCTTGGCCAGTCTTAGGCATTCCGTTTTTTTTGTCATGAGTTTAAATGTAAATAAAGTGTAATAAAAGCTGGAATTCTAAATTTTAGTCACCCTATTTTGGGGAAAAAATATTTTTTGCCGAAATTATCTCCTCATTTTGCAAACGGTTCCATTTTTTGTGTTTCCTGAAAAATCTGGAGGAAAAAAAAGACATAGGTGATTATTTGAAGAAGGTGTCAATATTCATCTCAAATGTCTTCTGTATACAACAAAAACAAAGGAATTTACCTTGCATGCACAACTACTTGAGGCCTATGCAAGGGAAGGCATTATAAAGTAATTTTTCTAATCTAACCCTTTAAAAAAAAAAAGACTTAAAATTGTCAACGCTTTTTATTGAAATAAGCCAGTCGACCCATTTTTACGACTACACAGCCACAGTGCGATCGATCAGTCTGCTCTACATACATCATGATACACTTTGTCACACGTACAATATTTACATGAAACCAGCAGAAACGATGTAGTTTGAGACATTGACTTTTTATGAAATCAGTCCAACTGAAGGAAGAGTTTCAATGGGACGAAGCACAATACAACATGACAAAAGTCGTTTGCCGTTTTTCTGTCTGTCCAACTCTTGAACTGGTTATCATCTCCAGAGGTTTGTCACCATGCACAAGTTTAGAGATTATCCTCACTTCAACTTCACTGAGGTTACAAGGTCAAGGCTGACTTAAACTTCATCCTACAACTGCATAAAACATAGATGAACTTTCAACTGACTCCTGAGGGGCAGTCAGTAGAATTGACATGCACCACTGCTAAATTATTCACTGTTGCAACCTGACAAGATTTTCGTTTTTGTTCCCTTCAACAGCTGAACGATCTATGGGAGTTAAATATGTAAGCAGTGTGATATACAAACAGCACAATGAGTTAAAATAAGACATTGGAACCATGTGATTTCCAAATCAATAGTGATAATATTGAGATATTATAATGATTCAAAATGACATTGGAATTTATTAATGAACAACTTTGCAAAAGTATATTAATGATTAAATCTTGCAATGTACTGAATGAAGTGACTGCAGGGTTTGCATCCAATCATTTTCTTTTTAAAGTTTACAAAGTGAAGGTGAAATTTTTTGAAAATAATATGTTATATGTAGTCTAAACATATTTTGATTATATTGCGTTTATGGAATATGAATGAAGCAGCAAAATCTACTAGTTTTTATCCATCTCAAGGGTGGGGTGGGGGGGGACATTTTGTCACTTACTGTCGACTGAAGATGACATCATAGTTGCTCAGGGCTCAGGCAACGACAATACACGACTCATCTGTTTTCTGAAGCCGAGCCGTGATTGGTTGTTACCTCAGAGACCGTAATGCCATTTTCAGTTGACAGCAAAATGGCCGCCCCACCCTGAGATCACGGACTTAACATATGATATGAATGGACTGCCAATGATGCTTACATGCCGCTGTGAGACGTGAAGCCACTGGCGGCCATCTTAACTCATTCACTGCCATTGACGGTCATAGACGTCAAAAATAAATTTGAACTATTTCTATTAGTTTAAAAAAAAATCCCACTTTTGTTAGCAAGAGTATGAAAACCTAGAATTTTTTTAAATTGTATTAGAACAGATATAAAATTTGTGATTAATCGTGAGTTAACTAGTGAAGTCATGCGATTAATTTCGATAAAAATTTGAATCGCCTGGCGCTCCTAATTTTTAATAATCTTTTCTGAAAAAAACTAAACAAAAAGATTATTTAAAAAAAAAAAGTGTGTGGGGGGGGGGGGGTTAAAAGAAAAGATTATTAAAAATTAGGGGCATCCGGCAATTAAAATTTGTAATCGTAATTAACCGCATGACTTCACTAGATAACTCACGATTAATCACAAATTTAATATCTGTTCTAAATGTACAAAACAATTTCTAGGTTTTCATACTCTTGTTAACAAAAGTGGAAAAAAATGTTAAACTAATAGAAATTGTTAAAAAAAAAAATTTTAAAAGTCTATAGCTGTAAATGGCAGTGAATGAGTTTAAGTTGCCATTCACCAAGGCCGCCTAACTTGAATACATTGATTTAAGAAAAACACTTTTAATTTTCTCTTATCAGGTATATCGCCGGGTGCTACTCAAAGATTTGTCTGCATCATGTTGTCAGAACCATCAGCAATCAAATGAATGTAAAGCCCATCAGGAAAAAAAAAAATGCTGCGAAAACCTCAACATTCAGACAATATTCTCTGAATGGTGGATGCAAACAGTGAAGTTGGCTCTTTGTGAGGCTCACACGACTCCTTACAGGGATCCCTAGTGTAAAACATGCACTGTTAAAAGTGTTTTCAGCGGGAAAAAATAACAGACATTGTAAGTAAAAGTGGCAATGTAAAATGGCTGCCCTCTGGCTTCAGCTGTCGGGTTCATAATTCCTGAGATGGATAAAAATAGGTGGATTTTGCTGCTTGACTCATATTCCACAAATACAATATTAATCAGAATGCTGTTTGGATTCGTTTTTTGGGTTAACTTTAACCCCTTTAATTTACATCACAAATATTTGAAATTTGCCTAATGCGAGAACCCCCTCACAGTTATTACAATATTTTCACATCAGCTTTTTGGTAACCTGATAGCATCCAATGAAGACTTTTCCCATCAACTGGTTGGTTGACGACATACACACATCCAGTAAGTTAACATTCACATCCACACAGAACAGGTTTTAGTAGCACAGTGCCCTCACTTAAAAGTGCTTTATATATTAAATGTATAGCTACCTGTTTTCAACTCAAATCCTATTTCCCAAGCTTTCATATACATAAAAATAAGGTGAAAAGAATTTTTCACGAGTGCAAAAAATAATTTCTCTTTTAAGAGTATAATAAATAAAAGACTAATAAAAATATATGTATTTGACACGTAAGATCTTTTATAAAGAAAAATAAAGTGGCACTGGTGAACTAAAGCGCTAACTTTCAATCATATGTTTGATTCAAGCACTAAGGCTGAACGATAGCTGCACTTAATAATATGCAAGTATGACAATTTTCAGAATGGTAACCACAATGCTGTTTTGCCTGCAAGTCTTCATTAATGGCTAGGTGATATTGCCACCTTGTGGTCATATTTATTAACTACAACCACCCTGTTCATACGCTATGACCAAAAGCTCCAATGCAACACATGACCAAATAAACAAACAAACAAAAGCAATGTAACAGGCACAGAGATGCTGAACAATTCATTTCCATTCAACCTGCCAGCAAAGAAGTTCAGTCCTGATTGACATTTGATGTAGACATGCATATACATGTGATATGTAGGCTTTCCAACTATAAAAGCCAAAAGAAATAGCATGATAAAATATCATCTCTAAATGAAAACATCTGAGGCATATCAGCTTTTTATTTTATCCGCATGATCAACGTCTATTTGTTTGAATGAGTTTAAGACAACTGGTAAAATGGTCGCTATACCTTCTCCAACCCGAGCTGTTTACTAATCTCACATACCTTCTGTATTACAAGACGACACAAATAAGGCAGAGACAAAATGCCACCATGTCAGTTGTGACATTTTGGGAAAGAACAAACCGGGCGGTAAAATGTAAAATTTGAGATTCCGTTTTTCTTACTGTGCATTTCAATACCCAGCGTGTCCAAAATGGAAGCTGTAACGTGTCAGGTATTCAAGGCAGAGTCAGAACAGTGATTCTGTTGCTCCGCTCTCCAGTCCGCCTCCATCTGTCAGCCATCAAACCTCCAAGTCGGGCATGGCTTCTTCCTTGAGCTGGGTTTCATTGTCCGAGCCCGTGCCCACATCCGAGTCAAATAGCGAGTGGTCCGAGTTGGGCGTATGCGTGTGTCCGGCCGAACGGCTGCTGGCGTCGCTGTCTTCCAGAGTGTCCGTCCTGGAGAAGAGCCCGAAGTCCAGCAGACCGGCGGGCGACGCCGTGCCGCCGCTGCTCTCGCTGTCTCCGTCGTAATAAAGGTCCTCCACTTCCACAAACCATTCGGGCCAGAACCTCCTTCGCATCCGCTCGCAGAACATGGCTAAATTGATCAGTTCCCCTATGAGAACAACATGAGTTCGATCAGACTGAGCTTAAGTACTTTTCAAACGCATGTCTCTCATTTTTTAACTATTATATTGCACAAACCTTTGATGAGTTGTTCTGGCCGCGTACCAGGAAGAGTCCACATGGCCTGAGCAAGATGTCCAAACACTGTGGCATCTAATGTGGATATCTTGGAGCCCATGAAGTATTTCTTATCTCCTGTAGTGCGCAGAAAGGACAATTCCATTTTAAACAGCAGGTCAAAAGCACGAGCTTTTGATTGGTTTAGAACAGTGGTGTCCAAACTCGGTCCTCGAGGGCCGGTAGTCCTGCAGGTTTTTGAGGTTTCCCTGCTCCAACGCACCTGTTCCAATCAACAAGGTCGTTATCATGCTTATGCAGAGCTTGCTGATGAGCTTCAGCTGTGTTGGAGGAGAGAAATATCCAAAACCTGCGGGACTACCGGCCCCCGAGGACCGAGTTTGGACACCACTGGAGGCTGAAAACTCGCCACAACACCCAGAGGGTTAATTGAGAAGGATTTCACATGTATACAATCCAATATTTATGCTGAGTGAAAACTTAAGACTCCACCTTTAACCTGAGGATATGGATGCTAGTATGTAACGAGCCGGCCCCCCGTTATTGAAAATTTTGAGGCATATACGCAAACTGTTAGAATTCCTACACCGCTTACCTGATTTGGATGTAAATACCCTCAAATTAAAGCTGAATGTTAACAAGTTAAAAAATATCTAGGGCTGAAATGGGCCACCAGAAACGGAATTTATTCATCATTTCAATCGCTAAACTTTAAAGAAAGCGACAGTGAGTATTATTTAGGGCCATACAGTGGTGAACTAAAACTTCATTTTAAAAAAACACCATTAATTTAAATAATATATGTTCTATCTTATCAAAGTTTTTTTTAAATATATATGTATAATTGTAAGTCTAATGGGGTATTTGCCACGGAGGAGGCGGGATTTTCCACTTCCTGGTTTTCACACATCATCGTTCCGTTTCCTGTTTGCGATGTGTGGGCCGCGTCCCAGTTCTTGTCCTTCCGCGCGGTTGGGGGGCGCAGCGGTGGGGTTGCGAGTGTTGGAACGGAAACTAGGCTGATGTGTGAAACCCGGTAGTCAGAAGTCCGTGGCATCTACCCCATAATCGCTAATTATGGTCGCAGGGCACTGCACCTTACAGGAGGCTGACATGTTTCGCTGACATTTTTCTGCTACAGATAAGGAACTTCATGAACGTAGTTAGCCAATGGGTACTTTCCACAGCTAAGTCCTGCAGGTGGTCGTCGCCGAGTCCAGTGATTCGGGCTCCCACCCCTTCTCACCCTCTGCTGTGCTTTCGCTAGCTTCTCCCACTAGCCGCTCTTGTTAGCAGCTCCAGCCAGTTCTTGCTAACCACTCTTGCTTGCCGCTCCCGCTAGCTCATGCTCGCCAGGTTGATTGCTCACTCGCTCATTCCAAATAATAATTGGTGGTAGCTTTGCTGTGTGGCCTGTCGGAGTGACCGTATGTAAAATTGTTTAATTCTATTAGTTCACCACTAAATGGCACTAGACCCTACTCACTGTCGCTATAATAACTGCATTGAAAAACTGAATCTGAATTGTACATTCTCAATGCCAATTGCCGAATTAAAAATTATGAAATGTATTTAATTTTCTATGAAACTGTATTTGGTTGCCACTGAAAATATAATGCTACATATTTTCACTTACAGTTCAAACGGCCCTTTCTAACTACGAAAATACCAAAATAAAAACTGCACCCTTGTGCACAGTTAGACTTGGTTGATTTTCAACGGGCATGAAAATATAGAATGTTAAATGTTCAAAATCATCTGTTTAATTCTTAATTGGTGTAAATTAAATACAAACTAAACACGTATTTGCTTACTCAATTATGCATACTATGATTTAAGTATAGTGTGTGAGTAGTTTTGCAACTTCTGCAGACTGCAGCTACTGTATGTGTCCAAATCAAATATCAGCTTATGTCTGGCAGGCATACAAAAGAGCACTCTACCTGCATTATGTACTAGTTCTACATCCATACAAGATGACCATGTAAATGTAATCAACCATAATTGCATTTGACCACAAAGGGAAATTGTCCCTCCTACCCAGCAGTGTGGCCAGCGTCCTCATGTCCTTCTCCATCAAGGCGTACACTTCCTCCTTGGTGAAGCGCCCGATGCCGTGGCCGTACATCTCCCTGCGTACCATGCTGCCGTTCAGCCGACTCAGCAGCCATTTTAGTGTGTCGCTGAGAGGGCCACTCATTGCCAGGAGCTTCTGGGTTTCCTCCAAGTTGTCCACCCACTGACAGTAGGCGATCGTCCTGGAAGAAATGTGCAATGTAAGACTTTTCTTTTTTTTATCTGCTTACGGTGTTGCCCAAGTCAAATCATTTCTCAAATGAGTGTTCACATTGAAAAGCATCATTCTCACTGGAACAAGTAATAATGACAAGCCAATGCATAGCTGTAGTTGACCTCACTGGCGCCCTCTGGTGGAGATGCATCCAAACACTGACACAACCACAACACATTATTTCTGAGCTCATTCTCTCGTTTGACACAATCATTTAATGTGCTATGACCCTTTTGCACATCAGTGCTAAATAATAACAATTTGTAGCTTTACATTCAATCTCATCAATCCAAGAAAAGGGAAGCACTCTTCACAATTAGATACTGACAGAGATCACGACTGACAGCAGTAATGGAAAATCCTGTTTTCAAGTGAGTATTTTCACCGGGCCCCAAAATCCCTGACAGCGCTTTTGCGTGCAGACACTGACAAGATTAAGTCCCTATAAACTTACACACATATACTTCCTCTCACAGTCTTTAGATAAACAGATTACAGACTGACCTTTTACTTCAGTCCAACTGTGAGGCTAGACATGTAGCTTGTAACATGGCATCATTCTATTGGTAGTCAGGATAGTCATAATGAGACTGCAAAGAAGAGCCTGGTCTTGATGGAAATGAGATAAAAGCATCTGGCCTGTTTGGCCGCACACTACTTCCTGTTTATTATCTTCAGTCCGCAGCGTATATGCTGTTCTTTCTTTGCTGATTCGAAAAGGCCAATGAGCGCAAGTCAGATGACCAAAATATTAAAAAGGGATTTAGCTGAAGAGGCAGTGGATGTTGTTTTTCCACTCCGTTATGTAATCCATTAGACCGCTACACCTTCATAGATAGGAAGTAATGGACTCATCCTATTCCATTTTGCCATTGCATATAAACCTGCTCTAAAACCAACCAAACAAACGGACATAAAGACAGTGATAGAGGCATACAGTAAATACAGTTAATGCTTCGCTATGTTCAAGAGCTCACCAATTGCTCCTGGTCATTAAATATCTTGTTATTGTAGTGTATTCAATTGAGTATAAGGATTTGCAAGTCTGCATTCTGTTTTCTTTTTACAAAACATCCACAGTACATTGGAGCTGAGTTTTGTAAAGAGGTGAATTTAACCATTGAAAGGGATACTTGACTCACTGAGCCATTTTCAGCAGTAAAAAGTAAAAATAATAATAATAATAATTCAGAATTAATTTGATAACTTCATTATTTTTCTTGTAAAATGAATATGCTCAAAAAATAATTTTTGCCACACCAATCATGGCTCACCTGTTTTCTGGGTTTGGTCAGCAAACTGAGCCATGATTGGTTGTTACCAACTTCCTCAGCACAGGTTATGTCATCCTCAGTTGACAGCAAGTGGCAAAATTAGTATTTTAAAGGTAAGGTATTCATTGTTCACGAACAGCCTTCTTACTACTGAAAATGGCTAAATGAGTCAAGTATCCCTTTAAAATCTCAAGTAGTTTTCACATGTTAGCAGATGAAATTGGGAAAAGATCCTATTAAGCTCCCAATTCATCTCCCGAGGTCTGCCAAAGTTTGCTTGTTTTATTGTTGCTACTTGTGTTTTTTTGTGAGGTCAAAATAATGAAATGGAAAATTTGATTTAAAATATCATGTCACAAGATTATTTGTTGTGGACGACGGCGTATTAGGGCCACGTAAAAATACATCTTTTTTAGAGGGCGATGCAATATCCCGAGAAAAAAAAACTTGCAAATTTGCGAGTTAATAAAGTGGCAGATTTGCGAGAGAGAAAAACTCAGAAACTTACGAGAAATACACGTAGCGTAGCCATAGTCTAATCATGTGAGGATTTGTTAATGGGACACTGTTTATAAAATGAAAAGGCAGGATGGAGACGGATTCATTCTTAAATTTAAACTTTACTTGTCATTCACCGCAGCTAGAGCGACAACACTTCCTGATCCCCTATCAGCTGACTAACACTATCCAATCAGATGCTAGCATACTTTAGGTAAATGCTAGTGAATGTCGGAGAGCAGCAGTTTCGACACATCAACTTAGATACTTGTACAAAAAAAATACCAAAATGTATTTTGGTATGTAAATAATAATTCTGGAAACGTAAATGTACAAGTTAACTCATTCACTGCCATTGACGGGTATAGTTGTCAAAAATTAATTTGAACTATTTCTATTAGTTTAACATTTTTTTCCCATTTTTCTTAACAAGAGTATGAAAACCTAGAAAAAAATGATTGTACATTTAGAACAGATATAAAATTTGTGATTAATCGTGAGTTAACTATTGAATTCATGCAATTAATGACAATTAAAAAATGTAATCGCCTGACGAGATTTAAAAAAAGAGAAGATTATTAAAAAAATGAGGGGCGGCAGGCGATTAAAATTTTTAATCGTAATTGAATCGCATGACTTCACTAGTTAACTCACGATTTAACACAAATTTCATATCTGCTCTAAATATTACAATTAAAAAAATCTAGGTTTTCATACTCTTGTTAACAAAAGTGGAAAATAATTTAAACTAATAGAAATATTTCAAATTATTTTTTGACGTCTATAGTCGTCAATGGCAGTGTGGCCTGCGACAAGAAAAGTTTAACGATATTTTATCACGGATATTATATTTCCAATGTGCATTTTGCCACATAAAGAAAATAAAAACATTTTGATGGTTCAACAATCAACACAGTGTTTGTTTGTTTTTCTTTCATTTAACAAAATACATACTTCTACATATTGTACAACAAGTCACACCATATATGTGCTGCGTGCATTATGAGGAAATTGGCTTTGGGAGGACAAGCTCGTGATCTTTTCAAAGTTTTCCTATTTGATTTTATTGCCATCACACGTAAAACAGTCTAAAGTGGAAATTTGCGGTGGTAGTTATAACTGCCATGCACGCGTAGACTGTTTATTTATCAATGACGTACGTGGTGTCATCGGTAGTAAATATTACATGAAATGAAGACATCGAGTGATCAAATCATTACATTATTACATACACGACATCTCAAAACTTCGCTTATGCAATAGGTAAGCAAGAGTTAACCTACCGTTGCTATGCACGTTGCTGTACGTACGTTTGTCTTCTATTCAATTTTGTGCTGGAGGGTCACATTATGGTATATTTAAACTTCTATTGTGTCTGTTTGTTTATGAATTGTGACTATTAATATAAATCATTTGTGAATGACATTAGAGGCGAGGAACTCCGGGTTATTTTAGGAGAGAGGTTTTAGCTACAAGTCGGCTAAAAACATACACTAGTTTACGATACGCATTGAGTACTAATGACTCATTTTCATAAACTTTTGACTACGACTTAAATTTTTGTGCTGCTGGGAAAATACTTTAATTAAAGAGGTTATTTTTGGAGAAACCTCCAAATTTACATTTTTGTCCATGCGACATACGAGTGATTTTGTGAAAACAATAATCACATTAAATATATTTATTTATATAGCGTGTGGATAAGATCTGTTTGTTTACATATCATTGTTTCATGAAACATTAGCAGTTGAAGTGATAACGCCACATATATGTTTACAAATTTGTTTGAATTATTGTTGTAATCTGACTAACTGACTTGTTTGCGCCACACTTGTTTGGTAGAATGTTGTGATGTCGTAGTGAACGCGTAAAAGACTGCAATTCAAACATCTCTAGCTTCTGCTGTGATTCTCCGGAAACTATGGTTCACTTATTTTGCCAATGTCAACATGAGATTTGTTTCTGGTCTAGGCTGTGTTCTTTTTTTAGAACTTCTTTTGACAAAGATTTTGTTTTATTTTGGAAGAATGTTATTTTTGGTTTTGTTGAAAAAAAAATGGAAAAAGCAAAGCAAAGGTGTTTTGGGTTAATTTATTTATTATTTTGGCAAAATTTTACATGCATAAGTGTGAATTTATGGGAATTAAGCCTTATTTTTTGGCTTTCATGAACAAACTCAGGCTTTATTTTCTGTCAATTAGATATTATAAGAAAGAAAAAAGCAATGAAGACTGTTTCTGCTTGTGTTGAATGCAACATAATTATTTAATTTTATTTGACATATGTTTTCAGTTACCCCCTAGCGTTTCTTATTGTTTGAATGGAACTTGATCGACGTACCTGATCCTGATTGTAAATTGAAATTATTTAAATAACGTTTTTTTGGTCAAACATCTCTAATTGAAGTACAGTACATAAAAAAAACGGCCTTTTATTTATTTATTTATTTTATTTATTCATGATTCATTTGTCTTTTTGACAAATTGCAATTAGATTATTTTTCAAAATCTTTCAGCTGCACTTCCGAGCCTGAAACTCGCTATACGCAAACAACAGCATGCCACCACACTGCCCTTCCCTTCCCTGACTGAATAATTCATCCGGAAGGTGAGCATGCAAGTCGAAACGTGGCACAGCGCGGACAGAGGAAGCAAGGAAACATAAGATGAGGGGGAGGCCTACAGCAATGTGGGTTACATCACTGACCTCCATGGATGGAAAGTTACGCTTTCAACATTACCGTCTGTACACAACATACAGGAGGTGATGTAAGACGTCACGGGCAAAATACAAAGTAAGGTACTGTATGTGTGTGTGTTTGTGTCAATGGAGCCAGTAAGTAATGGAAAAACACTCAAGGCGGAAAGTGAGTTCTGATGAGTGGTGTCTTTCTCACACAGACAAGCTAGAGTGACTCACCACTGGAATGCTACTCTACATCCTGATTGTGGTTCCCTACATCTATTCTTCTCTTGTACATGTGTACATGCGATGACATCACCAAATAAAAGTCATCTCCACAGCTGCAAAACGACAGGAGAACCGTACCAATATAGATGCTCTTCCACCATTTTGGTGACTGCTCGAGACACGGCTCTCTCTTCCGGCGTGAGGTTGTGGTTGAGGTTGACTCCCAGTTTCTCTTCCAGGAAGTCCACGATGAACTCTGACCCTGAGACCTGCTCATAGTTGTACTCCAGCCAAGGCATCTTCCCCTGCGGCGACAGCTTCCCATCAAAATAGTTCTAGGGAGAAACACAGCATCATGTAAAGAGGCCGTCGTCCATCCCAGCTGACTTTGGCAGAGAGCAAGGGTCAAAATTGCCATTTTAGGCCAAATAAATAACAAAATATCTGTTTGGAGTCACAAAACATTTGTGATGAAAGAAACAGTGTGTTAGTGTCAGATAATTACAGCTGCACCATCTACAGCATCAAATACGTAGAGATTAATTTTCTTCTACTTTTCGTCTTCTGTTTTTTATTCTT
Source organism: Vanacampus margaritifer (assembly GCF_051991255.1). NCBI lineage: Eukaryota > Metazoa > Chordata > Actinopteri > Syngnathiformes > Syngnathidae > Vanacampus > Vanacampus margaritifer. The sequence continues at coordinate 8,183,539 of NC_135440.1, read as the reverse complement.
TTTTTCCCCATACTTTGTTCTCCATATATTTTAAGATTTACTGCCTTTCTGCCTCTATTCCTTCTTTTTTATGGCTATGGTTATGGCTATTTATTTATTTTAAAAAAATGTCCTGCCTTTTTTTGCTGTCAATTTTTGACAGTTTAGGCAATTTTGTGGACATTTTATGGTAATTTTCAAGACTTTTTCTTTTTTGTTGTTGTTTTTTTGACATTTTATAGTTCTTTTCTGCCTTTTTATCAAATTCTCTGACATTTTCGGCAATTTCATGGACATTTTATAGTAATTTTCTGCTTTTCCTCTTCTTTTTTGGACAGTTTTAGGTCATTAAAAAAAATTACATCTATCTTTTGTCTCTTAAAATTAGGACTTTTTGGTAAATTTAATTATTCTTTTTTATGTAAATCATTAATTCATTTAAAGAATGTTTTATCTAAACAATAAAAAATATGTAAAAAAAATAAAAAATAAAAAAAATCTACATGTTTTTATTTTTATTTTTTTTAAGAGATCCACAGGGAGCCACAGGAGAAGGACTAAAGAGCCACATATAGCAAACGTAAGCGTTTACCTGATAGGGCAGGTCCACCATTCTCAAATAAGTCTCGATTTTGAGGCAGAAAGGTGAGAGGCTGGGAACACCATTCTTTGGTCTGGAGAACTGATGGAGGATGATGGCGTCTTTAGAGTCCAATTCCTGCTCCTTCCTGCACACACAGTGACAATTCTGTTTTTAAATGCAGCTTGTGTCTCTTTGTCACTACGTAATACAGTCAGTCACCGAGTAAAATCAAACCAAATCTGTTTAATCTGTAAGATGATCAATAACTGACGGACTGAGTCATTTTCAAGAATGGCTGGACATTTCCCATTCCTCTCTTGTGATGTGGTCATATACTGGACAAATCATGAACTCACTTTTGTGTGTGGGAATTGAACGCACTCTGACTGCACTTAAGTCAGGGCTCACTAAATTGCAATACAATTTATGTCACAATAATATTTCCGGTAACCGCAGTTGTAGAAAACTACACTACATTCCGATGAGAGGGAGTCTCTTTCTCCTGTAGTGAAATAAAGAACCCACAATATTAGAAAATGTGACGCAACGTAGTCCTAAGACAGAGCACAATCAGTATCACATTGTCAGTCAAAAGTTAACTGGCAAAAGTTGGTTTTCAAAGAGACTCACAAAGTGCTTCAAATAGTAAAAATATAAGTCATACATATCGCTGACGCCAAGTGAAATCTTTGCATCTTTTCTTCAGAAGAATCACTTTTCACAAAACCATATTAATGGGATGCTTGTTGAGTCAATAATATTGCATAGAAATGAATGGAAATGCCATTAAGACCGGTACATTGCACTATTTTTAAAACATATTTTTTTATACTTTGTTTTAAAAAGAAAAGTGTACTCAATCACATTAAACTTTATAAAAACATATAGTAATAGCAAAATGAAATAGAATATAAAAAAGAAAAGGTTTGTGCGTTATAGGGGGAAGTACAGTAAAAAAAACACACACACAAAGAAAATAATTACTCCCACTACTACTAGTCTAAACACAGCATTGGGATTAATGTTGCATTTGTGGAATTTAAACAAACTAACCAGGAAAATCCACCAGTTACTCTCCATCTCAGGGGGCGGCCATTTTGCCACCTGCTCGCAGCTGAAAATTATATTACAGCACCTAAGGGCTCAGGTAATGACCAATCACGGCACAACTGTCTTCTGGGTTTGGTCACGTGACGCTCACAAGCTGAGCAACAACATAAGACAAAGATAATGACATTCAAATAAACATTTTAAAAATCAGCAAAATAAATAAATAAAAAGCTAATTTTGTTCTTTTTTTTAATTCTGTTTTTAAAACAGTTGTTGTAAAACAGTCAAAAGGTTTACCTATAATTCAAATCAATATTGTAAGCATTAATGACTAAGAAGAAGCTACTTTATTCATTTTACATTCTTTAATTAACTGGCTGATTAATCGGTATTAAAAATTTTATCCCGCCAAATATTGGAATTCCCCCCTTCCCCCAAAAAAAAAAAATCCATATCGTTTTTCTTACATTGGGAATAATTTGTGCCTTTGCGTAGTCTTATCTCATCTGTGGATATGTGTTTCCACAAGTTTTGTGTGTGGATATTCGTTATTTGAAGGAAAAACACTCACACACAAGTTGATGCTAACATCCGGTTAGCATTTGAATGGGATCCCCCCCGCCCCCCTCTCCTCTTCGCTTTTAGCATTAGCGTTAGGCTAGCGATGTTTTGAAAAACTAAGCATGTTTTATATTTAAATATACAGTGGATGTAATTCTTAACATTGTGTGTTTAGTTTTACAGTTAACTCCAACTGTGGTGTCATTAAAGAGCTTAAAGGATGCTTAGGGACAACAGAATAACCAGAATAACATACGCTACACACTTGCTAGTTGCTATCGGTACACAAGCAAAATGGTGCATTCAGGGTACTTTCACAGCGTCGGTTTTCTTCTTTAACATTTTAAGGGGAAAATATTTGACCGATTGTTTTGGCCGCTTATGATTGGCGGTCGAGTCATCGGTTGAGCCCTAATAGATAAAATAGTTTTTCTCTCAAATAATATATATAAGTTGAACTGTTGTATTAGTTTTTTGTATTTGTATTTGTAGGGTAATGATAACTTCATGTGCCCCATTAAAACGAAGGTCTGCAGACGGGTCTGCTCACAGTCAATGCAAAATTATAATTATTTTAAATCGGCCAAATGATGTCTTCTATTTAAAAAAACACGAAAATCATGTCTCTCTGATCTTAATGTACTGTACTCATCGTAATTCCTCAAGTGGAAATTAAATTTACTAGCAAAAAAAAACAAAAAAACAGAGGGCCTCAAAATCCAACTTTGCTTCAGACCCCATGGAGGCTTGGCGTACTCTGATACTATTTGGTTGGATGATTGGTGGCAAGAACATGAACATAAATTCACTTCTCAGTATGTGGGCTGCTTTTGTGTCTCTGTCCAATGCCCTGTGGTGCTGAAACTGTTCTTCCACCACTCACACAAACAACAAATGTTGTAGCATTCATGTTCACCAGTCTATGATGTCTCATCATCCATGCCCCCACATAGGCCAAAAACAACAACAACAACAACAACTGCATTCCACCAACATGACATCACATGTCCCAAACAGATGATGCTGGTAGGCTGGGTTCAGCCTCAGTGGGCTGCACGTGATTCTGCGGCAGTGCTTGTGCACGGAATGCAAGGTTACTCCAAATATTATGGTGGAACTGGGCCCGGAGACACTGTTTACACAGGATGCATTTACTCCTCTGTACCAACCTGGCCCAAAAATAATCCCGCCATTGCCAGCCTTGCACTCGTCACACCAACCATAGTCCATTAATCTGGTATGCTAAGTAAGGACTGCTCATTACACATCTAGAGGGATATAAATTACTGTAGCACTGTGTGAGCAGCAGCAGGGGTTCTTTAGAGGTCGGGCCTGAGAGTGCCTCGTTTTAGTAACGCTCAGGTGCCGACGGGGCGGGCACGAGAGCAGACGCGTGACTTAGATATGATTTAAATATGTATTTCCCCCACTCACTCGTTGAGTCGTGCCCTTGGAAAGCGGAAGCAGACAGTAAAGCCCCAGAACAAGACAGAAAGCAAAGCTTGTGTAACGGGAAACAGCAAAAAGCCCGTGTTGGTCACACCGTGTACACTACACTCTCACCAGAGGGGGAGTGGGGGGAGAAGCCTACCTGATGGCAAGCAGCTCGTGCAGCAAGTAGGCTGCTGCGGCCAGGAGGGCCCCCCCGGTGATGTAGAGGGTTTTCTTCCACCAGGAGTCCGAGCCCAGAGCCGTCATGATGCCACCGTAGTCCTGCAAAGGGAAGGCGATGATATATCCATACAGCGACTGCGGCTGCTCGGACACACACAGCCCGAGGGGAAGGCTGTGATTCCGCCCGAGATCCACCACGCACGGCCGGGAAGAGGCGAAGCCAGCAGCCCAGTACATCCTCCCTCCCTCCGTCGGTCACAACCAGCCCTCTTCCACGGCGCCGTGCTCCCTGCTAGCGCTCCGGTCTACGGCATGATGGCGAGGGGGGCCGGCTCATATAGTTCCGTAAAACTATACGGAGTAAACACTTCGATTTCCCCTCCCAGGATGGTGATGCTCAGCACCCCCCCGAGTTCACTTTCCTTTGAAGCGTCTGCTATTGTCACTATAAGGAGAGGTACAGCAGCTTCACTTCCGGATCTTGTTTTTCAAAATAAATCCATATCGTCCCAAGTACTAATGCTGACCTCTTGAGAGAGAGAGAGAGAAAAAAAAGTCTTACCTTGGTTGTCTTTGATTTTGCTTTACTGACTTGACTAGAGCAGTGTCTCCCACGAACAAAGAGTTATGGTTTGTCACTATCGACTCTTATTAAGCTTTCCTCAGTCGACACTTAACAAATTTTAAATGAATTTATCATACTCATTATAATCTCATGACTTGCTCAAAAGCACCCTCAACCAGTAGCCAGGAAAGAAGCCAGTTGCCGTTTTACATTTTGCATGCGCCAGGACTTTAACCATAACCCTCTGGTGAGCCTATTTTGAAAAACAAAGGCACGGATGGGCAACTTAAAAGATGGAGAGGGCCACCATTTTTCATCAGCACTACTGGGGGGTGCACATAGGACCACACACTAAGCAGAAGTATGAAAAAAATGTCATTTTAAATATGGACAAAATGCCTGCATGTCTATTTGTTTTATTGAACCATTGTGCATCACAGTATCTTAACATATTTCATGCTCAATGCAAGTATAAAAGACCAAGTCAAACAAAGGGTTTGAACAATCAAAAAAATAACATACTTTAATGTGGGTTTTTTTTTAGTGCAAAAGGGCCCTCGTGCACAAAATGAGTATCGAAGGATAGCACAAAACTGCTCGACGTGCATTGGATTTTTTTTTATTGGGGGGAAGGACCAAAAATATTATGTAAAAATAATTCTGCTTAACATCCATTATTGTCTACATTTTCACATTTTGCTGTTTGCACCCCACAAAAAAACCCAAAACAAAATATTTTTTGAAAAAATATTGAGGGCCGGGAAAAATATCAGTGAATAAGTGAAGTCCACTGTAGTAGAGGAAACATGTTTATAATTCCACCCAAATTGTCCATGGGGCCACTCATTGAAGTTTCCCATCCCTATTAAGCTGTAGAAAGCACAGTTATGGGCTTTTAATAAACTAGGAAGGGAAAAGTCAACGACAAAATAATACTCAAGTAAATTACCCAAGTACAATAACGTAGTACTTATACATTACTTATATGTAACATTATGAGCACTAATACAAACAAGTCCCTACTCAGTATTGCGTGAATCTTGAGTATGAATGGTTTCCAGCTCTCGCACCTCTAAACGGGATAAGTGCTGTGCACAAAAGAGATTTGAGGATAGACAGCACACATTTGACGCTGTAGCCTACAACCGGTACTTTTATTTTGGCAACACTATGGCTGAGATCCGGTCCCTGTGTAACAACTAGTGCCAACTTAACAGTCGCTCCATTGTCTGGTGGCGTGAAGAGCCACCCCGCCCTAACCAGTCCCTTCATCCCAGTGAGACCAGTCGGTGGACCACCATATCAACTCACGGATGATTAGGCCTAATGGTGTTTTATGGGATGTTAATGGTGGTATAAAGTGGTAGGTCGTCCCACACGTGCTAACTAACTTAAGTAAACTTGTACTAACTAAATTTATAGAGAAAGCGTCCACAAATATGTTGCTTTTGATTGTAACTGGTATGGTTTTTAGTTTATGGTGCTTTAAATGTGTACATTACATGTGCTTATATTGTCTTAAATAACTTTTATTTACTTATTATTAGACAAAGGACATGTTTGACTTGAACATCGCTTAAGCCAACCGTGCCTTCAATATATGTAATCACGCATACATCAACAGTTAAACTTCTGCTTGGCCCGGTCGACATATTTCAAGCATAAAAACTCAAACCAAGAGAAAAAAGTGGACTCACTCTGGAGCAGCCTCTGAAGTACAGGAGGTAATTCATGTTGAAGCCGCCGACCATCGCGTGCAGTTGGACAGTGTTGGCCGGGCATACCTACAGATGGCTGCGAATAACTTTTTCAAAGAAGATTTCGTTAAGATCCTTCCAACATCGGAGTCGGTCAACAGGTGGCGACGTGTCCATGTCATTAAACAAGATCTCCTGGCTTTTAAGAGAGCTGCGGGGTGATCAGCGTTCGTGTGCCATCAATACCGCAAATCCGCAACCAACTGGTGCTCACCCGCGTCTTAGTGCGCGTGCAAGAGAGCAGCGGGACACGAATGTGGGAGGGGCCTGGCAGACTCGTAAAACAATGGAGTGTACAAACTTTTTTACAGGGGAAAAAAATGAAGGCCACTTACTAAACATACCAAGAAGAGCTCTGTACTAAACTGACAGTTGTTAGTGTTTACAATTTTAGGATTACTGTCATTTCACAATTTTCTACAAAAACAAAATAAACTTTATTTATTACTGAAGCATTACAAATGTTGGCCTGCTACTGGTATAATTAAATTTTAATGGGTAATATATATATATTACCCATATATTACCATACCATACCATATATTACCCATATAATATAATATATACTGTATATATATATATTATAATCATATATATTATTATTAGATTATATATATATATATATATATATATATATATATATATATATATATACTTAGAAATGCTCTTCTGTTCTGACAAAAAAAATATATAATTATATATATTATTATTAGATTATTTTATATATATATATATATATACTTAGAAATGCTCTTCTGTTCTGACAAAAAATATAAATACAACCATAATAACTGTCAGCTATCATGTAGAGTGAAAACTGTTGTGCTGTGTAATTGATGCAACAACCAAAAAAAGTTGTGAGAACCCTGCATGCACTAAGCATGTTATACAACTGTTTCAAGGGTTAAAGCCTTTAGCTCAACTTTATACATACATTTTGAACACATACTGCGGGGTGAAATAAATTTAAATCTAATCTCTTGCTGAATTAGTTTATTGAGTGGAATAGACAAAATATCAGTGAAAATACATAACAAAACACAATATAAAGCTGTAACATGTTTGTGTAAAATAAGTATGTCAAAAAATAAGTAATTTGATTGAATCAGCAAAACATAAATTATTATTATTGCCATTTCTTTGTTGCCCTGGAAGTAGGTTTCGGGTTACTGGCATGTTGAAAGATCCCTCTATGATTTTTATTTGTTTTTTTCCCTACATTTTTGACTGACATTGACTACAATAATCAATAAACAAATAATTGGAGATTGAAGATAATTTCCTTGTGAGAAAAAAAATTCAGCAGGGGATGAAATAATAATTTCCTCATTGTCTGAGGTCAGATTCCCACAGAATACATTTAGTGTTTCATGGATGAAAACATACTCGCTCTCTATTTAGACATCAGACAAAATGTGACTTGTTCTATGACATTGCCTTTATTCCTCTTACATAATAGCGGCACGTGAAACGCTTTCCAGCCTCACGAGCATGTGACTGCCCCCTCTTCCTGCTTGCACGCTAAAAATACTCAGCCTCGTGGCGCCAAACTCACACAGACACAAGAACATGTTTGAATCGTGTTCAGGATATTCAGTGAATCAAGTGGTAATTATCAAAAGATGAGCTGTAAGCATTCAAACAGATCCACTGTGGAGCTGCGGCTTTGCTTCTGACAGACTCATTTAAATAATCGTCTGCCGCCTAAATGTGCAAATCGACAACTGGCTGAAATTTCTTGATCAATGCGTTGATTGGCCCAGCTGTGTGAGGCCTCAATGTTGTCAGAGGTGCGTGTGGGGCTCCTCAGCCAGTTTGACGGCGTGCAGGGCATAATTGATGGCAGTGCTGTTGATCCAGCTCCAGGCTCCTGAAGCTGGATTGTACGTCATACCTTGGACCGACTGCACTGAGAAACCATCTGATGGAGGATGAAGTAAGATGTGGTTCACAATAGAAAAGGAGAAGACAGCAACATGCTGTAAATATGCACGGCTTAATTTCAAACAAAGTAGCGCACTTTCGAGGTTGTAGAACATTCAAATTAACCAAAATTGTTGAGTTCAAATTAGCAAGGTGAATGATTTCACGTAAGATATCCCTCATCGCTGAAGCTGCAGTATTTCAGTCAAAGACATGTTAACCTTACACGTTATCATTTGTTCAGCGTTCTTACAATCAATCGTTATGCATGATTTAAAAAAATAATAATAATAATTGATGCGTGATGCATCATTCATCATTAATCACTGTGCTTGACTTATTTTGAGCACTTGTACAAACGTTAGGGATATTAAAATGGAAATCAAATCAAGAAGGGCGAATACACTTTCTCCACAACGTTGTGACGCATATGGACATGCATTTGTGATGACCCGTATGACAACTTACTGGACTCCAGATGGCGCTCCAGTTCTACAGGGCTGATGAACTTTTCCCAGTCGTGCGTCCCTCTGGGAACGATGCGCAGCAGCTGCTCGGCTGCCACGATGGCCAGCGCGTAGGACAGGTTGGTTTTATTAATGGTGGTGATGAAGAGCGAGCCGCCTGGCTGCACAGGGACAACATGGACGGTTTGTGTTAGAACACGATCAATATTTCATGTACGTAAAGTACTCGAAAAAGTTAGTGCAGAGGTAAAGACAATCCAAAGTTTCTCATAAAAAATCCACGCTACACATTTTGAATAAGAACACGTGAGAACAAAAAGATAGTTGTTAAAACTCATTCACTGCCAGCCATTTTAGAACATTTTAAAATATTCAATACCCACACCTGATTGTGTTCCATGATTATATCTACCAAATGACAGAATCGACACTCTCACATTTTGCCTTTTCCGGTTCTTTTATAATCAATAGCAATAAAAAAGGTAGGTTGCACAAAATGCAGCCATTTCTCTTATGGACTCTCAAACTGTATTGATCTCATATATGGGGCAATGATGTCATCTATTGGTGGTTTTGCATCAGTAAAGTTGTTTCCAAGTTTGACATTTACAGCTCCCACACCCATCCTCATTGAAAAAAGGTAATTGTCAAGTATACACTTCACAATAATATGTTATATGCAGCCAAACTATTCTAAACATGGCATTATGATTAATATTGTGTTTGTGGAATATGAGTTCAGCAGCAAAACCCACTTGTTTTTATCCATCTCACGGCAGCGGCCATTTTGTCACTTGCTATCAACTGAAAATGACATGGCTCAGGTGACAAACAATCATGGCTCAACTGTTTTTTGAAGCTAAGACATGATTGGTTGTCCCCTGAGCAACTGTGATGTAATTTTCTGTCGACAACAAGTGGCAAAATGGCTGCCCCTGGAGATGGATAGAACAGGCGACTTTTGTTCTTTACTCATATTGCACAAACGTAATATTAATCTGAACGTCGTATTTAGACTAGTGAGGACACATACAACATATTATTCTTAAAAAAAAAAATGTGTCAACTTCTCCTTTAAAGTTGGTTAAAGACACTGTCCAACGTTTTGACTCAGAAATAAACACTTCTTAAATACAGGATGTTTAAGCATGAACTCCTTGTCCTCAAACACCCCCCACCCTACCACTGTATTTTGCAATTTTGTGTTTGTTTACTCTCCAGCCAATCGCAGAGTGGGGGGCGTGTCAATGTAGGTAGACTGTGTCCAGACGGGATGTTGAGTTGAGTGACTCAAGTGAAAAAAATAAAGTATACCATAACAAAACGTGCAGCGGATAATGCACGGTCGAAAACTTGAGTAAATCTTGGCTTGGCATTTACCCGCTTCCGAGCTCTGAAGGAACGGCTTGGACTGAAGAGTGACGCAGAGTTGGCCTGCTTGCTATTTGACAGGTTAATGCCAAACAGAAAAGAAAGTGTTAGCTTGCTAATTTAGCGACATGCTAGGTTAAGTCACATTTACAAGGGTAACTTGGCAATATAGAACGAGGGTCGAACTTTTTTTTATATCCTTATATTTACACCTGGCAATAAGTGAAACTAAGCCAGAAGGCTGTAGCAACCTTTGGGGGAGGGTTGCGGGTTGGGTAGTTTCCGACGCTCTGAGCGGGTCATTAAGGCATCACAGACTGTTTTTTTGGGAAGCTACGCGACGTGTGTTGTGGTAGTTGAGCCTGCTGTTTTTGTTAGCTCCACACTTGTCCTGATTATTTCACCATCGTTACAAGGCGAATGTCGTTTTGAACTATTATCCCTGTCTGTGATCGCTGGTGCACAGTCTCGGATCAGTAATGTGACCATTTGCAAGATACCTCGTCACTCACTCTCGCAGCTTGCTGGCTGAGTGCGGTCAGAGGCAGGGGGCGTGAACGTTGAGCTGGTATGGGTTGAACAATGGAAGGGGTCCGTTTTGAATTGTTTGTTTACAAACAGAAACGGTTTGATTACAAACATAAATGGTCAAAACTAAATATAACAAAAATATTGAATTCATGCTCAAAGCGCTCCGTGAGGCTCCCCAGGGCGACATCTAGTGGTCATTAATAAATCTGCTTTCTTCCTTTTATGATTTGCTGGATTTATCAACTTTTCAGTGAAGACAATTCAGCCAAACAATCCAACCCCTTCAACAGTGAACATAATATGACAGTGAACTTGTTTGTTTATAATTGTGCTTCAAAATAAATAAAATAAATACATGAATGTAGAAACAGTGAAAGACAAACAGAAAAAGTCAGGCAGCCAGATGATCTCTTCATTGCCAATTTAAATCTATAAAATCCACTAATGTTTTCCCATTGAGCCACATCAGAGGGAACCTCGCCAGTGTCACCATATGTGCCTCAGACGAACATGCGCACAGGGATACAAAGCAGTAAGTGACTTAAGGGAGCAGCTGCAAGCAGGCACACACCTTCAGCACCTGGCTGCAGCAGAAGGCGAACGTTTCCAGGTCGGCCAGATGTTCCACGACCTCGGACGCTACCACGGCATCGAACAGGACGTCTCCCTGGTGCGCCTCACCTCCCGGCGCATCTGCCGACAGCTCCTCCAGGGTGCAAGCCCGATAGCTGACCCGCTCGCCGAGATCGGGGTCATATGACAAATGCAGCTGTGCCGTGCCAATGCTATCTTCCACTGGGTCGATACCTAAAACAGTGGCTCCCAGGCGACCAAGAGGCTGGGGGAGGAGTGGAGGAGGCGGAGTGTGATAGAGGAGAGATGTTATTATTATCATTGCATACAGGAGTGAAAAAACAAAACAGGAAATGTTGCATTGACACACGCTTGATCTACTTAGGGCTTTAGTAAGTGCATCACCGCAGACAAGTGTTAATCAAATTTTCATCTTTGTCACCATGTTTTTCAAGAGTGATTGATAGAAGTCAGAATTCCCAGAGCCTCCACAGTGACATCTCTTCAAATTGCCTGATTTGTATTCCATTAATGCCTTATGATGTCAAAAGAAAGAATCCGAAGCTTGAGCCTCATAATTCAAAATGTTTTTGAGTTAGGGTCCTTCAAAGTGTGAGTGCCACGCCCACTTTTGAGATCCAGGAATTGCACGTTAAAATTTTGGACCATATTTGGAGGCCTGCATCTTTTGTTTTACGGTAGGTACAGTCAGACCCTGAAATTGTTATATCTATGGATTCTGGCCCATTTATACAATAATCTGCATTTACAAAGAGCAAAGATGTACTATTTTTAGACTTTTACAGTAATAAAGAAATCACACTATGTACCATCACAACAGTCACAGGTTGTCTTCTGAGTGCGCCAAATATCCTGCGCGATAACCTGCAACCAATGATGGCCAAGCAGTTCATTTATTTCAGGCAGCAATCAAAAATAGAATCACTTTCTCCAGACAATACTCAACTAAACCTAGGCTGTCCACAACAGTTAACAACTCATTATAAGTAGTACTACTATAAATTATGTTTGTATCATCTGCAAATAGTATAAGCTTTAGTAGTTGTGATACATTAATAATGTCATTTATATATACATTGAAAAGCTTTGGACCCAACACAAAGCCCTGAGGAACACCACAATGTCAAGTTCTTCTGATGTATATTAACCCATTTTAACATATTGTACCCCTCCTGCGAAGTAACTTTTTAACCAGTCTCCAGCTGTACCACATATATATACCATATTGTTTCAGTTTATTATTAAGGATTGAATGATCTTTTGTATCAAATGCTTTTTTGAAATCAACAAAAATACCATCTGCATATTTTTTCTGTTCCAGTGCATTTGTAATTTATTCTATTGCATCAATTATTGCCGTAGAGGTAGTTCTTCCGGTCCTTCATTTATTATTTTATACTTCTCGAAGAAGTTTTCAAGTCAAGAGTTGAAACGCTTTCCCAACATTTTTGAGAATTGAGGTAATAGGAAACTGGTCTGTAATTAGTAAAACTGTTTGCAATATTTTTTGTACAGAGTTATTACTTTGGCAATTTTAATTTTATTCGGCAAACAAGCAGATTCAAATGATAAGTTAAAGATATAAATTCATGGTTTTACAATATTTAAAATGACTCTTTTAGCCAAAAACATATCAATATCATGACAATGGGTTGATGTTTTGCTTTGGCACTTATGGACAATGTTTATCACTTCCTTTTCATTGGTTGCTGAAAGAAAAAGTGAGGAAGGATTCTTAGTAATAGTTGTGTTTTTGTTGTTGCCTCCATGGTTTGGGATAGCAGCTGTCAACTCTGGGCCAACATTTACAAAGAATTGGTTGGAACTATTTACAACATCATTCATGTTATTGTGTGAACCGTATTTGTCAATAAAATAATTGTTTTTGCAGATTGTTGCTTAATTAAACCATTGAGAACATCCCAAATTCTTTTTATATCATTTCTGTTTTCTGATAATACTTTTCTATAACATAACTGTTTACTGTGTCTGATAATATCAGTTAATTTATTTTTGTATCTCTTATATCTTAATACAGCTTATTTTGTTTTTGATTTTATATACAATCTGTAGAGATTTTTTTATTTTTTTTTACAAGCATTAATTATTCCTTTTGTGAGCCAGAGAGTTTTTCTAAGTCTTTTCCTAGCACAATATTCTTTTCCTGGACAATGTTAATTATGCAAATGACAAAATATATTCACAAATTTACTATAAGCACCGTCAGCATCTTGGTCCATGAAGACTGAACTCCAGTCCAAGCGTACTAAGCTATTGTTCAGGACATTGATTGTTTCTTCATTTCTTATTCTCTTAGAAGTGCATATCATTATGAATCATTTAAGTTTGGTGTGTGTCTTGACCTTTGCCGAACCCTTGACTGACTCACCAAACCTCTGGGGTTTGATTGAACCCAAATTAAGAACCAAGTCATGGCTACCTGTGAGTATATTAGCTCTGTGTTCAATTTAGTAGGCCCATACTTCACAATGAGAATATTTCAGTATTCAGACTGTTTATTTCATTTTTGTTTGGTGGTGTGTCAAAAAAATTCTAATGTAAAATGGGTGTCTTGGCTCAAGAAAGGCTGGGAAACATTGGTCAGGAGTGATTAAGATTGCATTTTTAGTGCCCCCCCATGGACTAAAACTAAAAATGCAGCCTGGTGTGATTTTGCTCGCCCAAAGCCATTGTCTCTCCTACAGCTGATGCTCTCTGATGGGAAGGCTTCCAGTGACAAAAACATCCCCACTTGCATTTGCCACAGACAGACTTAGCGGCTTGCTCCTGTGTCGGCATCTAAATGACAGCCTGTGTGAGCCGCCTAAATACAGGACCTGATTTTGTCTTTCCGGATCACACAGCACAGCTTGTAACTCCTCAGCGTGAATGAAAGCTGAGACAGGCGCTCGGTCCCTACTGAGCAGAGATCAACACAGAATGCAGAAACAATTGTAAACGACCGACCGACTGTCCACTCCACCAAACTGAGACCAGTCAAGTCAACAGAAACGGCAAATGAGTCGGACGTTTCAATGTTTACTGTGACGATGAGCACGGGGCACTGGAAGCACATTTGACACTGTGACAGCGCTTTGTTTTGCACGACAAAGCAATCTGACATCGAAGAAAGTCATTTAAACAATTGCAGAAGATTGTGTTGAAGGGGGACACTTTTGTCTGCTTGTCCTTTTAATACCAGCTCTACAAACATTCACGTACATAAAACACAATTACCTCGGTGAGCAGGCCGCCCCCACAGCCAACATCCAGTATTGTAAATCCGGCAAGTGGTTTTCCAGGATGGCGTGCTTTGTGGACATTCAGCAGATTATCTCTGACCGGGAAAATGAGTAAAAACCATGAATGTTTCACACAAAGACAGAAGCATATTGCAATCTGGGCATAATAATCAATTGATTGCTATGAATGCTGCCAATAGGGTGCACTGCTCTGCTTTAACAATCAGTCTTACTGCACTTTAATTGAAAAGTAACTACTTGTAAAAAAAAACTTTTTCCCAGGTCAGACTCCATACTACGCAGACTGTGGCTTGTAGCTTTCGCTCCCTCCTCCCTCATGCCCTCCTTTTTTCCCATCTAAAAAACTCGGGGCGCTAATTTGCTAGACGCCAGACCTCCTGTTCTGCCTCCATCTGTTGGTCAATTGTTATTTTTCGCATTTCTCGGACTGAAAAGACAAATTCCTTGTGTGTTTTTACATACTTGGCCTGATTATTTATTGTGATTTGTTTTTATGAATTGTATTAGTGTATTTTATGTTTGTTCTCAATTACACTCTAAAAAGAGAATTGTTGAATCAATTTAAGATCAAAAGGATTAAACAATTGACCAACTTAATAAAATTGCTTCAAGTGGTAACACACTATTGAATTTAGTTAATCCAAAATGAATACATTAAGTTTAATGACCTCATCATTAATTAAACTTAATATATCCACTTTGGATTAATTTAATATATCACGAGTCTAGATTCATTTAATTCAATTGTGTGTTACCAGTTGGTAAACAACTCTTTGTTTAATCTTAACCGCTTCAGACCCACATTTTTTCTGCTGGGCAATTTATTTTATTTATGTATTTTTTACTGATTATGACTCTTTTCCCACATAAGAACAAAATAGGGAAACAAATGTGGGGCTGTCTTTAATATGAACATCATGCAAATTAACTTGCGATTGTTATTGATTAGCTAGGATCCAATCATGAACCAGAAGTGTTGACATCATCCAAATTATGCCTTTTTATTGATTTAACATGTGACATGTCCAGTGCACCCATTTATGGGTCTGAAGGGGTTAAATTGGTTAATCAATCCTTTTTTTTTTAGAGTGTATTTGAGAATTGGATCTGTATTTTTTTTTATTGATTATTCAGTTTGAAATGTGGAAACCCTACACACATCAATGGATTAATGAACTGTCACAACAAGCTATGAATCTAATATGTGTTTTTGATGAAATACTGATAGACCTGATAGCCAAATAAAAAATAGTGGGAGTGATGAAAATTGTTTGCTAAACAAGAGGTGGTTCCAAATGCGCATGAGATGATTATAGAAGAAAGCACCACAGCAGCATTAACGATATCACAGAAAGAATGTCAGAAGGTGACAACCCTGCAGAAATAGTGCAAATGATGCGGCGTCTCATTCAGACGTGTCCCCAGGCCAGAGATGCATCAGGCAAATCAGCCACACTCCAAACACGGGCACTGGATATGTCATTCTGTCACCATAGCGACACGTCAACGGCACCAAAGAGATCACAGTGGGGGTGGAGGAGAGCCGCTATGGCCTCCGCGCTGGATGCCTCAAAGTAGTGATTATCATGCTCGGCTCCAGCAGCAGATCTTACCAAAGCGTACACATATGCAGCGCCGGGGACACTCCAATGCTATTGGCTGAAAATATGTCCATGAGTGGAGGAATCTTGTCATCTTCAGTTTATACACCACAAGAAGAGATGCCCCCAGGTTGTGTTTAGACAACCAATATATCTGATAGCCCACTTGGGCAGGACTTCCAAGCATTACATTTTTAAATATATTCATTGCAATACATCATCTGTGCAAACACACCTTATGAAAGGCACTCTCAGGTCATTCATAGCATGAAGGGCCCTGAACTCGCCATCTTCATCCCACCACTTGCTGGCAAGTGAACGGAACCGTTTCAGCTCATCAGGGTCCACTGTGGTTTGATGGACTTCTCTTGTACTTGGCAGGGGAGAAATGCACAAATATTACAAATAGGGCTGATCATGACATCATGTCAATTTGGAAAATGGCTTATGTGTTCTGTTTATGCACAATGACACATGCTAATCACACTGATGTGTAAAAATGAGGGAATTAAGTATTTACACAACTTGTGCACATTATTATCACAGATGAGCTGAGTCTATCTCCGCTAACTTTGGGTGAGAGGTTTGGTACACTAGATTAGAGGCCACCGTGCCTGTGTCCAGCTGCTTCTTGTTTACATCAGAGCGGCCAGCATATTGTGGCAGTCAAGACCACCCTTGTCAATCAGCATAAGTCGGTGTGACAGAAATGTGTTTTCTGAAGGAACAGTGTTCTGAAGAATCACTTGATTGAATCCATAGTTATCAACGTATCGTTGTGATAGAGGAAATGAAAAAGACAGCAAATTAAATGGTGACACTGCAATGTTTAGTCTCCTTTCGGAGCGGTTACATGATGTGGTCCAGGGGTGTCCAAATCAGGTGCTCGAGGTCCACTATCCTGCATGTGTTAGATCAGGGGTGGCCAAGTTCGGTCCTCGAGAGCCACTATCCAGCCTGTTTTCCATGTTTCTCTCCACTAACACACCTGATTCATGATCAGGATCGTTATCAGGCTTCTGCAAAGCGTGCTGATGAGCTGATCATTAGATTCAGCTGTGCTGCAGGAGGGACACATGGAAAACAGGCTGGATAGGGGATCTCGAGGACCGAATTTGAGCACCCCTGTGTTAGATGATTCCTTCCTCCAACACACCTGATTCAAACAATCAGGATAATTAGCAGGCTTCTGCCAAGCTTGCTAATGAGCTGGTCATTTAAATCCGGTGTGTTGGAAGAGGCAAACATTTAATAACATGCAGGCTAGTGGCCATTGAGGACTGGATTTGGACACCCTTGATGTAGTCCATGACAAAAAATATGACGATTTATTTACGCACAAAATTACATTAACTAATGCAATGAACGTGTAGGCCTATACGTGCAAAAATTAGATGTTGTCGATGTTAAAAAGTATTCTTAAATATTTACATTCTTATTGCTTTAACCAATCAAAAAAATTGTAAAAGGACCGTTTAAACAGCCTCTAACATGAACTGCAAGTTTGGAGTTTTAGAGTTCCTATTTCAGCAATTGTTTATCATGTTATGTGCCAATACAAACCTTTACGTTTATGTGGGGAATTATAGGACTAGCTGTTGTTGCGTCAAACAGTAATATGCATCCATTTGTTTCTGACTTTCTTAATGTGTGTAACTACTGTAAGAGATTCTTTTGAGAGGAATGCCATAACACACTCCTTACAGTACCTGGCAGGACGGTGCACGGCGTACTGTTGTGTCCGCCCCCCAGCATTCATTTGGAGCCACAGCGTCCGCCGTTGACACAACACAGTCCAACTGAATCGGTTCCGACCCACGTTACTTTGTACAACACCGCATACGGACCCTGCATTGCGGCTGCATAACCCTAACATGGTACGTCCAAACTTGTTTGCGAACATGTTAAATACAATGACAAATAATACTTGACATTAAAAAGCTGACAGAGTACCGCGGTACTCTAATATAAACGGCTCGTTCAGAAACAAAAACAGAAAAGAGTAGACGAAGCGTTCCTGACGCGCATAATTTATGATGAATCCATTTACGTGGATCGCATGAATGTAACTTTTGTGATGGCTAGGCTAGAAAATCATAATTTTGGTTTTCGCAGGAGTCAATCAACAAGAAAACCAACATTAAATTATAGGAACTGTTGGGGCCCCCGGCCACGAGTACTTGTCATCGCTCTACAAAAACAACACAAAATATTTTGATAACAATATGTAAAATATAGTTGCCTGGTTAGTCAGGAAGCTTTACCTGCATTACCAGTTAATACATAATATGGTTATGCTTGCTAATGTTAAGTGAAGAGAGACCAGCAACATTTTGACATGCCATTTTTATCGTAACCCCCCCCCCACAATTTGCAGGTTAACCCTCTAAATCCGCCCCTATACTGTAGATGGCGCCCAAGCCACTCCACTGGATGGGCACGCCATGCAGCATTGCAGCTACCTGCCTTTGCCTTTTGACAAGAATCGTCAATGGCAAATTACTATTATCACCTGCCAGGCGTCATCTTGGTCTCATGTCAAAATGTGAACAGGACGATTATGACTGTCCAAAAATATATATATAACATAGTAAATGTTTTGGCAAATTAATGCATCAAACACTAGCTATCAATTTACCGTTCTTGATAGAGAACAAACAGCAAGTTGTGCACATCTTACTTAAACACTGAAATTTTGGGATGTGCATTGAAAGGTTTAAGTCAAATGTAGCTCACCTGTTTAGTCATCCCGACATGATCCCACCTAAATCCTTATAAACTTTTTCTAGGGCTACAGTAATTTATAATCCCTTAAAGAAACATAATTTACACCGTTGTACTGTGGACCCCTGCAATTCGCATAGAGGGAATGTGCCACCTCACCTTCACAATTGCACATTGCATTGGAGGTGAGATGTTGGAATAACGCAGATTTGATGTTCATCAGCGGCTTTGCAAAAAAAAAAAAAATATATATATATATATATATACATACATACACACACACATGTATATATATATATATATATATATATATATTGAATGAAAAAAACATCTGCAAATGGGTGAATTCGCAGATCCTGTACTGCGTATGCGGGTGTCCAGTGCTGTACCTCGAGCTAGACCAGAGGATGGTTATTCCCTTGCTCAAGGGCACCTTGGCAGTCAAGAAGCAGGATAGCATCACTCTACCAACTACTGTAGATGCCATTGTCTGCTACATGACTTTGACGGTTTCGGCTCCAAACTTTAAATCTATTTTTTCCTTTTTAACAAGTGAGCTTGTGCCACCCCAGACAAATAACATAATACAAACAGAAAACTTGAACCAAATCTTTTTGTTTCCCCATTTTAAATTGATCAATATGCATGTTAACGCTAGTCAGCATCAGGAATTAATGAAGCAAGACAAGGACAAATAGTTTTATTGGAGATCTTACAATAACGTTTGGTGGCGAAAGCTGCGGATCCTGTTAAAACAACTTCAGTTCATAGTGTCAGCCAAGATTTAATGCTTCGCCAATGATACAAGAAAGACTGAATGAACTATTCACGTCTTGCTCCTCAAACACACTTTAAAAATAACATATTTACAGCGGAGAAAGAACGGTAAAGGGATGACCACCTACACAACTGCCTCTACAATGAGACAAGCCACTTGAACTTGTGGAACTTAGATGTGGGGAAGCACGTCCTCAGTGTCTGCTACGACGATTTGGGGAAGCTGACCTGGAAAAGGACACACAAAAACAGATTAATAATGCATTGATAGAGTTTATTAGACAACAAGAAAAGTAACATTCAGTATACAACTTTCCCACCTCACACACCAGATTTTGACCAAAAAAAATCACAAATTATTGTTCTGAAAGTCTACCCTGCACAACATGCTGTAGGACCTGAGGTGTGATTCCATTTGACCTACAAATTGGCCTGGAAAGCTCTCAAGCATCATAAAGTTTGCAAGGCACACTGCAGAAGAGGCCTGAGCACTGCAACATGAGGCCATAGTTGAATCTACACAATTGCATTTGATAGCCAGCTTCCCAAAACATGTGTCCAAAAATGGATCATTTCCTACAATTTAAACATGTTGGTTAAGATGACTTGAGAGAAATCACATTTAGACATTCAATGAGAACACAGAATAGGAACATAAGAGAACAAAAATGAATACTACCTTGATCGCGACTTAGACTTGTGTTTGCGGCTTGCCTTCTTACCAGACTTGTGCGATTTTTCCACTGACCGTGAGCGACTACGTTTGGATTTCTTAGATTTCTTTTCCTTACTAAGTTCCGGTGTTGGAGATCTGCTTGAATCGGAGTTGGACAATTTCTTGCTAGCTTTGGCTGAGCCCTTTTTGCTGGATTTGCTATCCTGCCTGCAGTACTTGTCACCATGCGAGTCAGCCTGAGAGTCCATCTCTTTCTGTTTCTTTAATTTGCCATTTTCCTCACTAACTGAAGAATTGGTCTTTTCTTTAGTCCTTGGTTTCTCTTTCTTTCTCTCAGAGTCTCTCTCCTTATCTTTATCCTTCTTTTTTTTGTCTTTCTCATGGCTACGGCTTCGATCTCGCTTCCTCTCTTCATCTTTGCTGGAGGATTTCTGCTTGTGCTTGCTGCCATGACTATTGTCTCCGCGCTCCCTGCTTCTTTTCGCATCTTTCTCTTCCCTATCTTGGTCTTTCTCCTTCTCCCTGCCCTTGTCTCTGCTACGACTACGGCTGTCTCGGCCCCGGGCCCTGCCCCGGTCTCTCGATCTAGAGACACTCCTACGATTCCTTCGTTCTCTGGAATCGCTGCGGTCTTTCTTGCGGTGTGCCGCTCTTTGCTCCGTGCTGCTTCTCCTCTTGTCCCGGACCTTTTCACTGCGACGTCTACGAGAGCTGCGGCTACGACTACGCCGGCGGGCCTTATGGGAAGAAGATCTACTACGCCTCCTTTTCCTTCGAGGGGAAGAGGATCGCGAGGAACTACGAGAAGATGATGTTGAAGATGAAGAGGACGACCGACTGCTGCTGCGGCTGGAGGAAGAACGAGAGCTGCTGCTGTGACCGTTGGCTGGGGAATTGCTACCACTTCTACCTGACCTCTCCTTCCCCCTGCCCGAATGCCTTCCTTCATTACTCTCAATCTCACTACGAGACCTACGCTTCTCTACCAAGGGCTCTGGCTCCCTCTCTTTTACTTCCTCTTTGTGATAATTTTCTGACTGGCCTTCATCATATTCAACTCTTTCTCTGCTCAATCGTTCCTTCACCATTTCCTCTATAGAGACAAAAGGAGAAAATGCTTGTTGTGAGTACTTTTACGATTTTACAGCCAACATGACTGCAAGTAATCATAAATTAAACACTATATAATAAGGTCCCACCACGAGCAAGAAGAGCATCCTGCGCTTGTTTTTCTTGGAGTTGTTGCATTTCTCGCTCCTTGCGATAGAAGGCATCCAGCTTCTCCCGGATACGAAGGCGCAACTCTTCCTCATCAGTGTCGGAGGATTCCGACCCTCGGGCGCTGCGGTCGTCCTCGTCTCCGCTCTCCTCTGAACCATAGTCACCCAGTCCGCCTGCCAACACAGAACCCCCATATTTTAGTGTTGGACAAGGATTAACAGCAAGTTCTTGCATTGCATGTGTGAAATCATCAATCTGAACCCAAAGTCTGATTTAGAGGTAATTTGTATAACTTAAAACGTTAGACCAAACAATATTGATGTATTGCATGCTTCTATCATAAAAGGGGGCAAAACGACACCCAAAACAACCAGCGAGCTTTATATGAACTGCGACAACTTATGGTGAATATCTGGGTGGTATGATTTGTCCTGCCACCTTCCCCCAAACTATATAACTAATAAAGAAAAAAATTATATTCCTGCCCGCCCGCCCACCCACCGTAAAAAAAGGGATACTCACTGAGACCAGTCAGAGAAGTCAGTGCACTTGACTGTGCCAGCTGTTTTGCAGGAGCTTTGATTCACATCAACAACAGGAACAACATGTTAAAACACATATTGCCATTCTCTCAAAGGCAAGAGTCGCTAGAGAAGGGGTGGGTCACAGATAAAGCACTATTCACATGAGCTGCCATTGGTAACAGGAGAAAAAATAAAAAAAAAATGGGAGAAAAGAGAGAGGATTAACAACCAAACTTCCGTCAGACAATCCACATCAAAGCATTCAGAGGAGGGAAAGAACCACTCTGTACTAGTGCACCACATGGCTCCTAATGTTGGTGGCAGCTGGGCCGCAGGACCGTAAGTGCCATTGATCACTACAGGTTTCAAATGCTCAGCTCTTGCTGATGCATTAGCAGAGAATGGTTGTAAATACTAATTATATCATATTCCCGTTTAATGCTCAGCCACTTCTTCTTTACCAGACTTGGTTATTGTGCACATCTTAGATTCAGTTTAAAGTTTAACTGCTTGTGTGAAAAGCAATAAAGCATTAGCCGAACAAGACAAGAGCAGACCTCGTGTTGCTTTGCGGTGCACTTCTTTTGCCACATGCTGGATCTCTTCATTGGTGACTTCCAGAAGGATCTCCGTGAGGAGTGTCTTTGTGACGATCATCTTGAAGCAACAAAACAGAAATCCAGTCAGCCGTACCCTCATAACTATGACATGATTTGTAACGGAGGACAGACCATCTGGAATTCCTTTTCCTCCTCTGTCATTTCAGGCTCACTATCTTCTGCAGGAGGTGATGGGCTCTGCACAAAAAACTCTTTTTTTGGAGGAGGCTTTTCTTCATCATTGTCTTCATTTGCTTCATCATCACTGTCCTGATAAAGACAAAAGCATAGACGTTAAACAGCTCATGACTTTCAATATCTTTCACCAAGGATATGAAAGACAAAAATCCTGTTTTTACAATAGAATGACACAAAAAAAAAAGTCTGCTTACAAATTTGCTCTTTCGGGGTAGACGAGGCCCATCACCCCCCTCATCCACTTCATGCTCTCTGTCATCCTCTTTTGACATATCCGCACGCTCCTTCTCCATTCGCTCTCGCTCTAGTTTCTTCTGATTTTCTCGGTCCCTCTTTTCTAGCCCTTCACGGATCCAGGCAGGTAGTGTACGCCTTTTCACTGCATCTGGAGGTGGTCAAAGGTCCAAATGAGTGCGCCACATATTACTACTTTTATATTACTGTTAATTTGGCACTGACTTCATCACTCAATATTCCATTAATTGGCATTCCAACTTCAGTTCCCACAATAGTCAAGTTTCCATCCAATTGTTTACATTTTTTTAAGCGAATTTCCTATGCGCGAAGCGGACATGCGACTTATGCCCGTTTCCATCTGTTCTTCTATTGCGAATATTGAGAGGGGACTCCGCCACAGTAGGTGGCGGTATACACCAGTAATTTAAAAGAAGAAGAAGAAAAACAGGAAGCGACTGCGACGTGCAATGATGTCGTATGAGTTTTCCTATGTAATTCTTGATAAACGTAGTCTTTGCTGTTTTCCATCTAGAATAGCATTAATATTCGATTCTCTAACTAATTCCAAACAGATTTATGTTTTGTCGTCCCCCCAAACATACCTTACTTTGTCGTCCGACATTGCTTTGGGACTACAAACGTACGTGTGACGTAATATCCGGTCCTGCCAGCGGTTTCCATAGCCAGAATTTGCATTTTCCTTTTCTCTTTACTAAGTTTCCATTCAGTTTTATTTTCACATTTCTTGAAAATTCAAATAAAAATGGATGGATGGAAATCCAACTATTGAATGATAATAAGGAAATATAAATAAGGAGAGAAATAAGAGAAATGGTCGGGAAAATTATTTTGTGTTCATTTTAGTTTGTGTCACAGGCATAGCCCATGAAACGAGAATGGGTTTACCAAGTGGTGCTGGGGCTTCCTGTTTAATAGGAAGCTGGAGAGGCGATCTGGGTCGGTCCCTAAAGCCAGGTGGTCGGGCATCCCGTCTGTTCTGAGGGGGACCCTGCCAGTATGGGGCATGGAAGCCAGAGGGCGGCGGGGGAAAAGCTGAAGCAGCTCCATGCTGTTAAGAGACAGCACAAAAATCACAAGTTACATGAAGTAATCAAAAGTCGGAAATGCCGGGTTGGGGACATCATCTTCTGGAATGCTAAAAGCCAAGATGACCCACGACTGCTGGTAAAGTTGTTTGGCTCAAAAGCTATCAAAAGAATACCAAACCATGCTGGATCCTCAACATGCCAATAGACTCCTTTCAACTGCCTCAAGGAGGCAATGACTGATACACCTAGATGATTGGACCTGGCAACGTTTCTATGGAAAACCCAAATGCTTCAACAATTTTTACTGCATCATCTGCATACCTGATAATCAAACTGGTTTATGGCCATGGGGGCCATGGCGTAGCTGTCGGGCTGTGCCCCATACCCATGGCTGTTCTGGGGGAAAACCCCGCGGCGTGCTTCAGAGTTGAACTCTGCACTGTCCTGGCTGTTGCTATCCTCACTGGGGTTCACAACATCCATCTGAGCTGAGCCAGGAGGAATCCAGGTTTGTTCAGGAGGTGGTGGAGGAGGCGGTGGCGGTTGGCCATGCATTCCCCATTCTGTGCATGACAAAATATCTAATCAATGTGTGGTAAACCTAGGCGGACAGAAAAACAAGAGCATGCATCTTTGTTTGACACCGTAGATTTGAATGAACTAAAATATTACCACTTCCTCAGCCACTGATAGGAAAAATGAATAATCAATTGTCAAGATACAATATTCCAACCAGTCTCAACTCTTAAGCCGCTTTTCCATTACAGGTTACAGAAAGGCCCCGACCCTATGCTTATGCATTACAAAACTGGCACCAATCAAATGGGGCGGGATTGGTGATGGGATCAACTGAAGTGTGCGTCTCCACTTTTACACTCACAGTAGGCGTTGTTCTGCCGTAAGCCACTGGTTATGCAGTGATTTATATTTTGAATCGTGTGCATGATGTGGCGATGCCGCAGATTACAACGACGAATAATCAATGTCCAGGTTTAAAGTTAAGCCTCGTCGTGCGCACGTCGCCAGGTCTTTAATTTACTTGACCACCTCTTCGAGTTGCTGCCTCCGATGCCTCATCGTCACCATCAGGTGTCTGAAGAGGCTCCTGCCGGAGGATGTCTTCATCGCGGTCAAGCCCACTGGAAGGTGGACCCGGAAAGGTGCGCGCCACTCGCTAAAATTTTGATCAACAAACTCTACTATTTCATCCATTGTTACATATGAAATTATAAATATGGTTAAGTACTGTTGCAAAAGACAGTATGTGTACTGTATTTTTATGACTTGACAGCGGGCGGCTCTGTCTCGCTCACATAAACTCAGGAAATGGCCGTTTGCAGTGGAGTTACTTACCGCATCACTTAAAAGGAACCCCGACTGTCGTGACAAGTTTGCGCTATATTATTTATTTGGTTGTTACCAACATAACAGATTAATTTTTGAAAAATCATTTCCAGTTTAATACATTTTGTAGAAACCTTATTTGGACATACCATTGTTATTTACGTCGCAACACATTCACTGCCGAGCAATGTGAAACGCCTATAATTATAAAGAAAGCATCATAGCCTCATAACGTTTCAAAAGAACCAACATACAATTGAAAGAGTTACCTTCCTCCACGCCTTGGTCTCATCACCAGACGCATTCAAGAGTTTTGATCGCCCCTTTAGGAACGCTACGGAGGCTTACCTTGCTTTCTTTATAGGCATTTCACATTGCTCGACAGAGAGCCTGCCGCCATTCTACGTCACTACGCACTGAATGCGTTGCAACGTAAATAGCAATGGCGGCGTACGTCCAAATAAAGTTTCTACAAAATGTATTAAACTGGAAATGATTTTTCAAAAATTAATCTCAAAATTGTAAAAACCAAATAAATAACATAGAGAAAACTTGTCATGACAGTCGGGGTTCCTTTTAAAGATACGCTTACATCTGTCGGCCTATCAGGTGACAGTGATGTCCGCACCGCTCGGCCTGCATTTTAGAACCACCTTGGAGCAGGTTCTGAAAAGCGGTTCCATTGTAACCCGCTTGCCCTGAAAATTTTTAATCAAAAATTGACCACACAGGGCAGAGCCAGGCTGTTTTGGGTAGAACCAGTACAATGGAAAAGCGGCTTTAGCAATTAAGAAGTGCTGCTTTGTTTAGCTAAAATGAAATTAGGAAAATGGATCAGAAATAGCAATGCATGGCTGTAAAGTACCAGAATGTGACCTGCTGGAACACTGGAAATGTTTATCTACTACTACCTGTTTGTGCTATGAGAGAACACAGATTCCAAAACAGTGTTAGAAATTTGGAACAGTACACTGCACAGACTATAGAAATAAGAAAAAAAACATCATTTGCATAATAATTTTGAATATGGTGGCAAAAGGTCAGATAACCTGGAAATGTCTTATGAATCAAATGTACCTTTTTCTGGCCCATGTCGAGATCTCAAGTACTGTTACAAACAGACAACATTTGAACATGTACCAAATTAAACGGTGATGTATGTTCTGTAAAATCTCAGTCGCAGCAGTAGTGAGTTCCCTTGACGGGATACAATAAAGCAGCTCAATTTCAATGATTTTTGTGGACAATTTTCAACACATGAAAGCAGCAGTTTAGCTATTAGAAAACACCCAATTTGGAGGTATATAGGCTGAGGGGATTTTGATAGCCTGTAGAACTTTTTAAATGCAACATTTTGTTGCTGTCCGGCGGAAACCCCAATATATCCAAATATGGTCAATTTAATATTTTTTCCACAAATAGATAGTATTGGTACACGGCAGTTCTGTCTTTTTTCGACCCGCTTAAATGTTGTACACCAAGCGAGTCAACGCCTCTCTCCTCCAGTGTGCGCAATGACCCTGGGAGCTGCTGCGACCGACCGATGCAAACCCACACGTTAAAAAGCCAGCGTTTTCTGCTTGCATCACCAAACATCCTATTTCGGCCATATTCTTTCGGCTTTAATTTTATTTTGGCCGATGGCTAAAGCCGTTTTCGGACGCAAATTTTTGGTGGCTGAATATTCACAGCATCACTAATAATTACAATGACATGTTGCTTTTTGAATATTAAAAGTTCAATAATTTGAGTTGTAGCCATTAAGAATGATCAATCATCAGTGATTCTTTTTAGCATTGTCACATTCATATGCATATTCGCACATTCTGACGTTAATATAATCCAAAATATTGTGAGTTTTGTTTTCATTTTCAGAGTATGATTATCACATGCACTCATAATTTTTGGTGACAGTCAATTTAAAAAAAAAATTTTTTTTTACATTAACGTCTTTGGCGCTCCTCCGTAGGATTTTACTAAACGTTATTTAACGTTTTTGGCAGTCAAAGAGTTAAGTGATGGAATGTTCTGTGTCTATGAGCCAACTCAACGTTACGACATGAAGAGAATAAATAAAAAAAAAAATCTAATATTTTCAGACTAAGATTAGCACATACTTGCACATGTACTCATAAATATTGGTGACAATCAGTCACAGTTTTTTCATATATAAAACCAGGAAATGGGCATTGCAACGGAGCGCCTTGCTGCATCACTGTCAGCCAACCACGTCATGGCCCTGCTTGGCCCCAGACGGCTGGCACTAAGAACCACCTCTTAGACAGTTTTGAAAGCAGTTCCGTTGTACCTGCTCGGCCCCAAAAAAGTCTGATGGAAAGGCAAACAAATGTTGCCAAACAAGGCCGTCTCAATGTGGAAGCAGACTAATGGAAAAGTGCGTTTATCGCTCAGTTTCTTTAAGGCTAGTGATTACACAACAAGAGATGAAAAAACTCTTCATTGATTACGCATCGAAACTAATCTGAAAACAATACTGTAGTAGAGAGTTATATTATAATAAGAAATTACAGTATTTAACTTAATTTGATGATGTTTATTGACAAGTACCTGGCTGCCACATTCTGCCAAAAGCAGAATCACCCTGGAAGGATCCATGGTTGCCCTGTGCAGGTAGTTCCAGACCTGGGATGTCCTGTCCATTAGGCTGAATATTGGGCTCGGATCCAGTAGACTCCTTATGCGCTATCCAAGCTTGTGCAAGGGCAGCCCAGTCTACTTGACCTGTGCAAAGACAACAAGCATGCAATAAAGACAAGGCATACTTTTACACTTGGTGGCACTAGAAATAAATTTTGGTAGAAGGTCCCCATTGGTGCTTTGCTTACTGACCTGGATCTTGCTGGTGCTGAAAAGACTGCATCCACTGCTGCTGGCTCAGAGGCCACTGCGGCCAGGGCTGGCCTCCCTGGTCCCACATTCCTCTCTATAACAACAAAACTAGAATTATCTTTACTTGAATTACATTTCCACCATGAAAGTGTTGCTGACTGGAGCCAATATGACTGTAGTGTTCATCATGCAGTATATGAAACAAACGTTAGCGTGGTGCTAAAATTACCTACAATAGACAGGAAAAGAAAGCTACATGAAAGAGCTCATTGTGCACCAGCGCAGTGTACAAAAGAAAGCACGACTGCTTAGCAATTAAAATAAACATAGACTAAGATACCATGTAGCCTGAACCTCGAATCTGGATGTACATTCGGAAGCCAAGGAGGCTCTATCAAGCTAACCAGAGCTCGCTTTAGCTAAGCTAAGAAAGACGACTAGCTAAGTCGCTGCACTTACACTTAAACGTGACAAGTTTCACTTCCCGTTCACATTATGTCTTTAAATGACGCGATGTTAGAAGCGCAAATAATGCCAATTTGTGGGGGGGAGGAAACGTAAAATTACCTTTTCCGAACAATCGATCTAGGCGCTGGTAGTCCAAAATGGCTGCCGTGGGAGAGCAAGCTGCTGATAGCAAGTGAGTTACACTCCGCTGCTTCCTGTCCACTGTTTTCATTTGACACAAGACTTTGGATTTGGACAGGTCAATTTTATTTCTGTAAAATACGTTTGGCAAATGGGGCACTAATTTATATGAACCCATCGGACAAGATTTGATCCCATAATAATAATAAGCTTTATATTTATCCCCAAAAGTTTTACAAGTTTCTATTTTAATAGTAAAAATCATGAATAGCCTTAACCACAAACTCCAATCCCATAACAGTTTCAAATTCCTCACTGACATACGTACATAGTTTCTCTTTCAGTAAAGATGTTCATGTCAATGTAATTCATTGGTACCAACCAAGATGGCGCCAAAGCCCTGTTCAATAGAAAAGTAGCACTACTTTACTTTTCTATTGGACTGCCGCTTTGGCAGCATCCTGTGGCATTTCAGAAAAGGCATCAAAATAGCACATAGGCAAGTAAAATAAATAAATAAAGCAAAAATTTCAATTTACGCATAGCGAATAGAGCAATTAGAGTCTGCATAAAACAACAAGAGATATGCCATATCTTCCTTTACAAAGCTGGTAGTGTTCTGTTTTTAGCTAAACTTAAAATATTTATTATTGGTATTTAAAAATACTTATGTTGTGGTTGCAGTTGTACAGTGCATTGCAGTAAAACTGCATTATGGTTAGCTGTTTCTAATATTTTGTCACTAAAACAAATTTTGTATCATGCAGTTTACTTAAAGAATGTCGAGGAGTTTGGTAATGATAACATTTATGTCTATGATCTGATACTAATATTAATATGGTGCTAATTGGTTTTGCAAGTGTGCTCAGTTTGATAAATGAATGCATTTTGAGGTTGTAAAATAAAACAGATATCTATATTTGAATGAATGGTTTATTCCGGCTCAATACACAACACACAAAAGAAAAACAAACATTCCTTTGAACAAATCAATTAACCGAAAATGGTATTGGCTAAAGCACCAGGCTTATTATTGCCTATCATACAGTCACAGGAGCCACATAAAATTACAAAAGAAAAGAAAAAACACTACACTCACATTATAATTCCTAAATGTTTAACATTTTATCAATGGCACTATTGCCTTAATTTTGTTACATTTATTTATTTTTGTGATAAACCCCAACAGAGAAGTGCACAGCTTCAATTCATCATCTGGTCCATACTACAATTTTACACCAAAAACTGAAACAAATCTGTATTTCATGTTGGCCCTCGTGTTTTAAACATGAATAAACCCCTTAAATTATAATTTCCTTCTCTTAATTTAAAGAAATCCTGAATACAAACATGTAAAAGTATTTTCAGCGTTTTCAAATACACAATATCCATTGATAGGTTGATTCCCTGTAGCCAACCTTATTCATTATTCGAATCACTTTTTTTCCTAACATTTAATAATTGGGTCTATATTTGTTTTATATACATTTCCCCAAATGTCATCACATTATTATTCACTTTACAAAGAACAACCACTGATTTAGCTATTTTACGTTTAGTATACACAGTATTCTTGTGGCTTCCACAGTTTATCATCATTGATCAATGATCACTCCCAAAGACTTGGTTTCAGTGACTCATTCAATGTCAAAACCATTTAAATTAAATTTTATATGTATCACAGTTGAGCTGCATACCACCAAACACAATACATTTCTTTCTTTTTTTTCATTTCACTTACCATTTTTTTAACACTACCAATTCCCTTTCTACAGTTTTTATTAGTTGTTCCATGGTTTCCCCTAAGCAAAATAAATTTGTCTCATCATAAACATTACAAATGTTGATATACAGTATTTGAAACAGTGCAAATATCATTTAAATAAATTATAAATAATTTAGTTCCCAATACTGAACCCTGTGGCATATCACAGTTTACTTTTTTCAGTTGTGATTCAGCATTATTTATTTTTACATATTGAAACCAATTATTTACTAACTAACATGCAACATCTCTCATGCCTTATTGTTCACATTTCTGCAGGAGTAATGAGTGATCAATGGTATCAAATGCCTTTACAGACATATAAGTAATTAAATACACTCAGAGTGCTTGCGTGCGTCCGTGCCTGTGTGTTTAAACTATTGCTGTAGCTATATTTTCTACAAATTCCATCACTGCCAATGCTGTTGATTCTGAAGCCATACTGGTGGTCATTTGATAAATCATATTTTTCAATAAAGGCATCAAGTCTTTCTACAAAAAGTTTTTCAAGTATTTTAGAAAATTGGGGTAGCAATAAAACAGGTCTATAATTTGGCACAATATTCTGTTCACCATTGTTATAAACTGATATCCCTATTGATATTTTTATTGTATCATGAAAAATACCTGTTGAAAAGGAGATGTAAATAAATGGGTCGATAACACAATTAATGACTTTTTTGAGTGACATGTCAAGATTTATTTGAATCAGTTGATATTTTGTTGTTAAACTAACAACTTCTAACACATCACTCAAACAGACCCCTCCAAGAAACATTGTATTGCAATTATTTAAAGCACAATCAAACTTTTTTAGTTTATCTCTTGGCATGTCAATCCCTCTTACCAAATGCAATAATAATAATAATATTGGACAGACAACCCAAAGCAGATTTTTATGTATTTGATTAAGTTGCTCTCTGACTGTCACTACGGCACATCTTATTCACATGAAATCTCTACGTTATACCAGACCCCTCTTTCTTCTTCTTTTTTTTGTTTAAATTATATTATACCAAGATACTTTAAGTCAGAGGTAAATGCCCTATTTACTCTTCAATGAACGTAATTTCTTTTGTCCGCACCATTCAACAGAACACATTTGACATTTGCTTTAACTTGCTGATTAATTCTCAAAATGATTTAATCAAACAAATGATAGCTAAAGGAAATAATGTATGGTGGTCCAAGAAGGAGACAGTGGCTGTGGAAAGAGACCCTACAATACACACTGCACTGGATGACAAGTCCAATACGCTAAAGTGGTCACCAAAAGATACAGTAATAACTACACTGACTAGTGTATATCAAAAAATTAGCCATAATAGGGGTTCAATGTATGCAATCGTCTTTGTTTGATACTGCAGAAAAATATACAGTAGTGTTAGTGTCTATTCTGCAGTTTTCGTTGTTACCCAAGGTCAGGCCTATGCTTAGATAGACTCCTGGTGGTGCAGCTTGGTAACGCGTTGTCACGGGCTCCCTTTAGTCTAAACGCATCACTGGCTAAAAAAAATATTTACAAAATGAAAAACAAACATGTTACTAATGTTGAATATGAACTTGTATGTACAATGCATTTTAATTATTATTTTCCTTCATTTATGCTCAGTGTTAATGTTCAAATGGGCATGTCGCGTGTTACAATGTGTTACTGTACTTCAATGTTGGGTGGCACTTGGCTTTAAAAATTTATCAAAAATGTTCAAATATTTATCTAGCAGCTATTGACGTTCAGACAGCTGCAGCAGATAAACCGAATTTTAAGACAGTTTTACAAATAGGACTAGATCACAATTTTTATTTAATTAAAAATCTTAAATACTGATGTTGAAGTCTTAAGAAAAAAGCATAACAACAAACATTTTTCAGTAAAATTCCAGTACATTATTCATAATTATCCTGCGGCTAAAACTTTGTTCTGTGTATGAGAAGTCAAGCATATATTTTTATGCATTTAACATAAGTTGAGGTTTACAAATGAGGAATTATTTTTTTGATAATTAACATTGCACACTAATATACATTCAATATGAAAATCTATGCACCCCTGTTAAAATGTCAGGTTTTATTGATATAGAGAACAACATTTTTTCTTCTTCTTACTAGTCATCATTAATGTCACTGGTAAACTGTTAAACTCAATTTATGTTTTTTTTTTTTTAAATCATAGTGATGGGAAGAAAAAGAAACAACTGTGATGTGTTTTCACAAGTGTGTACAGATTGGAGATGGCCGTGTTCACAATTAACCACATTCAAACTATATGGTGTCAGCACAAACCCGCCATGCCTTCTGATTAACCTCAAATAATGTCACGCTGTTCTCAAAGTCTTTCCCTTTTCACTTTCTAGCAGAAGCCAGAATCATGTTTTTTAGCACTGATAATTAGAACTCCAGTGAGAAAAAAAGTAGGTATTGTGTTTGCATCAAAACAAACCTTTTGGAATTATGGTTTCTTGGCACCAAAGCCCATTTCCCCCAGGTTTGGGACATTTCAAGTGTGTGTCTTCCCCCCTATCAAGATATGGATTGTTACTTGTCACCTTACCCTACTTCCCAGATATAACGGAGAAGACGAGATAGTTGTATCGTATACTAAAGAGCCAGTACTTACCTACATCTTCTTCAATGTTGCTATCAGCTTCTTGGCAGCCTTCCTGATCAATTTTGGAGAGACACAGTTCTTGGCAATGTCACTATTGTGGCATATTTTCTCCACTTGATGACCATCTTCAATGTGTTCCATTATATATGTAATGCCCTCTAAATTCTTTGGAAGCTATCTGCATGCCATGACTTGTGCTGTGAGATGTGATTAAAGGTTTCAAGAAAAAGCCTAATAGAACCGCTGAACTATATTTGATGTACATCGAAAGGTGGAAAGTACTTTTTGGGCCCTATTCTTGGGCTCATTGTTTTCTATCACAAAGACCTGACATTTGAAAACGGCCAGGTGTGTAGACTTTTTAAATCAAACCCTTTACCTTCTTTGTAAATACTTTTGATTGTGACATACATACACAAAATATTTCACAGATTTCGTGCAACATTTGAGTAGAACTGTGGTCTTGGTGTGTGTGTGTGCTTTGTGAGGAGAAAAGCCCAAGGCAGTGTGCAGAGCTTTACATGAAGGGATGTGTTTATGTTGTTATTAATTTGGATACGTGAGATGTGGCGTCAAACCGGGCGAGGCTGGAAGTGATGATGGCGCGTGTGGTGAGAGCAGCAAAATGTAACCTGCACTGCTGGTCGACAGTGATGAGCCCTACAGCACCAACCCATTTGTTTCTCACAACTGTCTCAAAAGGGGGTGGGGTGTATTTTTGTTCACTGAGATTAACTCGTGTCTAATGCATCAGCAGCATGTCCCTGAGCCAAAGGCCATGCCAGCCACCCCCGTTTTTTAAAAATAGCCAAGCATATCTCAGAAAATATTTGCTTGTTCATTGGTGGCAGCTTGACAACCTGTTCTTACGTTGCGGCAGCGTGACTTGTGTGTCACAGCTTGTAGTAACAAGAGGATGCACATGGCAATGTTTGTGGATGTTGCCCTTTTCCTGATTCCACACCCACCTCCTCTTCACCAGCTCTCGACATGTTCTGGAGCAGTGCAGTTTTGCACCCGTCAGGCCACATCAGCAGGCAAGATGGTTCAAATGTGGCAACATGGGACACAGACCGACAGTCAGAGCGTTTGTCGACACAATTTAAGAGGGGGGAAAAAACGGAACGACAACAACTCTAAGTGCCAAGACAAAACATCGTTTGCATCATGCTCTGCGTTTTACTCAGGCTGATGTCTGGAAAACAACTCAGTACATAAATTTGATTTATTTAGTTTGTGATATGTCATAGTTTCAATGCAACTGTTCATTATTACAAGATGAAATGTCCAACAAACAAGTACCGGTATTTGCCTCAAGGAAAAACCCTGCATGCCTTAAGCACCATGATCTTACATTGTTTTTCAAAAAATGTTTACAAGTGTATTATACAAGGTGACACAAAAAAAAAACGGGAACTTTTTAACAACCCAATAAAACCATGAGCAAAGTAAGAAAAATATTTTATTCTTGGTAGTTGAAACCTTAATGATGGAATCCCAGCTGAGATGTTGCAGCAGTCAATGAGGAATTTCAACAGCAGATTCCAAGAAGGCATTCGTACATGACATAATTTAACACACGTACACACCCACACACAAAGAAAATGTCATCATTGTTTTTAACACACGTACACACACACAAAGAAAATGTCATCATTGTTTCTAAATGGCATACTTTAGGGTTTCAATTACTATTAATAAAATATTTTTCTTCCATCACTCTTGGTTTTATTGGATTGTTAAAAAGTTTCTCTTTTTTGGTGTCACCCTGTACCATTACAAACTACTATGTACATGAATGTCACACATCCATCAAAGCATTTAATTGCATGTGTTCCTTTTCATCATGCACATTTCATAACAATTAGCATAGGCACTGAATCTGTGTAATCTAATTTTAAATAATAATTTAAAAAAACTAAATCTCTTTATTTCTTGTACATGCCAACTAACTCCCTTTTGGCAAAAAACACTTGATATAAAATTAAATCTCATTCAACAATGCAAGAATAAGCAATATATTAATTAGAGCATTGAGCCATGCCTATAACACAAAAATGGTGTATATGGCCTTAGAAGATTTTTATTTCTATGATTCAGTAAAACCTTACCAAAAGTGTCTGGCGTTTGCTTACTCTAACAGTAGAGCTCAAATACTGTGCAATGAAGGCTATCTAGTTAAAATGATGAAACCGTATTTTGTGTGTGCAACTAAATGATTGCCTTAAGTAGACAAATATATATTTCTTTCTAAGTTAATACAACATTTTGAAATCTGAGTTATACTGTACAGTACATTCATGTACACCAGCTCAGTGGCCTAGTGTGGGTAGTGTCCGCCCTGAGAGTGGGAGGTTGTGGGTTCAATCCCTGGCCGGGTCATACTAAAGACTATAAAAAATGGGACCCATTGCCACCCTGCTTGACACTCAGCATTAAGGGTTGGAGTTGGGGTTTAGATCACCAAATGATTCCCGAGCGCGACCCCTGCTGCTGCTCACCGCTCCCTCAGGGGATGGGTCAAATGCGGAGAACGAATTTCGCCCCACTTAGGTGGGCGTTGTGGTACTTTACTTTTTATGAACATTGTTTGTTTTTTGGTTCCGCTTAATCTTAGGCAAATGCAATGTACTGATATATTCTTATATAAAAGGGCAGAAATGGATCGTACCAACTTTCTACAATTGTTTGCCAATCCTTTAATTTGGTTTGTGGAGCGAGTGAAACTGTATCATAATGTTAGCATTCACTACTATCTTGGGTATTATTAACTACTTATGAATACATGGCTCAAGCTATATTTTTCAAATTATAATATTTGATAGTAATGTTTCCAAAATGTAGGTAAAATACAGCAACTTAGAGCAACTTAACATAACTTATTCTCATGTTTATGTGTCCGATGGGTAAAGTTTTACGCAAGTGCTATTGGAACGTAACCAAATGTTCAAATGATAATCTAGATCCTTTTCAGAATTGCAAAGGATGTTATTAAAGAAAAAGATAGCGTATAATCTCTTCCCTTTTCCAATCCTTAAGAATAAATAAACACATTATACTAGTCAGATTTGTGTCCTGTTTGAAATTTGTCGGCTCATATCAATTCCTCATAGAAGAGCAGATATGCCTGAGAGAGAAGAACTCTGGACTCTGGTACCATTTGGACTGCAGTATCACTGATGTAGAACCACTGGCCCTGGAAACTGCTGCTATAGTCCTTTGCACCTGAAACACACATATTGTGTTCATTTAATGGGTTATAGTTTAATTTTATGAAGGCTGGAGGCTCCCATAATACATCTTCAATTTCTTTGCATTTCTTCTCATGTTAAATCTGTTTAATCAAGTTGTCAGAATCTTTGAATAGTATTATGGATGGTAAATTGTATCATCTTTTTACTGAGAATATTGTCATTGGGGAAAAAACAACTCTTATTTTAATATGAAACTTGAAAGATAAAACAGAATCAAACTCATTAGTAAATGCAGGTGATTAGTGATTAGTAATGCTGCTGTGATAGACAAATGCTGTATTGTGAAAAAACTAAGTAATGCACCTCTGTCTCCAATGACACTTTACTTTTCATTAGCACATCAGTAGCAAACCATGCTATGTGAAGAAGGCTATATAGAGGATACTGCATACAAAAGTGGAAAAGTGAGTTGTAAGCATTCTGAAGAAATTTGAAAAAGAGTCTGCTAAACCCAGACCTGACACGTTCCTGTGATGTTCTGTTTTCTTCTGGGGTGCGCGGACTTTTACATACGCAGTGTAGTGACCACCACGCATTGAGCCACTATGCTCTACAATCCCATACAGGCTGTAAAGGACGTGGTCGGCATGCACCAGGTTTTTCTAAAGTTGGAAAAACACAATTAGCATTTAGGGAAACAAGGTATAAAAAAAATAAAATAAAAAAAAAGTACCAGTAAACAGACCCCAAAGATTATCAATGAAAAAAAAAAACGGGCATTGAGAAAGAATAAAAATATTGTACACACAGAAAATACAGTGTACCTAATGTTGCAATGCATTTTTACCTTGCAGGATGCTGAACAAAATGGCGCCAGATCTAAGATCAAAGGAAAGTCGACATGGCGGTTCACCTTTCGTAAATTCATTCCAGCCTTTAAAAACAAAATGGCAGCACATAAATTTGACTCTTAGATCACAATTTGAAAACGGTTACGACTTTATGTATTAGGTATGTGATAAAAATGTTAACTACAAAAAAGATGACAAACCTGGTGGAAGCGTTTCAGATGCAATGTGATGACAGGAGGAAGTGAGGAAATGAGCATTTGTTTCCTTGCGCTGGTGTAGATCTTCTCCACCTTTTTATCTACAAAAACAAAACAATGTGAGAATTGAAGGTAACAGATGCTTTCTGTCTATTTGTTGGACAGTAAAACTGTTTGCAAAGAATCCATTTTAGAATCCTGTGCAAATAAACAGTCAGGTGATTTTTGCCCACCTGCTGAGCTGCTCTTGCGCATCTGCTTTTGTCTGCGTTCAGTGCAGTTCTCACAAAGCAACTTGTTGTTGCCCATCAGCAGTTCCACAGAGGTAAACTGGTGGAGGCAGGACTGGATGGAGCACTCCTTAGAACCGGGATTGTAGCTTTGGGAGAGTGCCTGGAATGCCCCCTGGTGGTAATGATGGTGGAGATTCTCTTGTGGCTTTGCTTCCGCCGGGTCTTCCGGAGAACATCGCCAAGGAGGCAAGATGTCCCCTGCACTAACGCCAAGGCTGACTTTTGACAAACTACTTACAAGCGGCTCAACAGTGTCACCTTGCTTGGAAGAGGATGATGATGAGGTAGGAACAGATACAGCAGATGAATTGACAGTGGGCGTGGGGTGAGGTTGGACATAATTGGAGCAGGACGTGTGCGGAGCCCACTCGTTCTCCGAGGCCTCGCTGTCTGCATCATTACTGCTGTCTTGAGGACCACAGCTTCTCTCACTTCCATCTGAGAGGCTTCCGCAAGTGGCCGTCTTGTGAGCAGAGACGCAGCGGGCGGATCCACCTGCAATTCCCTGTTCTTCGGGTTGTTCCACATTGCAGCCTGCCCCTTTTCCATCCATACAACTGGAAGACCTCCTACCACAATGTTTCTGGAGGAAAACAAAAATGCTAGCTGTTTGCATTGACAACAATGGTGCATTCCTAGATGTATGCATTCTTAATTAAAGAAACTTTTCAACTTTATAAAGTATTTTCGTCTTGTCTGATGAAACATTGACTTACAAATAGTTGAATGGTACCTTTGTCATGCCCTGAGGTGGTCTGTATCACTTTTAGTGGCGTTAAGCAACTTTGAGGAGGGTGGTAGGAACCCTGCCATACAAAAAACTACAGATTTGCTGACTACTTTACTGCATACGTCACTCCCCCCTTTCCCCATTTCCACAGAATAAATTCAGATGATACTATTCATTCATATTAAGACTTTTAATTAGTTTTCACTGTGGTTCTGTTAGTGTTTATTAGTTTTAGTTATTTTTTAAAATGCTTAGTTATAGTTTAGTTTCAGTATTAGTTTTAATTAAAAAAAAAAAAGTGTATTACTTATGCGCAATATATAAATCACAACATGGTAAAATGAAAAAAGTAACGCAATTCGTACCTAGTAATGCATTTCGGCTAAGTTAAATGGAAAAAGCAGCCAAAAGTCAAGCTCACGCAAAATTGTCATCTAAGAGCGACGTCATCTGAAGGTGCTTTTCTATTCGCTGCTGCTAGATGATGTCACTTGTGTGTGACACACTTTCAAATGTCTTTATTCCGGTTAATATCACAAGAAATATACCTGAAATCATATTTAAAACCATCCCCACAGAAGGTTCATGCACTAAATTAATTACCAAAGACTAAAACGAAGGACATCTTTGCTACAATTATAGGTAGTTTTAGTTTGTTTTGTAAACATAAAATGTAATTTCAGGTAGTTTTCGTTTTTTAAAAAGCATTTTCATTTTTATTTAATTTCGTTAAAATTGTTTTTTGAATTTTAGTTTTTCCGTTAACCTTGGTCCTGAATTGTTGAAATAGCATCAAACTCTTTTTCACTATTTCAGTTTAACAGATTTTTTCTTTTTTTTGTGCTAAGTGGCATGATTGGCATCATTCCAGTCAGCACAGCCACTGGTCCACATGCTCGCCCACTACGTTATGTGGACCCACATGTATCACAAAACTGAGTGAGGCGGTGACTTGCTAGCTGACGCCAACATATAACGTGTCACATAACACAGACACTTCAGGGAAAGCTAAATGTTTAGGAAACACAGCAACACAGCACAGCCTGTGGTTCACAATTGACAATTGAGCACACACAAATAAGAATTGTAGGTGTACATTAGCTTATATTTTGAAGGAAACATAATTTAAGTACAGCTATCTTAGTATCCATCAAGACAAAATTTCTGTGCCATCCTTTGTATTTGAATGTTGATGTGTATTGACAATAATAGTAGCAGTGACATACCAGTCCACTCTGCTTCCTGGTGTTTCTGTTGGCTGAGTTTGTAGAAAGGACCACCGTCTTGGCATCCTGCTCCCGACTTCCCTTTGCTGGCCTGACGCTGTTAGATGGTTTTGATGTCTGTAGCAACAGTGTAAAGCATAATCGACACAAAGTTCTAACATATTTTTCCCCCAAGCATAATTAAGAATCCATTATGAGAATTATAATAATGCATCAGATTTTTATAGTATATTTCAGGACACTCACAACGGATACATTATTCATATTCTGGTGGTGGTATACTATATATGTAGCCACGAGCGTGGCTGCCAGTGTGCGCCTACGGCCACCATCAAACATTTGCACCTTCCATACACCAGTGTGAATGGCACTAAAGGCAACGTGTGTGCAGTGTCTTGCCCAAGGGCACAAACAACGCATGACTTGGAGAGAGTGGGATTCGAACAGCGGACCCTCCAGTTACTAAACGACCATCTCTATCTTCTGAGCCACGGCTGCCGCTCATCACGAATAAAACCAATATGTCTAGAAAATATTCAGCATCTTACCCGTTCCTCTATGATGGGTAAAGAGATGTCTATGAACGCTTCCTTAACTGTCGAGATCTGAAAGACAAATCAGTTTGTAAGTAAATGTTACAATAAGCTGCATCAAGAGTAAAGAATCACTTTCAATGTTACAGTCTTCATGCAGTCTGATTGGCTCAAAGAGTACATCATGTTTTCCCACCCACACTTACATGTTCACACTCTTCACACATAATTGTGTTAGTCAGCTCTCCAACAAAGATGCGGTCAACGAAGTTCATCTTAACACCTTCCTTTCCATATGCTGGCGAGGTGAGACATTGTTCAATTAATTAAAATCAATATGGATAGGATTGTAAATGGCTATTAGGTGAATATGCCACATGAAATCCACCATTAATCAGAAAATGAAGTTAATCTCCTTTCCACTCCACTATTTTAGCAGTATTAGCTGCCTTTTTTTAAGGCTACAAATTTTAGTTTAAAACCCAAAACAATAAACCTCTTATACAGTACACATGATCGGCTGCAACTTGCAGGTTTTGATTTAGCTCTCATTTTTTAGTGGAGCCATGGCATTTCCGTAAAGGGCCACAAGATGGCACTATGGTTCTGAGTCATCTGAAGGTTGAGTCTAATGAACCTTTGACTTGGCGCCTAGTTTCCTCATTTGCAGTCTTCTCAGTAGGATTGTTGAAAGCCTTGAGGATTCCTTCCTTCACCCTCTGGAAAACAAATAAAAAGAAATTTAACAACTTGGAGAATGTAAAAAAGATACGTTGCAATTATTTACCATGGTAGATTTATTTTGCTTCCTTTACATTATTTTAATTATATCCATTATGAAAACATCAACTTCCCTGCAAAAGCTCTGCATGACATTTGGAATTATTATAAGCATCATTAGTAAAATAATTATTGTCCTTGTCTGAAACTGTTAAGATGGGGTTCTTTTCATTATCTATCTGAGAGAGAGAGAGAGAGAGAGAGAGAGAGAGAGAGCGTGCGTGTGTGTGTGTGTGTGTGTGTGTGAGTGTGTGTGTATGTGTGTGTAAACTCTTTAGAAGGGTTCTCTGATTAAAGGTGACATGGTCAGTGAGTTGTTGGCGAGAGAGCTGTGAAGGGGCACAGCCACAGTAAAGCACCAATCAATACATAATTGGCCATGGTCTGTGTCTGTATTTGAGACCAGTCGCCCCCATTGTCCCAGGACCCACGCACTGGACTGGCTATTTAGGTCAAAAAACCTTGTTAATCCTAGTCCAGCCAGTCTCTCGTCCTACTCAGTCAGCACAGTGAGACGAGGCTGAAGCTCTCCTAATTAATTACCAGTAGCCCCCACCCTTCACCCTTCCTCTCCAAAATAACAGCATGCACGGTCCCACACGGGTAAGGAGAGGGGGGTTGTCAGGGGGTGGGAAAGGTTGCTGGTAGAAGGGTGTAGGAGTGGAAACAAAAATGAAGATGGGGCGAAGAAGGACAGTCCATGCCCTGAGAGAGTAATAACTACCATCTCAGTTAATTGCTGATAATTGACTGAGGCCAGATTAGCATATTTAGCTCCCTGATACTAATAGCCAATGAACACAAACACTTAGGGCCTCTAAAAGGATGGTCACACCCTTCTCCTTGTCATGCTCAGCTACATACAATGCAGTATGCATAAACACTGTACTGCAATGTATGAGCAACATACTCCAAATGTTATTGTATATTTATGTATAAATCACTAGAAACAAAGTGTTCACTATTTTTTTGGGAAGAACTGTTTATTGATTTTTTAATGTTCTTTTTTCCAGCAAAACATTTTACTCCAAAATCATGTTATCATTTAAAACGCAGAAGAGTAGCTATTATGCCACTGTATTGGTGAGCACGCCTGCTTGATTAAATGCATTTGATTACATGAATAAAGGCTGAACCTCATCCTCTATGTGTCCTCGATTAAATTGGAAAATGGCTGATGAGTGTGCATATAGGGAGGGGGTGATGGGTGACCCTCAAGCACAATGGGGCAGCCCCTGAGTTCATTCAGCAGCTGTGGGTTTCCCAAGATCACACAATGATGTTGGTTATGCCACTTGCAAGTCCCTGAAGTGGCACAACTGCAAATGTTCACAAGTTTGAATGGGAGCCGAGACTGTGAAGCCTGCGGCTGGCCACTAAACACACCCGCTAACTTCCCCCACTAGGTTCACGTAGCCACTGGTGGGGTAACTGGGAACATCTCAGCCTTCCAAAAAGCGACTTTAGGTCTGCTAATTGCTCTGTGAAGGGTGGGGGGGTGGAAAAATGTCACACACTGTCACAGCCACTGAAGTGCACACAATATAAAACATCAGATCAAAGCTCAGATTTATAATACAGTAAATTGTACTTGATGAATGGATGAAAATATTTAAAATAAGGACCAACTTACTAATGAGCTGAATGCTACAGACTGGAGTTAAAAAAAAATAAACGTCATCAAATAAATGAAAGGTATTATATAAAGTAATAGGCTCCAGCATACCCACGACCCTTGTGAGGATGTACAGCTAATGAATGAATGAATGAATTACTCACTTTAGATTCCTCTACTCGTATGGAGTCCAGCAAATAGTGAAGGAGCTCCTGGCTGTCCTGTTGTTGATACCCCTTAAAGCGTGACGCCCTAGTAAAAAAATAAAACATAAATGAATAATATAAAAATCAATAAAACATAAATCAAAATAAGCTTCTGCAATTCTTATTCAACAGCTAAAAAGCTCTCCGTTGTTCCATCCAATTACTTCCGCTTATCCGGAGTCTGGTCGCGGGGGCAGCAATTTTTGCAGAGAAGACCATGGTCTCAGATTTGGAGGTGCTGATTTTCATTCGAACCAGCTCACATTCTGCTACAAAAAACTCCTTTGAGAGTTGGCGATCACAGCTTGCTGAAGCAAACAGTACCACAACATAATCTGCAAAAATCAGAGATGAAATACTAAGGCCACCAAACCTGACCCCCTCAACGCCTTGGCTGCGCCTAGAAATTCTGCCCATAAAATGTTATGAATAGAATCAATGGAGTCCAACTCCAACACCAGAAACAAATCCGACTTACTGCC
The DNA here is from genome assembly GCF_051991255.1 of Vanacampus margaritifer. Lineage (NCBI taxonomy): Eukaryota > Metazoa > Chordata > Actinopteri > Syngnathiformes > Syngnathidae > Vanacampus > Vanacampus margaritifer. Next base: position 8,140,413 of record NC_135440.1, on the reverse strand, counting down.
GGCAATGTGGACCAAACTCTGACACCGGTCGTACGTGGACCGAACAGCCCGTTTCACGGAGTTAGGTTTCCCATACTCCCGAAACATTCCTCACTGAGGGACATGGTTGAATCTTTCTCCAAGTCCGTAAATTACATGTAGAATGCTTGGGCGAACTCTCATACACTCCTGAGGACTTTGGCGAGGGTGTACTGAGGGGTCCACTGTTCCACGGCCAGGACGAAAACTACACTGCTCCTCCTGAATCTGAGATTCGACTTCCCAAAGGACCCCTCCTCTTTCAGCACCCCTGAATAGACCTTAGCAGGGAAGCTAAGCAGTGTCATCGCCCTGTAGTTGGAACACACTGTACGTTCCCACCACCATCCCCAGTTTATCAGTCCAGAGTCCATATGGACAGTCTTATGCTTGAACATGGTGTTCGTTATGGAAAAGCTGTGATGAGCACACAAGTTCAACAACAGAACACCACTCAAGGGGGCTGTTCCTTCCAATCACGCCCTTTAGGCCTGGCTCCAGAAGGAGCCCTGATGACAGGTGTCCGAGCAAGGGAAAACTATTTCCATATACAGTATGTTAATCATCAAAGGGGTCTGTGAAGCGTACTTTGTTTGTTTGCCAAGTGTGACCTTGCCAGGGGCATAAAAGCCCACGAAACTTAGCTCCTAAGATCATTGGGACACACAAACCACTCCACCACGATAAGGAGATGGCTCATACCAGGGGCTCTCCACTGTTCAACATTAAAAATATTCAGATGCTTCAATCGTGATTCAAGATATTGTGATCCTGTTGGTAATTTAAACAATTACAGTAAAAAAAAAAAAAAGGCCAAAAATGTTCATATTTTAGAGTATTGTTTCTGTTCATATCTGTCTGCCTATGCGTGTGGGAAGCCGTCTGTTTGCCTTTCTATCTATGTCATAGTATCATTTGAAGAGCCATTCAATAGGATCCAATACCATCAAGAGCAGACCAAAAGACGGGCAATTCTTAATTTTATTGCATCAAATTTAACAGACCATCTGAAGACCTTTATTTACATCATGATTTACACAAAACCATCAATATTTTCTGTAAAACACAGTAGTTACTTATACAACAAATCTTTGTGTAAATCATGTAGGCTGCATGTGGATTTTTTCCCCCCCTTGTTGGACAGTCAACCAACCTAAGCAATAATGCCTGTGTGTGGAAAGGAAAAGCTGTTTTTGCATCCATCCCTTGGCTGTCTACATTGAACAGATGTGAAGACAGATGTCAGGGGCAGATGGGCAGCAAAGGACAAGGCCACATCAACCTGTTGGGCCGAGATAGCCACATTACTTACAGGACAGGTTGGTCTCATATGCATGGCACAAAGTGAGAAAGCAACACTTTTTGTTTAAGAGAAATACAGTAGAAGTGTTGGGCTAGTGTGTTAAAATCGTTTGGTAAACTAGTCCCTAATGCCCTATAGCACAAAGTCCTTGTGGTATGATACTTTATTTGATGGCCAACAACCTGTCCATCAGCACAGGTCACTGGCAGGAGGTCTAGTGTTGCCTTAAGTCAACTACCCCCACCCTTAAATACAGACATAATATTTGTGGATTCAAAAGGGACAAGTGGGTGGAGGGGTGAAAATTGTGGAGGGCACATATGTCATTTATTTGCAAGACCTAAAAAGGAACAGCATGCAATAAAATGTCAATTTCTTGTTTTATTTATCTGTCCTCCTGAGAGTGTAGTCAGAGTAAATGAAGAATACCAGTCAGAGAAAGACAAAGGAAAAAAAAAAAAAATTTAAAAATTTAAAAAGAAAAGTTAAAAAATCTGTCTGAATTAGTGGGAAAGAGGAGGTCTGGAAGCTTGTCCCAGTGGAGGGAAGCAGAAGGCCCCTGTAGCGTTGCTCTCAATCTGGCCAATGCAAACAGCTGCGGTGCTAACACAATTAATAGCCGGATGAGTTAGTACCAGACACAGGGCCACACAAGCTCATGCCCTGAACACACACGTATGAGCAACATGCACCCGTAAACAACGCAACTAATGAACAAATCCTGCACTTGAAGACATAAACACTCAATCGCTTACAGTATGGCCAGGTTGGTCACTTAAATATGCAAAAAGTAAACACAGCGATAGATACACCGATACATTAAACTGCGTACTGAATATTCATCAAGTAGCAAACAGCCTTTTTGTCTTGCATTACAGTCAGCCAAGATAATGTAAAGGAAAACTTGCATAACTATTATTTATATATATATATATATATATATATATATATCAAATTTATTCAGACATCACAAGATTAATATTAGGGCTGGGTTTAAGAAATTGAATAATCAATATCAAATCGATTTTCCCTTTCGAGCCTGATATCGATTCATAAAACCATTATTCGATTATTTTAATCTTTTTTCCACAAATTCATAAGAAAATAGAATTTTAAAGGCCGATGTTTTTTGTATCTTACTGTTTTCTTGAAATTTACTGTTCATACAATACAATTTATTATTAATTTAGTATTTTTTTACATTTATGATAGACCTGATTTATTGCACTTTAAGACAATTCAGAATATTTTTAATTTATATTTACAATCATTGAATTAGAATTATGAAAATATTTTCATCTCATCTTTACTGATTTCAATTTTTGTGTAACACATAAGTGATTATACCACGTGTTAAATTCATCAATAAACAAAAATCATTTAACCAGTTGCTGCCTCCATAAAATTTAATTTGGAATTTAATGTTTGTGGAGTTTTTATCATGTCCTTAATATTTAAGAAGAACTGATGTTCTATAATTACAGTAATTTCTGGCCTATAAGGCTCACCTGACTATAAGCTGCGCTAGCTAAATTTGGGGAATACTCAAGTTTGTTACACATGTAAGCCACATCCAACTGTAAGCCTCAGGTGTTTTTAATGTTACCGCACCGGGTTCCCGCTACTTCCTTTTCCATGAGGGCGCAAATTGCCTCGCTCTCGTTCAGTCTCTCCTACTGTATTTGGGCTCAATTGGTTTGTTTTGCTCTGCCTGATGCTCTTGTGCTTCCTTTATAGTGCGCCTCCTTGTGATCTGATGGATAAGCCGCACTTTTGTATTAGCCACATAGTCCAGAAATGACTGTAATCAATATCGGATTAAAAAGAAGTCAATGGAATCAGACAAAAATCTATTTCAAATCGAACCAAACTCTTGTGAATCAAAATCAAATTGATTCAGGAAATTAAAATCAATACCCAGCACTAATTAATACAACAAGTTACCTTTGGCCACTACTAATATAAAACTGCTCATTCGCCTCTAGACACACTGTACAGGAAACTACTGATTGGGTAACATTTACCAAAATGTCCAATAGGACTGCTGCAAATTTATTGATGCATTTTTATTTATTTATTTATCTATTATTAAATTGAAAAGAGACTGCAAATTTTAAACAATATTTTTCAAAGATGTAGGTATGTTGACATATAGAAAAAAATAAATAGAAAAAAGTAATGGAATGAAAAAAAATCAGATTTTTTTTCTCTCAACAGAATTAAGTGTACAGTACAGTGGCCATTCTAAAAGTTTTTCTCAACCAAAAAAGAGATTAGGGAAGATGATTGTTTCTTGGTTTTATTGTCCAGCTTGCACATTAGATATACATTAAGTGCAAGACAATACAGGTGCTAATATAGCTGTACTATTAACTTCAACGGCAAATAGCTACACCAGTGGTTCTTAACCGCGGTCCTCGAGTACCCCTATCCAGCCTGTTTTCCATGTCTCCCACAAGCACCACAGGTGTTTCAAACGATCAGCTAATCAGCAAGCTCTGCATGAAGTCTGATAATGATCCTCAGCTGTGTTGGCTGGGGAGACATGGAAAACAGGCTGGATAGGGGTACTCGAGGACCGGGGCTGAGAACATTATTAAGACTGCCACATTAAACAAAATAGTTTTTTTCTGAGGTGCATTTATTAAAGAAAACAATTGGAGCTAGACCATTCTGGGTATGCTCTCCGGGCGGTGGCCCCCCGCGAGAGTGTTGTCCTGTCCTGGCCGGGGGTCGACGACTCCCTTCTTTGGTGGAGGTTTTCATGCATGCCAGATCCACCACACCAGCATCTGCCAAAATTCTAACACAATCGGCTTCTTCCTCTAGTCGCTGAATCTGAGGAGGCTGATGTCTGTGGATGTCACTCTGCTTCATGTATCCTTCCTTCTTTTCTGCAGTCTTTCCTTTGCTCTCTTGAGGTCTCCCTAATTTGTTGGAATTTAGATGTTTCTGGGGTTGGTGAAAGATTCTGGTTTGTAACCCAGTGGGTAGTAGGTGGTGTCTGGTCGGTGCTGGATTTCACTTTTCTTTCTTTTCTTTGATCCTTCCGTGGGTATCCGGACAACTTCACGACTATCAGGATTCTGAAGTCTTCGGTTTAGGTGAAGGGAATGGGATTTTTAATAGGCTTCAGGTGAATTAATGAGCACAGACTCACATGCACGCACTTATGCACACACACACGCACATATTCACGCATACCCAAAAATAAAAAAGAGAGAGCAATGATGATGACATGTTGAATTGGTAAGATTACCAAAAGGAAAAATTAAAAGGAATTAAAAAAATATATATTTAAAAAAAGGAAATCCGGCCCTGGTGGAGGACTTGCAGGCATGAGAACCCGAAAGACTCAACTGAAAGATGATGTGAGTCTATTGGGTTCTCATGCCTGCCAGTCCGCAATTAGGGCCGGGTTTCCTGTATATTAGTAGGACGTATGGTGTCATTGCTTTGGCTTCATGCAATGGAACTGCTCGACGACAGCAAGTTACGCCACAATTTGTGAATGAATGTGCAAGCTTGGGCTAAACGTGTATGCTTGCACTAATGCTGGAGCTTTCGCAAAAGCAGCATCATTTTTGAGAAGCCGCACGGGAACGAGACTGACTCTGACAATACTACAATGACAAAAGAGGGAACCAGGTGTTTGATGGAGAAGTAGCCCAAGCTGTACGTTTCAGATACAGAAGATGAGGACTTTGACTTTTGAGGATTAATCAAAAGTAACGCGAGTACATTGTTAAATACTTAAAATACAACCAAACTCAGTTTTGCTCCGCTGCCTTTTTAAAAACATACGCTAGCAAGTGAAAGCCTGCTACCATATGTTTTGAGCTACGTATGTTTAACCGTGCCTTAAAAGTGCATGTCGCAAGATTGACGCAAATTGGAGTGTTAAAATAACCATATTTTTCACCCACACGTTTTAAGAATTGTATAATGGACAGGAGGTACTATTGTGGCACAATGGCTGTTGCCCCTATTTTCCTGTAGCGTGAAATAATGATCGGGTGTTCGTGACAGAATCTTAAGGTTTTGCCAGGCGCGTGCACGCTCGCTTTGCGGAAGCGCTGGGAAGTCGCAAGTGTTTGGGAGCGTGTGGACGCGACCGTGGAAAAAAAGATGAGCGGATATAAAAGTGTGTGAAAATAATAATAAACCAACAGTGCAGTGCGACCCTCCGTCTCCTGGTGGCTCCTTTTGTTCGACAATCGGGCCGAAACTTTGGCGACATGCAACGGGAGTTGTCCCCGAAGATGACTCTGACCATGGAGGAAAATGCGTCCCCCGACCACGGTCAGGATACTGATCAGGAAAGGATAACACCTGTCGATTGTGACATTAAGGGTAAAACTGAAGTCGCACAAGCGTTGCGGGAGGACGTGGATCAATATTGGAACAGCGTGAATATTGCAGTATGTGGAAAGACCTAAAAAGATGAAACGGGACCCACAACTTGCTAAAAAGGTAAGATCTCATCACTAAAAAGCGATAGGGTCTATTTATGATAAGCAATGCACAATAAAACTACCACTAACTAACAACTCGGCACTCTGGGCGCGTGCACATCACTGGTTTCCATTCCGCTTTTCACCAGAGAGGTCGCAAATATGCAAAAACTCTGTATCTTGCGACATGCACCTTTAACGGTGTGCCTTATGGTGATGAAAATATGGTAGGTAATCTCATAGTGCTAATTTACAGCACAGCAACGCTAGACTAATAACGGCAGCATATATATTTTACCAATCTTCTAATCTCAATGTCAGGTCGTCCGGGCACAACGTTTTCAGCGTCCTGATCAGCATCTGGCTCATACATATACTGTATGGTCCAACATATAACATGCCAACCTCCTCCTCTTCCTCCAACTCTTCAAAGAAATGGATCTCCTCATTTAAACTCGACATATCGCTTTCTGAATCTCTTTTTGACTGGCTTTGTACACTTTCCGTGTTGAGCTCTGCTATTGTTGTCCCCGGTGTGACGTATCACTTCCGGGTTTGTCAGTCACCAGGCTCTAACTTCGGAAAAACGATTATTTTGTCAAATATACAAAATAAAAATTGTTTTTTCATGCTTTATTTTTGGACAATGTTTAATTATATCACCTGTGACCCTTTTTGGCATTTCATGAAATTACTTCAAAGTTGGTCTTTAATGCCGACAGTGACCAGACTCATCCACTGATTACAGAGACGAATCTGGTTTCCAGGCTATGCTTTTCCACCTTACAAGGCCCTCAGAGCGCTTTATATTTTGACTACTCATTCACCTACTGATGATGCAGCATCAGGAGCAACTGGGGGTTCAGTATCTTGCGCAAGGACACTTTGGCAAGGTCACAATGGCACGGGCTCAAACCCACAACCTCTGGGTTGCGAGATGACCACTGTGCCATGCCACCCCCAATATATCTAAGTCCAGAATTTGTATCTGTATCTTAGGAAATGCAAAACAGTTAGCACAAACATAAGTCTAAGAATTGTTTCAACCTTTTAAGACAATTACTTGTAAATGAGAACACTCATATTCTTTGTTACAATTGGATCTCAATATTGTCAATTGTGGGCAAAAATGAGGCATCATGTATCTGAGTACTGAGGTTAACACAATACCTTTAATTTCAAATGCATAGGAGTGGAATAGATTAGCACAATGTAAAATTAGTTACATTTGATTGCATACAGGTGGTTGCAATGCTTACTGTTTGAATGCACACAGGCTGCTTGAGTGCTGAGGGCTGAAATGGTACCAGGTGAGGTTGCAACGCGCACGCATGCATATGCACACACGAGAACAAATGCACACGACTGCTTGATGAAAGCTAGGTACCAGAATAAATGTCAAAGCCGCACCAGAGATGTACCTAGTCACCCAGCATCAAATATCCTGGTCACCCACCTGCACAACAGTGCAATACCAAACTCCTGCAATGCACCATGCTTAAACAAGAACTCAGCCCAGACAACATTGCCACAATATCTAAAACAATATACAAACCTCTAAAAGACCAAATATTTTGTTGCAAATCCTTGCAATCAATAAATAAAAATGCATCAAGCATGTGACCCACAGACATCTTTTCTGTTTAAAGTTTTTAAATGGTAAATGGCACTTCATTTACAGTATATACTGCGTTCCCACTTTACAAGGCCCTCAAAGGGACGCAGCATCAGGAGCACCAGGGGGTTCATTATCTTGCTCAAGGATACTCTGATGTGGTCACAATGGCATGGGCTCGAACCCACAACCTCTGGGCTGCGGGACGACCACTATCTCTGAGCCACGCCGCACGATGATCAGTGTACGTTATATGTATGTTATTGTTATATAAACCATTCAAGTCATTAACCTCAAGTCCACTCTAACAGTTTGTTTATATTTTTCCCTTTGCCCTTGCTATGTTATGTTGATATTCCCCAGATGTCACTGAAAAAAGTTACTGGTAGTTTGGTGGTTCATTGTTTGAAACTTGGATCAGCCCCTCCTGTGTGGAGTTTGCCTGTTCTCTCCGAGTATCTCACATAATACACGTCTCTTAAAAATTCTAAGAACTGAAATTTGTTTCACTATTGCGCTTTGTAGCGTATTCTCTCCTCATTTCTCCTCTCACACTGTAAAAATCACAGCAGTACCATCTTACAGCATCACATAACCTACTACATCAGGTGGCTGTCTGGCTGTCCAGAAAAAAATAGTAATTGTGAGCATAATTTTGGCCTTTAAATCCAACCGCAAAAAAAAAGGGGGGAGAAATTCAAAGCTTTTTTTCCCGAGAAAAATGAATACTTCCACTACTACTACTACTAATAACAATAATACATGAGAAGAAGAAGAAGATAAAAAAAGAATAATAGTAAGAATAATTATAAGAAGAAAGAATAATGAGGATAATAATAAGTATAATAAGAAGAGCGCCTTACTTCTGGCAGAGCTGATTAAAGAGAATCTTCGGATTAACTGGCCCTTTTCCTGGTTCTTTCATGCACTGGAGGAAGAGAAGCATGGCTGCAGTCAGGGGCTCTGGACTGGGAAGCATCGCTACTAATGGGGCCTGCAAAAATAAATTAATAAATCACATTACGACAAGATTATTGGACTCACAAAGTAACAAAAAGTCTATATTCATTTATTCACTATCCAATAACTCCCAAGAATCTACTTGTCTAACATACAGACAGTGCCATTGAAATGTTCACATTAGGGATACCTTGCACAAAAATGCTTTTACATTGTTCAACACTAAACTCAGTTATAGGGGTGTGCATCTCTCCGATAAAAGATGAGTATAAATAAATAAAAGACACATATCTTGATACATTCAGTGCAATACGATTCAAGTACGGTTGGTTCAATTTGATTCAGTTTGATTCAGTGGGATTACGATTTGATTCGATACATAGTAGCTCAGAGTTTGAGAGGGTATAATGCAAGAGTTTCTTGTTGCTGTTTTACATACATACAGTATGAATGAACCTGTCAGCACTTTACATGTAGCATTTCCTTCAAAGGTTTCACTCCCCAAAAAATGACGATTCAATAAGTATTGGGATATATTTTGGAATAGAATGATTCTATTTGGTATGATTCATTTGTATCTTTCAAGTCAAAAACTGTTTTGAGATTTAAATAGTTTTTTTGCGACAGCCCTACTAAGTACCCTGGCCACAACTTCTGAACTGTGAAGTGGACATGTGGACCATTTGGTCACTGTGCCGCATTATTGCACAAAAAAAGCACAAAACGGACGTTGTGGCAGGACAAAAATATTCTTTATAAACCCAGCAATGGCTTTGGACCAGAGAAAGTGGACTTTAGATGAAAAATTTATGTACTGTAATTCCAAAAATAAGGTATCAACACGAGTTGTTGAGAAAAATGTTACAAGACAATAAGAATACATTTCACACTGTTGCCTGAAGGGGTCATTTAAAAAGTCAGACTTTAACATAATCGAAAAAGTTATTTGTTGGCAAAATTAAGGGTTTTGTATAAACACATTATTCACAGTAATTAACGTTTTTACATTTGTGCAGCAAAATAATGTTATTTAGCCATATGCAAAAAACGTGCTACATTTAATTTTGATCCATTTTTATTTCATTAGTTTATTTAAATATTTAATGACAAACATGTCAGTTTCACAAAAATAAACAATTGTTGCAAAACCAGTAACAAACATTCACCCAGTCACTTGACAATTAGCATTTGAAAAAGAAATCCAAAATGTGAAGAAGAGGAAATAGTAGCTGTACCAGATTGCTCTCATCTTGGGGGCAGATCTTCAGTTTATACCCTTTCTCCTTCACTTCTTGGATGAGGTCAATAAGCATATGCGTTTGGGAAAGATTCTGCAAAAAGAAAGATATTTTAAACTTGTCATTTATGTTTAAACCACATTACTATATCCGATACTGTACATTTGTTAAACCATTCTTAGCTTTTTCTATGTGGTCATTAAAAAGATCCTCATGTAATATTATACCAATTTTGAAGGTGTGATGGTCATTTTCTCATGTGTTGCTTTAAAATGAAGGAAGAGTCTTGGTTAGGAGTAGTCAGTGTCCCATAAGAGAGAGAAGTATCTTTTCCTTTGCTTTCAATAGATTTGTTTGGTCACATCTTGGCAATGAAGACAGTTGCTATGGAAAAGGCACAATGGTGCTGGCATTGTGAATGCAGACACGGCTCATCCTCTAACAATTACATGTTTTCACCAAAAAGATTGCAGTTTTCAAGGAGACAATACAAAAGAAAAAGAGGGTGTGAGAGAGAAGGAATAGCATTCGCACTCACTCGAATTTCAATCAAAGAGGAAGGTCCTAGGGGTGATTAACAAAATGGCGGAAAAAACAGGTCTATTGTTAAAGAGGCATGTCAGTTTGCAGTGACCATGACACAACCAGAGACAGACTGGGAAGGCTTTATGGTTGAATTGTATTGTGATCAAGCTCTGCACCAACCGAAAGCCACTCATGTGTGGGCAGGTAAACATGTCCAAGTTTGCATTACATTTGTAACTGCATTAAATATATTTCAATGGGACCTCAAAAGCTGGCCTGTTTACATACAAAGTAATTGTAAGAGTTTGTGGGTGGTTACGCATATTTTGAGATCATAAGAAGAGTGTGTGAGACGTACTGATCAGGTCCCACGGCTCGGATTGCACATGATCCGCGCATTGGTTGGCGGAAAAAACAAAAACAAACAAACAAACAGTGTTTCACCCGAGGAACATGCTTTTTTTTTTTTTAAATAAATACATAAATAAAAATAACTATACTAGAATAAAGTGAAATTGCACATTGACTATAGTAGGTGGCGGTGGTGTTCTCATTGTGAGAATGTGAGCAGGGGGTATGAGCAATGTAATCCAGCAGATTTATATTACGTTTTTTTTTCTTCTTAAATGTAAATAAGCATACAATATTATGCAGAGGTGCACTTAAAAATAATTATGCTATTTATAGTTGCGGCAAAGAATTAGGGGTGTGTGAAATATTTTCTTCTTCCTGGGGTCATTGTGACAGAAAACAGTTGTTAAGCACTGTTTTAGACAAACTTGAACATTTTATATTGGTGTTTATGTTGCTTTCTTACATTTGATGATGACATCGCTATGGAAAACTTTCAAAACCCTCACATGAAATACATCTTCTTTTCCTTTCGGCTTTTCCCTTCGAAGGTCGCCACAGTGCATCAGTTGCCCTAACCCTGTCCTCAGCATCCTCTGCTCTCACACAAATTAAATTCATGTCCTCTTTAACTACATCCATAAACCTCCTCTTTGGTCTTCCTCTAGACCTCCTGCCTGGCATTTGGAAACTCAGCAACCTTCTGCCAATATACTCACTTCTCTCTCTCCTCTGGACATGTCCAAAACATCTCAGTCTGGCCTCTCTGACTATCTCCAAAGCCTAAGCCATCTAACATGTGCTGTCCCTCTGATGTACTCATTCCTGATTCTATCCATCCTGGTCACTCCCAAAGAGAACCTCAGCATCTTCCTCTCTCCCACCTCTGCCTCCTGTCTTTTCCTCAGTGGCACTGTCTCCAGACCAAACAACATCGCTGGTCTCACCACAGTTTTATAAACTATCCCTTTCATTTTAGCTGAAACTCTTCTATCACACATCACACCTGACACTGTTCTCCACCCATTCCAGCATGCCTGCACACGCTTCTTCACTTCTTTTCCACATTCTCCATTGTTCTGGACTGTTGACCCTAAATGCTTAAAGTCCTCCACCTTCTTGGTCTCTTCTCCCTGTAACCTCACTCTTCCACTTGGGTCCCTCCCATTCACACACAGATGTCTTGCTACAGCTAACCTTCATTCCCCTCCTTTCCAGGGCAAACCTCCACGCCTCTAGCTTCTCCTCCACGTGTCGCCTGCTCTCACTACAGATCACAATGTCATCAGCAAACATCATAGTCCATGGAGATTCCTGTCTATCCTCGTCTGTCATCCTGTCCATTACTATAGCGAACAAGAAGGTGCTCAGAGCTGATCCCTGATGTAGTCCCACTTCCACTTTGAACTCCTCCGTCACACCTACAGCACACCTCACCACTGTCTTACAGTACTCATACATGTCCTGCACCACTTAAACATACTTCTCTGCTACTCCAGACTTTCTCATACAAAAAAAACAGTTCCTCTCTGTGCACCCTGTTATAAGCTTTCTCCATATCAACAGACACAATGCAGCTCCTTCTGACCTTCTCTGTACTTCTCTATCAACATCCTCAAAGCAAATACTGCATCTGTGGTACACTTTTTTTGGGATGAAACCATACTGTTGCTCAAAAATGTTCAACACTGCCCTCAGTCTAGCTTCAACCACTCTTTCCCATATTCATTGTGTGGCTCATCAGCTTTATTCTTCTGTAGTTGCCACAAATCTGCACGTCTCCCTTGTTCTTCAAAATGGGCACCAGCCCGCTTATCCTCCATTCCTCAGGCATCTTGTCACTATCTAAGATCATGTTGAGCAACCTAGTCAGAAAATCTACTGCTACCTCCCCTAGACAATTCTATACCTCCACAGGTATATCATCAGGACAGAGTGCCTTTTCACTCTTCAATGCCCTTCTCACTTCATCCTTACTAATCTTTGCTACTTCCTGGTCCACAACAGTCACCTCTTCTATTCTTCGTTCATCATTCATCAACTCTTCAAAATACTCTTTCCATCTTCCCACCACATTACTGGCATCTGTCAACACACTTCCATCCATATCCTTTATTACCCTAACCTGCTGTACGTCTTTCCCATTTCTGTCTCTTTGCCTTGCCAACCTGTATAGATCAGTCTCTCCCTCCTTACTATCCAACCTAGCATACAAGTCATTATAAGCCCCTTGTTAAGCCTTTGCCACTTCTACTTTAACCTTATGCTGCATTTTCCTGTACTCACGTCTACTTTCTTCAGTCTTCTCAGTGTCCCACTTCTTTTTTGCTAACCTCTTCAGATTACACCGTCTACACAAGATGTAGTCTACCTGTGTACTCCTACCTTCACTCTTGTAGGTCACCCTATGTTCCTGCCTCTTATGGAAGAAAGTATTCACGACAGCCATTTCCATTCTTTTTGCAAAGTCAATCACCATCTGTCCTTCTGCGTTCCTCTCCTGGATACCAAACCTGCCCGTCACCTCTGTTTCCTGCACCAACATGTCCATTGAAGTCTGTACCAATGACAACTCTCTCACTTCTAGAGATGCTCTGCATCATTTCATCGAAGTCCAAAAGTTCTCCTTCTCCTCCAGCTCACATCCTACCTGTGGCGCATACCCACTAACAACATTAATCATCACACCTTTGATTCGTAGCTTCATGCTCATCACTCTATCTGACACTCTTTTTACCTCCAGGACGTTCCTAACAAACTTCTCCTTCACGATAACTCCTACTCCATTTCTCTTCCTATCTACACCATGATGGAATAACTTAAACCCTGCTCCTAAACTTCTAGGTTTGCTCCCTTTCCACCTGGTTTCCTAAACACACAGTATGTCTACCTTCCTCCTCTGCATCAAGAGAACCAGCTCTCTACCTTTTCCTGTCATAGTTCCAACATTCAATGTCCCTACTCTCAGTCCTAGATTATTCTCTTGTTCCTCTTCTCTTTCTTTATACGAACACACTTTCCTCCTCTCCTTCTTTGACCAACAGTAGTCCAGTTTTCACCGGCACCCTCTAGGTCAACAGCACCGATGGCGGTCGTTGTTGACCTGGGCCTCGACCGATCCAGTATGGAAGTCATATAATTGATTCACATGTTAGATTTGGTTAAAGTTTTACGTCGGGTGCCCTTCCTGACACAAATCTCTGTGGGCTTGAGACCAGCACAAGAAGACACTGGCTTTTTTTGCCCCCTTGCGGCTACATTCTCGCATGAAATACATATTATGGTCAATTGTAGACATCAAATTATGGAAGACAACCAATTTAGGACTGTACCAACCTGCATAACGGCATTAAAGAAGCAGGTGTTGCCGAGGTTATTGATGCCTTTAACAGGAACCAAGGCACTGTTGATAATTGAGGTTTTACTTCTTGTGGCATCATTATAATCAGGGGGTTCTTCTCTCAATTTCCGGACCTTGGGGGATGTTGCTAGAACATGAGAACACATACAAAATGGCATGATTCCAGAAACTGGTGATACACTGGCTAGTTTAACATGTGAGTTTCAAAATTCACAAAGTCCTCAGGCATGCATGAACATACAAACTAAAAACAGGTGGGTAACCACAAAACATTGGTCTATTTTTAAACCAGTCGCTGGCTAATTATAGAACCATGACAGTACAGTAGTTAAATTTCCCCAACTGGATGGGTTGGTCGATTTAATCCAAAAGATGAGTTAAAACCCAATTGTTGGGTGATATTCACTACAATTCTGGGTTGTTTGAAATACTTTAAGTGTACCTTACACCCCCAACCAGACTTTTGCTCCACCCATCACTAATATTTGAAAACGACACTCAAAGGGGGCATTGCCTGGAGGACCGTTGTACTTGCCAATGGGGAGAGGGTTTGGCATGGTCTGACTGTGATTGACAGCAGCAGTGAACACTGAGAGCTAAATAATTTCTATACTATGGCTGCTGTGCTAAATAAACTAACCAAGTGCTATGCTAATAAATCACTTGGCTGAAAATTGTTTTTTGAAGCAAAAAAAAAAGTGTGTTCTTCAGAAATTATGGTAGTCTCATAAATGACCTTGTCTTAGAACATACTACATTTCAAGCACTGTTGAAAAAGCTATCCAAAAAAAGAGTGATGATAGCCTTCCTGCGAGTCAGCAAACCTTTTGTTTAAGGGCAAGGCTAAAATTCTAATTCATGTGAAACTCTATGGGCAATTCACATTGTACGCTCAAAACTAAAGTGTATCCTGTCTTCTGCTTCGAAAACCTAGGATTTTTAAAAAATATTTTTTTAAAGAGAATCTTACATTGAGCTGTACTGTAAGTCAGTCTCAATGATATCCCACATTATTTTCTACTTAAAAATAAAATGGAAAACAGTAAGACTTTCATGGTCCTTCCCATAGTTTTGAGATTATGGAGGTTGAGCTTGTTGAGATGGCAGTCTGTTGCAGCACTCCATTTAGTAGTGCTAATTACATATGGCCCCCTATGCTGGCAACATCTGGGCTTTCCAGCTATTCAATGAAGCCATAAGGGAGCTCCCATATGTCAGAGAACACAACATGTAAGTAGAGAAACGGAAGCCTTGGTCAGAAAAATAAAGTGCATTTTCAGACTGCATTTGACCTTGAAAAAATTTGAAAAGCTGAAATTCAACTGAGAATTGAACAATAGAAAAAAGACAGAGCATCTGTATCAGAACCAGAAACCATTGTCCTTTCAAGGGGAATTAATGTTGCCACAAGAGCATATAGGAGAATAGGCACACAAGGGTAAAATATCCAGACTCAATAAAAAAAAAAATCCATTAAAAAAATATATAGGGGAAACATCGTACTTGTACAAACAATTGCCAACATGTTCAGTCCAGAGCTAATACAATATAGACAATTATTATCAGTTATTGCAAAAAGTGCAACATGCACATGTACAAATAAGCACATCTGCTCATTCATATCTCTATGGTGTCTGTGAGGATGAAGGACACAGAGTCAACAGGCCTAATGCAGCTTGAGTCAAAAAGATGCGACTGGCACTAGCTGAGAGGGAGGAGAGGGACGAGGAAACTAACTGGGCGGAATGGGGATGCCTATGGACACACTCTGCATCTGGGACCGCCACCCAAGGTAAACAATGTTCACGGAGCCATCTGGTTGAGACTGGGTAGAGGACAGTTGTGGGGTGTAGTGGGTGGAGGGAAGGGTTGCAATGAGCACAAGCATATGGAAAAGCAGATTTTTCCTCTCCCTGCAGCAATCAACGATGGCAAATGTCAGCATGCGCTATGTCCACGCTTGACTGTGCTGCACTAAGCACTACCACCTGGCCCTTCTTGCACAGCCAATGAGTATGGGCAACAGTAACAGTTAGAGTGGATCCTTTCCCCTGGGTGGAGAAAAGCATCACAGTACTTGGACTCATCCACATGCACGCATGTACACAAACACCTTCTGCACTCCGTTTGCTCATATTAGAGATACCCAAAGAACCAAAGGAATTATTTACACTTTTAGAAGAAACTAAACTGGAGTGGAAAAAAGCCACCCATCGGAGACCTTTGACCACTCAAATATCATTCCGGATAAAGGGGCTAAACTTCCTACAGACATACTCCAGAATCTTGTAAAGAAACTAAAAGCTTTTTTAGTGGCAATGGTGGGAGCAACAATATAACCAATAACCAAGTGCACTAATCAAGTGGCCAAATAACATTATATTTCTCAATTACTGCAAACAATTCCTCAAACTAAAAGCAAATAAAAAAATAATGTTGAGTGGCTATGTGTCAGATACCTAATATGACAATCTTATCGTTTGGCCAGTCAGGTTTATGCTTCCATGTTTGCTTACAGTGCAGCAGAGCAAAGCCAGCTCCCTTCATGCAGAGCAAGCAGTCATGAGGAAGGACGAGCAACACCAAATGTCTTATTAATTCGCTAATTTGTTGTGACTACAGGGCATAAAAAGCTTGCTTCCTTGCCATCTGAGGCCAGGCGAGCTCAGTGACATTTTACTTACAGGCACATACACATGCCAATATATTAAGTGCATCTTAGTAAAATGAATACTAAGCAATGCGATTTTGCATACACTGAATCGTACAAAAAGAAGAATTACTATGGGATATGGAGAGAATCTATTTGCGATTAGATTCTTATGGATGATTTGGGAGACTGAATGACAGTAAACATACAGACAAACACACACACACAAAAAACAAGTGCAGACACTGGCCTACTTTCTTGCGCAGTGGTGGGAATTAAGACGGGATCACCCTTGATTACCTCCATGAAAGCACCACCAGGGAACAACCATTTTACTGGCCACTGACTCGTCTAGACAAGTTAAGTAAGTGCACATTTTACCTTCTACCTTATGCTGCTGGAATAAGTTGCATTGTATGCACAATGACAAATAAAGTTATATTCTGTTCTTTTGGTGGTAGGAGTTTTTGGCATTTTTGTTAGACAGTGTGAACTTATGCAAAGTTATAGATGAAATATGTGCCACCAAAAACAGAATTTAAATCATATTTGTTTTTGAATTCCTGTCTACCACCGTTTTGTGTAACATATCTCTCACATCATATTCACTCGTTTATGACAGTTAAAAACACCTAAGTTTTTCCTATTCACACATTCTCCAGTTATTGTGAACGGAGCAGGTACGCTAACTGGATCCAAGTTTGTCGATCACTGATGAGATCAGAAGTGCATCCCAGGGCTGATACAAGTAGGCCATGACTGTATTTATCCTTGACATTCTATGGCTCAAGCACTTCTTCCTTCGTTTCATGGTGAGTTGAGACAAAAATGACCACTGTGTCATATGCTGAAAAACAAAGACGCTGAAAAACAAAGACGCTGATTGGCCCAAGAGCAGACCTGTGTATCTATCACAGTAAATTGCACACACAAAATACATGAAGTTGAATTTTCAGTGAGGATCAACTATAGTTTCAGAGATACTGAATTCAATTTCTTAATCTTACATTCAGTTTGAGGTATATTGGACTAATATACTATTCCGATTCTATTTCTATACAATTATTCTATCTGAACAATACAAAATGTTGACACAGACTTAGATTTATTGTCATTCAGTAAAAACATCACAGATGTTGTCACAGAACAAAATGTACAGCACAAAATAAAAACAATCAATTTTAAAAACACCCAATTTGTAGAGTAAATACCGTAAAATAAAATAAAATAAAAATTGAAACAGTAAATTTAAAAAAAGACAAACAGAATGTTAGACTTTCATGAGAGTCCTTGCACATTCTATATTGCATATATTATATTGCACCTGTCCTTCTCATTTTCTGTTAAGCAGTCATACGGTGGTTAGATAAAAACAGTTTAAAAATGTCTGTTTTGCTCCCCAGGGTCCAGTAACATTTTCCTGAAGGGACAACCGGATAGAACCACTGAATATAACCATGTTATTGAAACTCTGCTTCTTAATGCAATTATGCAAAGTTCATCAACTGTGATTCAAATATAAATGATTTAAATGGAATTTATGAAGGCACATAGTTTAGCCCATAACTCACTCGTATCATCTATAGATGAAGACAAGTAATTGTCCACCAGTCATGTCCTGAGAAAACGCAAATATGCATAGTTCATATTTTTCATTTTAAAAAATTCCAAGTCCTGAAGGGTACAATTGACTATAAATATATAATTAACAAAGAAAGTAGTTTTTTTTTTTTTGTTTTTTTTTGTTTTTTTTTTAACATGAACACATGGGTTCCATATTAAGCCAGACTACGTATAATTCATAAAAAAACTAAAATAACATTTACAGTTAAGAGGAGAGTAATTATTCAGTACTATAAATACTATGAAATAAGAAAGAATAACATGATTATATTGGGCAACTGTTTATTCAGAACCATTTCTATTGTTTCACAAAGACACCCCAGCTGCATTGCAAGACAGAGTCTAGCTCCCTGAGGTAAAGTGTCCTTTTAGTGGGACTCTGGTACTCGAGCCAAAGACCTTGATGATGAGAGAGCATAGTTAATCGACTTTTAGTCTTCAATGAGCTGTTGTAACAAATTATTGTGTATTCTGAAAAACATCCGTGCTAGGGCCCCTTTGTGATTTGGGGAGCATGGGAGAAGCACAACAACATCGCTCTCGAAAAAACCTGGCCTTCAGACTGAAATGCAATTTTACAAGCTCCTCAACAACAGTCTATTTTGTACAATAATGGCCGTCTATTTCTATAGCCATTTGGCCAACGGGTGTGGGACAATTAGGTGGTAGGAAGGGTGACAGGTAATTTATAGAGTCAAATCAGTAGGTAGGCTAATCTACCTTAGTTAATAGCCCAAACACATATGTGAGTTATCTTAGCACAGATCAACTACAAGACGAGTTCTCAAACCTCCTTTAAATATATGTTGAAGTGAAGAAGATGCAAAGTGCTAGCTACTCCAGTCCAACATATTCTTTCTTTAGTAAAGCTCAACTACCTACACTATATATCTATCATGATAATTTCGTAATAATAACTTTGTATAATTATAATAAGTTTTTACTGGTGGGATATCATAGAATCCACATGAATACAGGAAATTATTTTTAGATATTAGGATTTGTCAACAAAATGAAATGTTCCCATTTGCCAAACATCATTAAAAGAACTCTCAATGTGGCTTGTCTCCACTGTCCTGTTTGTTTAAAAAAAAAAATGGTGTTCCTTGGTGCCTTATAATGAAAAGCACACAATACATACACCTTTGCCTTTTAATAAAATAACCCACAATACCTCAGGTTAATTATGTATGTAATAAATATATTTTATTATATTCCGTATTTTCAGAGCCTGCCTGTTTTTTGCGGGAAAAGTACATTCATGCATCCAGTTTGCAAGTGAAAATGTAAACTCTGTTTTAACGGGGCAAATGTGTGATATAGTTCACAGTTGAATTGTGTTTGTTTGAGATGAATGTTCTCAACATTATCTCTATGTAAGTAAGTACACAAGCGAGTTAGTGCACTCCAGCTGTGGCGAGTGGTCCAGTTTCTCTAACTTGATCAGGACTATGACTCCCACTAGTGCTGCACACAGGCGCAGAGGTGGCAGGATGTACAGCAGAACAAGGGACAAGCGATATAGCAGGAAAGACAATGGATAACAGAGCAGAGGCAAATCCATCACAGCTGCTCGCGTTCTTCAGGGAACCCAGCCGGGAAGCATCACTCAAGCGCCTAATTCCGCTAATGTGTGCAGTCATGTGACATGCACACAGAGAGTGGGTGACTGTTACAGCATCATTTCTGATTCCTGCAACTCTTCAGCTGTGGCTGAGAGACTGAATCAAGACCAGCCCCAATGTGCATGGCTGGCTAGTCTATGGACACTGGTAAATGGACACAGTTCAGGGGGCTTTAGTTGAAACTAGTAAGACCACAAATGATCACACAGATTATAGTGGTCACTCATCAGGTCAACACCAAATTGTGTAACATTTCTACTTGCTAACAAATTACATAACATATGCAAAGTTTAGTCAAACAGTCAATTTGCATCCGCTTTATTAGTTTAGACATGGCAAGATGTATAACCATAGGGTAGGAGTCCTCAAATATGAATCTTTGCAGTACTTCCAAATAACACCCCAGCACATTGGAAGATTTGATATATTGACGCTACGTGACATGAATTGTGCAAGCATGTTTCAGGTGGTTCAAACCTCTGAAGCTCCCCATACTATATAGTATGTTTATGTGTACTTCCTTTGTCTATCCATAAATAGATGGAGTGTCAGTCAAGAATGATGCTGGTTGTTTCAGAAAAAGGACGTGAGCAAGAATAAAGATGAAAATGTAGATACATTAAAAGGTGGGGTTCGCTCCCATTCATTCACCTAAAGGTGCCCAGTGCAGTACCACTGGCGTACATTTTTACCACAAGCTTCACTATTTCATCCACAGGTAAATATGAAATTATAAATATGGTTAAGTATTGTTGTAACTTGTAAAACACAATATGTGTACAGCAGACCGCCACAATTCTGCGCCCACAGATTGACATATTTTCTTTATATATGTATATATATATATATATATATATATATATATATATATATATATATATATATATATATATATATATAGAGAGAGAGAGAGAGAGAGAGAGAGAGATAGATAGATATTAACCCATTTCCCCCCATTTATGGTGGAAACTGCATATTTAAACATGACTAGTGTTTTTTTTTTTTCTCAAAACATGGAATGGAGCAGCCAGACTGACAAGTCAAGTGACACGCATGGACAATCTTGTGAAACTATTACAGTTGGCCTTGCGTCGTGCACAAAGCCATCATCACTGCTGTCTAGATTATAGAAGTAAAAAATTTCGTAAGAGAGAATGATGCTAAGTCCCTCAGTAGGCCAATAAAAAATACAGACAAATATCATCATGATTTGACAAATTGATTATGGCTCGTGTAGTCTGAGCAGTGAGAAGGCCAATAATTAAAAATATACTATATGGCGACATAAGAAACAGGGACTGATAATGTTGCTTTTAAGTAGAAAGCAGGTTAAATTGAGGAATGCTGACAATTTTAACCACCAGGGGGAGCAGGTATACTGCAGTGCAGTCTTAAGAGGCTGCCTGATCTGACAAATTTAAAACTATTTGAAACCTGAAAAGTCTGTTCTAAACAATGCTGCAAAACATTAGCAATAATAAAGTATCAGAATTATTAGTCATTGTTGTTCATCAACCCTGAAAATCTGTTATGCATCTTGATAGTATTCTGTAACAGTGTCGGATTTATAATAAATGCTAAAAAAATGATGTTGGTCGATTCATACTCACTGTACTTGATAATGAAATTGTACTTGTTAATTTTGGTGCCATGTTTGAGTTGTGTCTATGATTAAACTCAACTGAGATTAATTTGGCATTGATGAAATTGCAACAAGATTATTCTTAATTAGGTGCAGCACTTGAGACAAACACCCTACCTGATGTTGCCTTGACAGAGTGCTTCTGTAAAAAATCCAGAGTCTGTGCCAAGGCTTTTTTGTTACAGTGGGTGGAGAGCTCCTCATTACATTCAAAACACCTGTTAAAAAGGGAGTAGTCAGACAGAAAGTGTATTGGTGAGCTACTGTAAATGCAATAACCCCAAATTTTGTTATCTCATTACCATTAACTAAGAACAGTATAACTTGACCTGTGGTGCCATAACATTTCAAAGAAAGTGCAACAACGAAACATGGCAAAAATTTTAAATTTCACAATGTGCATATTTTGTCCAGCTGCAGTGTTTTCTCGCTGAGTTTTTTTCCGCAGCGGGGGCACACATTCCGGAGAACCGTGGCGCTGTAAACAAAGGACACTTGACTGCTTGACTTCTATATTGTGAACGTCTGTTTAACTTGTAAAGTCTACCATAAAATCCTGTGTATAAAACATACACACATGTATGATGTGCCCCCACCGCACCAAATCACCCTTAAAAAGCGCCTTTTTCCTTTCTTTACCCGTGTATAATACGGTCACTGAATGCAGTCTTTGAAATGGCTCTAGTTTTAGAAAATGATATTTTTGATGATTGATAATTAATTTGAGGATGTCAAAAAGGCTTGTCGTTTATTCTCTAATAAAAGTGAAACAAGCTTGTTGTTTACTGATAATATTCCCTAACATTTTGATTTTTTTCCCTGAGATTTTAAATAAATCTGCCTACTTTAGATCTGTCCACTTGTATTTTTAAGAAGTTTATTAAAGCACAACTACTATATATGATATTGATATACAGCAAGAAATTATGATAATAATAATTTTTTAAATTGTTATGTTTGTTAAGTGTGCTTTGATTGCAATTTGTTTAGATTGGGGGCAGATATTACAAGATTTTGCCAGCACATTCGAGTTAGCCTGGTTTGTAAAAATTGTCAGCCTGTCGGGCTGTCAGCATTAATATGTGCTGCCATTTTTGTCTAGTTAACTGCCTGTGAAAATTAATCCGATGACTCTGACTGTCTTGCTCACTGCAGGCAAGCTATAAACAAGCGGCGAACGCTGGGGAAGCTAACGCTGCAGCTGGTACTGAATGCTGACAGGTGCCGTATAATACAAAGTCAGCATAATTAAGTCATTTTTTAAGCATTCTTAGTTAGCGATTGAACTTGATTTCAGGACGACGACGTGTTATTGACATGATGTTGGTAGAAAAAGTTTGTGTGAAGGTCTTTACACACAAAAAAATTCTGGGAATGTGGTACTTAATTGCATAAATTAAAGAAGAAATTTGAAGGAGTGGTGACTAGGATTTACAGTAGAGCAGCGGGCCGCCACTCCTAAATGACTGTAGAGGAAACACTGAGCTGGTTGAAACATTCAATTTTGATCCTGTGTGTGCATTTTGCCTGAATTTGGAAGATTTCTCACCAGGCTTTCCAGGTGCTTAAGCTTATGGTGATGCAATGAGATTCAGGATGGAAAGTTCGGTGGTGCTTGACAGCATGTTCAATCCCTGTGTGGTTACAGCCCTGTAAAAATTACACACAGCATGTTATTCAACTGGCAAGAAAACAAACTAGGGGTTTAACAAAACACAATTCAAGTATGAAAATGTGTTTTCATTTGAACAACCAAATCAAATCATTACAATAGATTTTAAAATTGTTGCATCTTTTAATCGTACCAGACGCCATGTGTCAACATGCAGATCGAATCGTCTTTTATAAGAGATGTAGACCAAAACCTACAGTCGTATTAACGTTATCGCGGAGGTCCCCAATGTGTGTCTGAAGGAAGTCTTACTTGGAAACCGCACTTGAGGCATACTAAGATTTCTGGAAATACTGCTGGCTCACTGTTGATCATGGTTCTTTCCTTCAGGCAGTCAGAACAGACCAACCACAAACTGGACAACACAGATTTCTTCACCAAGCTTAAGTCTACTGCCTTGGTCACATGTTGGCAAGTCAACCCTGTTGAAGAAAGATAGAAAATTAAATTAATTATCTTTGCAAAACAGATCAAAATTTGAATAAAATCATCTGACGTATCAAGTATAATAATATTTAATATAATCAATATTCTTTGATTCTTTATGAAGCCACCACAAAAGTGTACTATGTTGATGATAACCATAGAATCTGAAGTGATACTTACTCCAACAAGGTGTGGTTACTCAGTGTCATGTGCGTAAAAAAATTGGCCAGGCACTCCAAAGACCCAACTACAGTATTTGTATTCAAACATTAAAAAGTCATTTTCCCAAAACATGCCCCCTATATTGCTGGTACAAGTATATTCACTTAGCACCATATGTATTGTATCCTATAGCATACTGTACGTGTCAAACTAATAATAAATATATATGGTGTCTTTGCTGTTTGATATTCTCAATGTCACCTACCGATACTTTATATTTGACTAAAATGCCTTGCATTGTACCCCACTGCTGCTAGAGACCTGAGTATTGTGATCAGAAACAACAACTTAATAATTATACCATGTCTGTGCTAAAATAAACATTAACAATGCCTCATAAGCAACAGTCAAATGTGATAATTGAGATACAGCAAAGCATGCAGCACATACAATTGAGCCCCCGCTGTCCCTCTACTACTACATTTCATATCATTTAGCAAAATTTAATTTAAAAAAAACAAACAAACAAACTATATTTTGGGTCAGTCCACATGTGGGTGTCATAGTTTATGAATTATTGACCAATCTAAATTGTTGAAAATGGCTTGTTCTCTTTGATGATGCAATGTTAATGGTTGAACATGCATCCTGTTTTGAGGGGTCTCCTAAAAAGTGACAATTTTGGAGGTACAAGCTTTTGGCCTGACACCAGCGATATGCTGGAAACTGAATTTCTAAACTAAATCCCCCCCAAAAAATACTCAGTTTCCAGCATCATTTTTTTTGTGTTAATCTAATATTCATTACATTATATATCCAAACGCAGAAACAGTAGTATAAGCAGTCGACGATGTTGAGTTCTTAAAAAAAAAACACAACACAAACAAACACAAAACAGTGTTCTACTTCAGTGACTTACCACTGACTTCATCTGATGATTCTTCATCTCGAGGTTTTCGTGGTTTATTTGTCCGCTTAGTCATGTTGGCGGCTGTCAAGGACAGGGGATCCTTAAGACGCATTTGGAGCTCTGCAGGATAAGACTTTGACGTTACTGTATGACAAAAAACAACCATAGTGTTCTTAATTGTCCTTTCCTCTTGCCATTAGCACTGGGTTGTTAATTTTATCGAACACTTTGAATCAGTATGATATACAGTATTTAGGGTTATACACTTTTTTTCGTGACAGTGGGATTCATAAGCAGGAAATCATAAGGAACTCACCTCTTTATTTTTTCCGTTCCAATGACTGACAGTGTTAGCTAAAAACACTGATGCTAACCAATGGTTAGCAAACAGGCTAGTCACAAACTTTCACCACTAATAATACAACTGTTTACTGCATGTACGCTTGGAAACAAGGGTGTTGCGAACTAAAGCCGAGCATATGGAATAAAATGTTTGTGAGACACATCCACCGTTAGCTTTTACTAAATGCTGCCAGAGTTTATAGCATTAGCAATCCAAATAAACATGTGACGTACTCGGAACTCGGAAGCCAGTAGTGTTGCATTTAAGTTCATCAGGAAATGTTGAACTCACGGAGACACTCGTAATACAGTATGTAATCATTTGTGGAATTAACGGAAAGCAAATTAAATAAAGAAGTAAAATATGATCTGCGTCTGATTTAAACGTCTGACAATCTATTAACTCCAAGCTACGACTCGGGTCACATTTGTAAAGAATGCACACTGGCTGCTCTGTAGGTTAATGTACTTTTATACTTTCCGTGTTACATGTTTATTTAATACTATTGTAATTGTACTATTTTAGTGCGCAACAATTTGTATAGCTGAGTAAAAATAGACATGAATATATGGCAATATAGGTAACTTTGTGAACAGCAAGATTGCCTTTTTTTCCTTTGCGCGACCCGTACACAACAACGCAAGTGCGCATGGTCAAAGTTAGTACGGTGCACTTGACGGGGTTTGCGTTATATTTATACGTTTTGTACGAGGAATTCGTCCCATTATAGACGCTACTTATTGCACATGGCTCTCCGGTTGTGTATGAGATTTTCCAGAGTCGCCCCACGGCTATTGTGGGATAATAACACCCTTCAAAGTACCCGTGTCCCGAGTCGAACCCCCCTACCAGGATCTGGCAACACACGTCTTTACACAAGTGAGTTGTCTGCTTTGCGTCGTTAATAATTAGCCCAGTTTTTGGTTGCTTTACCAGTATGCATATAACAAAAACCAACCTGTTTGTCTCACACATTTCCAATATGTGGCAAGTTTGTTTGATTGTCCTTCAGCGCCTGAATGGTGGCTCGGTTGTCGCACATTCGGGTCGGTGCCACCGAGCACGGATGTGACTTATGCGCAGTTAAAGAAGCTCTTGGCCGGTGGCAAGTCTGTTATTATCGACGTCAGAGAGCCTTGGGAGCTCCGAGAATACGGCTCCATCCCCGGCTCAGTTAACGTCCCATGTAAGTGTTGAAAATATGTCTTATTGAGGCGTGGACCCATTTATTCTCATCTCAAATATAATAATTAGCATGTATTACTTTTGGTATTAACAGGCTGTTGTCATGTAAGGTCTGTATTCAGTATTATTGTAATTTATTAAATTTATTGTTTATAAAAGTCTATTTTTAAACACAATAGCTTGCATGTTCAAAGTGGCTTTAAGAGGACCTTATTATAGGAGACTGGGGATGAAAATGATCATTGATCGACTGCATGATCAAAGATTACATAAGAAACATGTTGCACACCACAAAATGTCACTCATATCCTGGCACTGATATTTTATACAATTTAAAATGATAAATAAAATGTGTTTCTTGGCTCCTTTCGTGCATATCCTACACGCCTATGACTGACTGGCCTGTTACTGGCTGCTGAAAATGTTTATAATTACAAAACACAAGGTGCATTGAAGTGCTTTTTTTAACTCTTTGACTGCCAAAAACGTTAAATAACGTTTAGTAAAATCCTAGGGAGGAGTGCCAAAGACGTTAAAAGACGTTTGTTTCAAAACAGAGGTGAAACTAACCATTTTCTATTGTTGATTACTGAAAAACGGAATAAGGTAGAAACAAACTTTTTTTTTCTGATGGAAGATGAGAGTCCAATCTTTCATTTGGTAGTATGTGTGTTTCCATAGTCCAAACACATAATTTTCTGTGGACCTTGAAAGATCAGTCAAAATGCTTTAAATCGGCTGGCACCCACGGCATCCCTTTTCTGAAAACGTCTGGCAGTCAAAGAGTTAACATTTCCTCTGTATGACTATTAACAACAAAGTGCAACAGATCAAGTACAACTGCTGAAAGATATAAATATTTCCGTGTAGGCCTAAAAGATAATAGTGCATCAAAACAAGAATTGCCATGGCCCATAATAGGCCTTAAAGAGCAAGTTCACCAATAATTGAAAAGTGGGGAAAAAATACCATCACAAGCCCACTTTTCTTGAGGTTAAGTGGCAGGTTTTTCATAACCTCAGAACATCATATGTCTGGGCCGTCGGAAATCATCCCCTTGTATTTTTTTTTTCTACTAATGACTCACCCTTAATAGTTTCACAAACCATTTTGGGGGTCTGAATCCACCAGTTGCAAATCATTTAGAATATCACCTGTGTATTCACGTCTTTGCAGTGGGCCAGGTGAGCACAGCTCTCCAGCTAGATCCGGAAGAGTTCAATGAGAAGTATGGTGATGAGATGCCCCAGAAGATAGACAATGTTGTGTTCACCTGCCTGGCAGGCATCAGGAGCAAGACTGCACTTGACATGGCCTCCGAACTGGGATACAAAGAGTAAGACTGCTAATAGTTGGGTTGCAAAATTCTGGAAAAATTGGATGAACTTTCAACTGATTGGGATTCATTGGAACTAATTGTGGGAGTTTGGTGTCTGCTCTTTACTCATTGTTAAAACAGTTGTTCACAAATGTCAATACAATGTGAATACAATGCGATCTGAAGGAAAAAATAAAGAATGAAACAAACATGCATGTATAACCCACCACTTTTTCCTCCCATTTCTCTATATCATTCTATCCTCTATTTCAGTGTTCAGCATTACCCGGGTGGATGGCAAGACTGGGCAAAAAATGAGCATCAAAACTGAAGGGTTTGCAGAAAACTCCAGCTTTTTTCATTGTTTTCTCCGCACTGACACTTAATACTGTACTTAATAACTTTCAACTCATTCATATCGTTCAATTTTTTCAATCTTTGAATCCCAAAACATGTGAGATTTATTGGCTAAATACACTTGAGACTGTTTGCCATTGATCGCCTTACTAATCTCAACTGCAATAGTACTTTAAATGTTTGTGAATTTAGTTTGATCTGTACTTATTCACAAACCATTTACTATCTGTAACATTTAAGACTGTTGATTATTCAATATTTATAAATGACATTTACACAATGGTGTACTATGCAATGTTAAAATAATGTGTTGTATTGAATATTGTGAACAATTTTAAATTTCAGGTTGATGTAAATATGTTATGTTGAGTTGTAAAAAGCAACTCCTTACAGTATTTGCAAATCTCGTATTAAAGTTTTGATTTACAAAGGAGTTTTTTTCTGTTTTCTCCTTTTCCGTTGCACTACCCAATGTATTTGATTGAGTTTGTTTATGTAGAACAATACTGGAGATGGCTCAGATGACACACTGCTAACTACATGAGTGTATTTATGATTCAGGTTTAATGGTCTCTACTGCCAACTGGAATATCCACAGATTCCCTATCACATGTGGCAGTAAATGTTTGACCAAGGACCTTGTTTTCTGTTCAGTTGAACGTTACAGGAAGTGGAGAGTGAACAAATGGAAAAATAGCACTCACTTTTGTTCAATTTCATAATTTATTTAATGTATGATGTCAATTCCCATAAAATATCAAAATAAATTATGCCAATGTTAAGTGATCAGTAATGACTTTTGTTTTGTTTTTTGGGTGCTGTTTCAAATTAGATTTTTTTTTCAAATACTCAAAGGTCGTTTCGTCCTGTTTTCTTACCATGACAATTCTTCACACTTTGTTTCCTATTGTGTACTGTTTGCTTGCATTCAGCCATTATTACTGCTACATAATCTCCTATATGATTACATCTACTGATCCATGAAATATTTGCTGTGTGCTGCGCTTTCAACTGATTGCTCTCACAGAGGCCTCAAAGTGAAATGGAAAAGACTTAGAGAGTGTTGAACTTCTCTCCACAAAGTTTGATCCTGCTATAAAAGATCTGAAGTGAAGTGACTCTCCCTTTCAAAAGTAGTGGAAGACGAAGACCAATACCTTTATTTTTTGCTGTTGACTGAAATAATTTGGGTTCGAAATCAAAAGACGAATCTGAGACAAGATTTCAGCTTTTATTTCCAGGTATCTTAGTGTTTAAACGTTTTGTTGCCATGCTGGGAAACAGCACCCATAAACCTTTGACCCTTAACGTTGAAACAATTAATTGGTTTATGCAAATGATTGCTATGAGGACTGTGTGCTGTATAATGTTTGATTAGGTAATGCTTTAGGTAACAACAATACAGTAGTTAATCCCCCTGAGCAGGCCCGACTGACCACTATTTTCTTCCCTCAAATCACTGTGCCATGTCAACTGTAAAATTCAGACTACACTCGCCCACCCCCTTCTTCTGCCTCCTTATTTCCCCTCAGTAGTAGTTAATTCCATTTTCTTTTTCTTGCATTTCTGCATACTCTCGATTTTAATGTGCCAAAAACAGACCAGACTAATAAGTACTAATTTGTGTCAAATCTTGCCAGGGCTCTTTGTCCCTCCACCGCCCTCATCAGGTCACCCTCCAGCTTCTGCTTGGCATTCAATTAAAGTCCCTCGTCCCATCAGAGTAGATCACATCATTTTTGCATCTATACTCCCAGTCCCTCCAATGACTACTCGAGCCGTGGCTTGGTCTTAATGTCTGTCTAATGCCCAGTGCCGTAGTGTCAACCTTAGAAGTACTGTGAAACCTTTGTATTGATGAATGGAAGGATGGCTAATTCAACTCACAGATTTACTATCAAGCCGTAGAGAACATGGCCACTATTTCTCCTGCAGTATCCATTCCATTTTTACAGTCAGATGTAGTGACCAACATCTCCTCCATGAAGCTGTTATGGAGGCCTGCATTGGTGCAAAAGTGTTACATTCCACAGGTGTTCACTCTCAAATCTGAGAAGGTCAAAACATTGATGAGTGTGAAAATTCTCAGTTGCAGCAGGTGAGTTTCTGATTTTTTTTTTCCAGTGCCGGTCAGACCTTTGTAGCTAACACATCTGAGATCAAAGTATCATTTTCCAAATTCATTTAATGGATTGTGAAAAGAAATACTCTTGAACCCGGGTCATCGACATGATGCGTACGCGCTCCAGGGCGCCCCTAGAGGTCACATGAGAAGGCCACAGGCCTGTTCCAAAAATAGTTAATCAGTAATGAGACATTGTGATTTCCATAGTATGTTGTAGAAGTGAGTATTTGAAAATGTAAACACTTGTATAGATTTAAAGATACAAAGTGTTGTATATTAATATTTATCATTTTCCTACCTTGTAAAATTGTTTGTAAGTATTGTAAGAAATCTTAAATGATCATTTTTTTCACATTGGTGAATATAATGTATTATTAATAACATAAAATTCAAAGTAATTTGAGCAAAATTGTCATTTCAGAAGGGTCTATCAAAATGGACATTAATCAGCACCAGAGACAGTTTAAAATAGTTGATGACCCTTCTAAACTGGGCTCTTTCTCATCTCTAGGAAAACAGAACATTAAATTAGAAATAACTCGTGTCATGATTCGCAAAGCCCATTTTCATAAACCAATGTGTGATCAATTCTCACTCGCTCCAGAGATATAATTGTTATTCACTAAATACCCTGTAATTGACTTGCAACCAATCCAGGGTGTACTCTGCCCATCGTCTAGAATCTGCTTGGATGGGCTCCATTTCACCCATGACCGTGAACAGAATAAGAGTTAGAAAATAGATGCATTGATAATCACTTGTTAAATGAGCGAGCATACGACTGTCACCCATGACATGATTCCTTTTTAAATACTTTGCCTCTCTCTCTTCAAAAAGGTAAGAGATCAGGATTACATGGTGGAGGGTGACCATCAGGAAACTGCCAGACCAAGAAATCCCAAGTGACCCTCTCTCACACCCTTAAACCTTGACGTCCCCTTTGGTTCTTTGCATAGACCAAACACCATGTCTGGACAATGACCTTTGAACTTTGCTCCTGAGCAGACTATCATGCCCTTTTCTGTGGCATCAGAACTTGACCCATGAGAGTTAATGATGCCTCTGCCTTGAAATGTTAACAATTATCTTAATATTTGAATGACTTACACCCCCATTTTGAAGTATTCAGGAGTCTTTTAATTAGCCTTGAGTTTATTTACCAGGGGTGTCCAAACTATGGCCCAGGGGCCATTTGTGGCTCGCAGCATATACCAGCAATGACATTTGCTACTTATAAATTCGTTTTTAAATATAATGTACAGTAGAGCTTTTCTAATTATGTAAAGATGCAAGGGAAAATTTACAATTAAGCAAGTCACAACATTTTTCTTTATAACATTGTGGAGAATACAGATAATAAATTTTTACAAGCAAAAATGGATTCCTCCACTTTCTGCTTTTGTGACAAGGTCCATATTCTGAACATTTCACATGAATTATTCTCAAGCAACTATTTTAAAAATGATCAGATTTCTACTTTTTGGGTTCTGACACTAACCTTTCCAGCAAGATGAATTCTCGCGGTATTTGTGAGTTCACAAACTCTGGAGAATACATTTTGTACCACTCCCGCTGATACGCTTGCAGGCGACCTTTTTTAGGTCCGACCAATCAGGCATTGTTTAGGGCGGGACGAAACCAATAAGCGCCGATGGTGGGGGAAACAAACAAACCTAACAGACAAATAGATGCTGCAATTAATTCTGTTCTCGCAGAATTACTCATCGTTTCCTTGTTGAATTTGAACAGCGAGAGGCGTTTCGTCCATTTTTATCTGGTAAAGATCTTTGTGCTCCCCCTCCCCTCTCTAAGACAAGACAGAAGACAAGATTTTCATCCGTTGCCTTGATTGGTCAAAACAAAATGTGCAAAGATGCCGCATCGTCCAATCAGCTCTAGGTATTGTACAGAAAGTCCCGCCGTTCCCGAACGGGTCTGCCTAGTGAAATACCAGATTGATAATGTGAACAACTCCCTCTAGTGAATCACAATTAGCAATCTGACTGGCGCGATAGTGCAGGGGCTGATATTTTCTGGTTGGTTACAGGGTCTCTGACCACTCCAGAATCTTGTAAAATTCTAAACTATTTGCTGTAGAGAAGCTGTTCATGTAGCAGTTTTACCAACGACATTTTATTATATAAACCAGGGGTGGGCTATTCCGGTCTTTGAGGGCCAGAGTCCTGCAGGTTTTAAAGGTTTCCCTTCTCCAATCACAACTGATTGCAATGAAAAAGATCGTTATCAGGATTATGAAGAGTTTGCTGATGAGCAGATCATATGAATGTGTTGGAGAAGAGAAACATCCAATACTTGCAGGACTCCGGCCCTCAAGGACCGAGTTTGCCCACCACTGATATAGACAATATGCAATTATTTGATTGGCTGATTTTGGTGTGCTTGATACATTAAAGTTAAAAAAGAAAATTCAAAGTGGCCCTTGCATCCTTTGTTTTTTCTGTATGTGGGCTTCTGAGGAAAAAGTTTGGACACCCCTGACCTAGATACATGGACGGAGAGATAGATAGATAGATAGATAGATAGATAGATAGATAGATAGATAGATAGATAGATAGATAGATAGATAGATAGATAGATAGATAGATAGATAGATAGATAGATAGATAGATAGATAGATAGATTTTACATACATTTGTTCATATGATATTATTCAACTGCAGGATACAGGAAGGAAAAGCAAGTAGAAAGAAACGAGTACAACTAAGAAAGAGTCACCTGAGGGTTGAGGCAGTTGACCTGACGCTTGTGTAGGCCTCAAGAATCCATCTGTCAAATTTTGTTCTTGCAAGCGAATGACAGCATACAGCCGTTTCCTGTCCTCATTCCATCCACTTCCACACCTTTTCTTCCTGCTCCTGATTGAGAGCGATCGGATTTGGCCAGCAGATGCCAAACACGCTCAGTGTCTTACTCAAGGGCTTGTAGCAGAGAAATGAAACGCACCAATTCCAGGCATAGAAGCTGAAGAAAGGACAAGAAAGGCAACAATGATCATCATCCCCAATTTTAATAATGCTATACAAATTGGTCAATTAAGGTGAAAAATCAGGATGTCACAGATTTTTTTTCTCTCCCTGTCAAAGGGAATTGTATTTTACATTTGGTTTTAATGGTCACATGAAAGAAAAGTGAAGAAAACGGCATTTAAAATAGCAATATTCCACAAGGGGCAACCATGTGACACATTTAATAAATTAACACATTTATGTCAATTGTTGAGCCAATGTTCTAATGATGCAATATTCAATCAACATTCATATTTTATTCCATTTCATACAAAGCCGTCACGAGCTGAGCATCAACATTGTTTACACTGCATGCTTGGAGGGGGCAATTAGTTCGACCTCAGAAATGTCAATCGCCCTCATAATAAGGCACAATACTATGTTCATGTCATTAGATCGCATTTTGTTATAACGATTTACTAATGTGCATCCAATCTGAAGGGTGCATATGAACGTATATGCTTATAGGCTTGACTTAAGGAGATTAGAGACTTAAATGATGGAAACGATGGAATTCATCATGAATATAATTAACAGTAGGAGTGTGTACGTGTGCGTGCATACATGCATGCGCACGTTCGTGTGCAGTGTGTGTGTGTGTGTGTGTGCATGCTTGAGCACTTAGAGCGGAGCTCTCCATGGTGCCTCAGCTTTAGCGTTGACGCTGCAACAGCGTCAAGGGTTAAAAAAAAAAATCGAATCAGATTCAAAAATATTACTATAAACGCAAACGAAATTTGTCTTGAATAATTTAAGAATAGTGTACTCAAATTACAGTTTATAATTATTAGCATTTGTAATAGCCTTTATGTTGTTGTTTTTTTGCATGCGACCCTAGTGACGAATACGCGGTTAAGAAAATGGATGGATGGATAAAAATAATGAATGATATACCAAACATACACGGTATATATATTAATATATATATATTAACTTTGTAATAGTTATTTTTAAAACACATTTTGAATTGCTGTTGAAAAAGTTGAATCCTGGAATTTTATTCAATTCAAATAAATACATAATTATATTCATCCATTTTCTGAACCCCTTATTCCTCACAAGGGTCATGGTAAATAAATAAATAAATAAAATGCCGCTTGATGTCACTTTTTCTATCTCGGGCACTGCAGGAAAAACAACTAGGAAATTTGTTTAATAAAAGCCATAAAACATCGGGTCCTTTAAAAATCTGTAGGCCAGTGGGTTGCATGTTAGAATCATGCTCTTTGCCATTAGTTGTTTTGCTCAGACTTCTGCTTTGCAGAAGTAACACGCATTCAACTGGGTCACTAACCTTCATCCTGTGGTAAAAATGCACTTTTTACCCTAAGAAGACTGAAGGAACTGCGTGTATTCATCAAGGAGGGCAAAAGTTGTGACTCTCTTAGAAACTGGTGATCTTCAGTCACTTTGTGCATATGCTTTGGTGGCTAAATCCCAATTAGAGTCGGCTGACACGCTGCTCTATTCATGCGCGGCCCTGCCTGCATACATTTGCGAAGGAATGAACGGCTTAAATGGATGTGCTGCTAAATGCGTCGGACACCAGAGAGAATCGGCCTGAGTGACACTTTCTTTCTGAGGCGCTCGAGTGAGAAAAGGTATGAATTTATAAGGTACACCGAAACACATCAATTCACAAGACTTCACACGCCTTTGTCCGAATCTCTTCATGCGAGACAAAGTGAGTTTGAACCCGGGAAATGCGACTGAAAAAGTCCCGGCGCCAAAACTTTCTCAAGACTTTGGATTGCCAAAACTTCTGAATAAAATCACACATGGACAGCTATTTGCACTTTCTAATACGATTTGGAATATTAGTCTGGGTTAAAATCCCAATCATGTCACCTGGTGGGTGTCCCATACAAGCTCAATTACTATTCACGGGGGTCTCTAATGTCCCACCCGCATTAAGCAGCTGGTCGGTCCTTGATGCAGCTTGCATCGTTCCCACTCTTAGCAAGAAAACACAACCGATGTGAAGGGTGGCCGCATAGCCTATAGAGGAAAAACACAAAATTACTTTTTGTTTTTATTTTAATTTTAGCGTGGGGGGCAGATCGCAAAAAAATAAATAAAAATAAAATAATGCATGACTGCAGCGTATAGTGAGCTGTTGTCTACTGAAAGCAGTGTGACTGATGTATGGAGATGTCCACTTCCATGAAGAGAAATAATTAATTTTCTTTCATTTTTTTTTTTTTTAACAAAGCCACTTCTAACGTGGGAATCTTTCAGAAATAGGCCACACTGCAAGTGTATGCAGGACAATGATTGGGCTCTGTTGAATAGGGCCAAACAAAGTTTTATGGGTCGACATAAAAAATGTGTTTTCTTGTGAGCTCGCAGGGGTCTTAAATAGTGGGCCATTGAAACCAGTCCAGCAGAGGTGGTGGTGAACCCTTGGCACCGCTCAAGTATAGTCAGCGAGTATGAATGGAGATCCCTGGTGGGGCATTGCTCTCTGTATTTACGCCTTGCTTTGCAGACAGGTTGTTCCTCTATATTCATGGCTCATCAATGGCCAACCAGTTAAATCAGAGCCCCGCCGCTTATATAGTAAACATCCAAAAAGGACTGGCAAGAACCAGGCTTAGGAGCCCATAAAACCTTCCTCTCCTCTTCAAATAATCCACTTCTTCCCAGGTCGTAATTAAATAGCTTTACAGAGTCGCTGCTCTTGATTGACTCCACAATATTGTCATAGAATAAAGATCCGACCATGTAAATAATGTTTCTTTTTCTTGCAAAAAAGCAAAGATACAATACCGCTGGTCAAACCATCTAAATTCATTTAATTTTCCATCTCATTTGCTTCCAAGCCTGCTTTCATGCTTGACACAGTCAGCCTTTGACTTCTCTTGTTGGCTTCTGTGTGCACAGCGGAGTGACTTTTAGTCCCAAAAGTCCTTGCTCGAACAATGCAGGACTTGAGTTTAGTGTGGAGAGGTGAGGTGCATGCTTTACAGCACACGACACGGATGGGAACCATTGAGGGGGGAATAGCGATGCGTTAATAAATAACCGCAGGCGCGAACATTTCGTCTATTGATGAAATTGTTCACGTTTCATGTGGAGGCGCACACATGGAGAAGGAAGGAGCAACACTGTGGAGGCCATGAATGCACTTTCACCCACGCACCGAGATCCAAATGCATTGTTTGTTTAATTCAATATCATCTCCAAAGTGACAAAAATCCATCGCGCACCATTTCAATTAATTTGATTAAAATAATATGTATTAATTAATATGATATTTAGGATATCACGCTTAATACTGTATTAAAACAAACCCATTCTGACAATGCCTTGAGTCAGAATGACCACTTGTTATGTCCAAGTGGACAGGTCAAAGTTCAACATGTTCACGACCTGAATGGCTCGCCCACAGGTCCTTGTTCTTTTCGGACTCATCACTGCATTATCAAAGGACCTATGTCAGTAAAAAAAAGAAAAAGAAAAAAATACTGCAAAAGCACACGTTCGCGCCTCCTTTTCCTCTTTCCTCGTCGTTTCCTTTCTTCCTAAGTAGCAACAATTGAAGCGCTAAAATTTCAGGGTTACATTTTTGGGAGTTGATTTTATCTTCTGAGGTATAATTTTAATATTTTTTCAGATATAAATTGTCCAGAAAGTTGATCACCATAATTCACACAAGACACTTTTGAAGTTTTAAATTTAACTCTGTAGTGTTGAATTAACACTTTTGCTGAGTGTACGTTAAATAGCCCAAATATTATTTGCTTGCATGGGAACAATTTAATTATGTCTTTGTATTTACAAAATGTAGGCCATTCGCCATAAAACACAAGCAACATGTGTGATTTTCATTTGATTTTATTGTCTTACAGTTAATTTGCATTAAAAATATTTTTACTGGATTATTGTTGCCCAAAAAATGTAGCTTGTGCCATTATAACGTTTTTTGAATCTGCTAAATATTACAATGCATAGCCAAGTGACAAAGCTTATTACAAAAATATATATATATGACGCGTTTAATATAACAATATGCATATAGCCAAGTGACAGAGTTTATTACAAAAAATAAATAAAATCAAATAAAAGACACGTTTAATCTAATGCATATAGCCGAGTGACAGAGCTTATACAACAACAAAAAGATCGCGTTTTGTCACAAAATAGATTGTGAATGTGAATAGAATGTGAAGTGAGAATGATGAAGATACTGACGATTACTTTGACGTTTTTCATTCACTTCTCCTCCTGCTGCTGGTTCTTCCTTTTCAGTACCTGTCTGATCTCAAGCCGGCACACGCCGAGAGTCAATAGAAGTTAACAAGTCCTCTAAACTTCCCTGATCCTTTTGTCTCACTAAGGACACAAAGGAGGGGGAAAATACTCGGCTTTGAAGTATATAAAAAGCCTAAAGAATGCCGGCAGAGTAGATTTAAAGTAGCCATTGATTCCTAAAACCTGGCTTGAATGGAAAGAATGGAAAGGGATGAGGATTTATGGATAAATTATACAGTGGATTTGTCAGTTAAAATATCGGAACTGTCTGGAAGACAAAGCCACATGCTGAGGATTAATGGTTGCTCTGGACCTTTCATTATGCGCCCTCTTTTCTTTGCCCTTGACAAATTGGATTTTGGGGATGGGAAGGTCGCCTGGCCCTTTGTGTCTCTTGACCAGTTTGGAGCAATTCATTATGCGGCGGGGTGAGGGAAAGTCTCCATGTGACCATGCAGGCCGGTGCGTTGCACTGTCCTCACAGCTGCTGGATTTCTCTCACACTCACACGGGCGGGCACGCGCGCGCGCGCAAACTCAGGACCACTCTCCTCCCATCTGATCCACACTTGCATCCCGGGCTGGGGAGGGGGTGGTCAGAGGATGGTGGGAGGTGGAGGGGGTTACCTTGCCTGCACCCATCACTAGAAAAGCGGGGTGCATAACGCCACCGCGTCACTTTGAGGGCGGATATTGGCCGGTCCTCCACATCTCCTCTTCCTCCTTGAACCCTCTTCCCCGCACTCTCTCACTCGGCTTCCATCAGCCTTCATGGTTCTGATCTCACCCCACGCCATGCAAGCCACCCGGGCGTCCACCACCGTCAGTGTGGTTTCAGACTGTGGAATCCCGGCCGGGCTCCGGATAGGTCCGGTTCCTGGCGTCTTTAAATTGGGGAAGTACCTGTCAGATCGCAAAGAAGTTGGACCCAAGAAAAAGGTAACTTCAAAATTGTAGGAACATTATTATTATTATTATTATTATTATTATTATTATTATTATTATTATTATTATTTCACTTTGTGCGACTTTAGCTCGCTCATGCAACTCTATATGGCATTATTGCATCCGGGCATTCCAAAAAGAACACAATAATTACAATTGTACTCACGTATTTTTTATTTTCTTTGTTTTTAATATTCTATCATGCATGCAACATATATGTGCATCTATGATCTATTTTCTTGTTAAAATGAGAAGAACTGAATTTGGGGTTTTAGTACACTGTCAAGCTCAATCTCTCTTATTAATCGGTTTGGCCTGTCAGGCTGGAAATAATTGAGCCCAATAAGTGGCCAACTTGTCAGTCTGGGCGTCTACTTAACCGTTCTAATGGGCGAGCCGGCCTGCTGTGTGCGGCATTCATACCCTCAGCAGCCTCACATTTTCCTGCCTGGCGGGCCTGTTATCCCGATGAGTTGTTTAATTTTAATGGAATCTGGCCACAGAAAGATGTCACTGAAGCTTGGTGTGGTGAAAAAAAAAATTACAATTATTATAACGTAAACAAATGTTTGTAAACAAATATTTGCAGAGTTTCTACCCCCCCAGCTAATTGTCACAGTCTTATTTAGAGAGAAACAATAGTTAGTAATTTGCCCCGATAAATGCAGCCAGTTATTGTTGAGGCTGTCAGTGGTGGTGATTGATGCATCTAAATACTTGGCCCCGGGCTTAAGGCGTTCATCAGGTGCAATCTCCGTGTCAAATGTCACGCTTGAATCTTTAATGTCCTTGAACAGTTTAAAAACGCTTTGACACTCCTCAAATTCGTTTCCCATATCAACTCAATTAGGCCTGTGTGTCATTCACTTTAGTAAATTATCAGCAGAGCGGATAAAGACGCATTAAGCGGGTTTTGGTCATGCGTGAGCGCAGCACCTCTGGTGCCATATAACACACGCTTATTTGAGTTATGATATTGAGAGGAATCGATACAGATCGAATATAAAATAATTAAATAAATAAAAACAACAGACCGGAATAAATATAATTAATTTCTGAAATTGATCTTGGCAGATTCGCTTGGTGCGGGAAGAGTTTGTGGATGAGTCCGGCTGTCCTGTGTCAGATTGGATCGGATACATCCGAGCCGCCAGAAACAGTCAAGAACAAAATCTTGAGGCTGTGTCTGATTTACCTGGCGGACAGGTAAATATTCACACCACGTGTGTTTTCTTGATCACGTTAATTTGGGCGTTTCGTTTAACTTTTCTCCATTATTTTTTTCCAAGATATTTTACCGCGTGATGAGACAAATTCCAGCAGGAGAAGAGCTCAGTGTTTGGTACTCGAACGCTTTGGCCCAGTGGTACGACATGCCCACGACGGCCACCCCCACGCACGACGAGAAAGGTAACTGCTGCGGAATTTCCTCCCAAACTTGGAATGTGTAATAAAAAAAGGACAACTTATAATTGAGGGAAGCAAATCATGTTAAAACATCAAGCAAGTTAAGTCTCATTATTAGGGCCCATCACTGCACTGTTAACGGTCTTTGCCCTTTTTAATCACATGCGGATGGAAATCAATTAAATATCGTCATTTTCCTCAGGCAGCCTTTTCAAAACATTGATTGAAATCTTTAGCAATAGATAAACAAAACATAACTCTGTGGATACCGCCTGCCTGTGAAATTAAATTCATTTAAAAATAAAATAGAACTCTTAACGTTTAGAATCAATTAATTCCGATGTAATGAAAATAGATCCCCTTTTCTCTCTCATTTTGTGATGGTGGTTTTTAAGGGATTAATCTAAATCCTTGTAATCTCAACAAAACTCCAGCTCATTTGGAGTTAATCCGTTTAAAAATGAAGATTATCAAGAACATATAAATTCTTGAACAATTGATTATTATTTTAGGCCAGTGCTAACAAGTCCGATCAACAGATCTGAAATCAACAGATCACTGTTTGAAATTTTGGAATTCAAAAACAAAACGAAACAAACAAAAAACAAAATAACAAAATAATAATAATAAAAAAACAAAAACTGGCAAGTCTCCGAGGGCCCGAAAAAAGAAGAGGTTGCTGATTCAGTCGGGGGTTAACGAATGTCACGGTGCCATTAATATTCATTTATTCAAAAGCAAATAAATTCAAAAACAAGTGCTTCACGGTAAATTAGGTGCTGCGTTAAGGTATTGTGACCTAATGAATGCTAACTTTTATGTGGGGTGTATATTGCCCTGATTCCGGGCTCAGCACACCGTGTATTCTCTCCTGGACATACGCTGGCTCCCATTATTAGGCGTCAACAGATGGGCCGGCGTCATTGTTTCTGCAGACTTGCGATTTCAAGCCACAGCTGCTGTCACTTCCACGGGAAAAAGCCCAGAGAGGAAAAGTAGAACCTTCAATGCATCGCCAGATTGGGCTGGGCGTTTGCTCTTTTGATGGGGTCCGTTAACAATGGCCGGGGTGAGGATTACAAAATCATTACATCTATATCAACCTCTGAATACTCGCCTGGGAGTCGTTAAAAAGATGACTCGCCCTGGCTGTCACATTTTGCATCTCCCGGAAATAGATCTGACAATATGGCCTGATTTGTTCAACGAATTATTTTAAAGGGAAAATGCCCTCAAATAATAAACGACATATACACTATCCTATTCTTGAGTCTTAATTCTGCCACTAATAGTCGATAATAATTTGGGAGTCACATTCAAAATTTGAACGAATGAATTTTGATTTCAAATGGTGATTCATTAAAGACGATTGATATTACATCCCCATTATTGTAGTGCTTGAGGTCTGTTTGTTTTAATTAGAACCTCTCGTGAAGCTAAATAAAGTAACCAATATTTCCGAATCACTTTTGCAATGCAGCTCTGAATGAACAGCAAATACTAAACATTTAAAGTAAAATAATCCCTTTCATATTATTATTGTTGTTAGCAATTTAGATGTTGAGTGTGTGTATTGATTATCTCATACATCCTATAGGCCCATAATTTTAATAATTGCTATTTATCTTATTTGGATACAACATAATACATATTCAGCACAGGTTCTCAGACTTGTAAACATTTCGTATGGATCTATGTGCATTGTGCGAGTCGCATATGAGTATTTAAGTCACCGTCACTTTATTTATTATTATTATTATTATTTTAAATAATTTTCATTACCATTTTTTTTTTATGTGTGCAGGTGAAGAGCGTTACATCTGTTGGTACTGCTGGAGGATCTTTAAATACCCCAACACCCTCAAAGCCCACGTCCACTTCCACTGCGCTCTGAGCAATGGTCGCGGGTTCGTGAACAGCGAGCAAGCCAGAGGCACGGAGACCTTCAGCAGGTCTCCAAAGTCTGGAGACATCCCCAACACATCTTCCTCACCCAGGAGTTCTCATAACATCTCCTCCA
Source organism: Vanacampus margaritifer (assembly GCF_051991255.1). Lineage (NCBI taxonomy): Eukaryota > Metazoa > Chordata > Actinopteri > Syngnathiformes > Syngnathidae > Vanacampus > Vanacampus margaritifer. The sequence goes on along the minus strand of NC_135440.1, from coordinate 8,098,899 downwards.
TCTCCGACTCCAGCAGGAGGTCACTGACCTCACCCTTTCTGGGCAAGGCCGGACTGGTGAAGAAAAGCAGCACCGAGGAGCAGGACAGAGCCCTGGACATGAGCGTCACGTCGGCCCGGAACCAAGGACACATGCTCGGCTTCGGCGCAGCATCCTCGATGCTGAGTTCCATGGGCTTCCACCCCGGTGTCCGCTCCGCATTCAAGCCAACAGGCGTCGTGAAGGTCCCGGTCGGTGACGCGCACAGAGAGGACGCCAGCTCCAAGATGGGCGCTTTGGGATTCGGTAAAGTCATCGGGAACATGAAACCGATACGAAACCTGGTGGGCGAGCCGCTAAACGGAAACGCAAATCCCGCGACTAAGTGCGCCCCGGGGATAGTTGACTCTCCCGGCATGGTGCCTTGCGCCAACGCCATCAGAGGTTTCCCACTGCTCCCTCACATAGAGGAAACGTCGGCTTTCAAACACGTCGAGAGTCGAGTGCACGCCGGGCTGTCCCCGTCTCGGTACCCGCACATGCACCCCCACTTTGAAAGGTTTTCTCTGCCCAACTTCGACGGCGTCAAGACTTACGGTGGAGACTGCAACATCCCCCTGATGCCCTTCACTGTTTACAACGGGGAGCTTCTGTACAGTTCGCCCTATTACCCTCTCAAGTTCCACTTCAGCAACCTCCTCAAGTACCCCGAATCCATGCCCTACTTCGGAGCGCCCTCCCTAAGCCAAGATATGAGCACGATCACCAACATCGACCGGGAGATAGCCATGCACACGCAACAGCTGTCTGAAATCGCCAATGAGAAAAACCGGACCAGGCTGGACCCATTGCCTGCGGGCAGCACCAGCAACGTCAGCACTGGCAAACCAAAAAAAGGACACTTGTGTTTGTACTGCGGTAAACTCTACTCCAGGAAATACGGCCTGAAAATCCACATGAGGACTCACACCGGCTACAAGCCGCTCAAGTGCAAAGTGTGCTTCAGGCCCTTCGGGGATCCCAGCAACCTCAACAAGCATATTCGGCTCCACGCGGAGGGCAACACCCCCTACAGGTGCGACTTCTGCGGCAAGGTTCTAGTACGGAGGAGGGATTTGGAGAGACACGTCAAGTCCAGACACCCCGGCCAGAGCGTCAAGAAGATAGACGACAAGGCGGGCCTGTTTGATGACGCCGAGTTGAAGAGCGACAATGACAGCGACGTGGACGTCTGCTTCACTGACGACCAAAGTGAGCCCGAATCCAGCAAGAATAACGAATGAGACATTCCCACAAAAAAAGAAAATAAAAAAAAATCTCATCAATTAAATGGCTTTAAATCATTCCCTCGACAATTTATTTAGGCCTACAACCGTCATTTTGGACCATTCCAACCAGTTTAATGAAAATATATTGAAATATATTTTATGCTGTTTTCTTTTTTCTTGTTTTAAATCTCGTAATAATAGGCTATGTAGGCCTATCCCTCAACTGTACAAAAGCAAGTGACGTCATTGACGCGGACGATCGAATTGAAAATGTGTTGAAATGAAAAATATGTTTGACGCACTGTCGGTTTTCTAAATACAAAATGTTCTAAATTTAAATGCCACGATTTTACAACTTTTTCTACCGTTTTTTTCCTTTTATGCTTCATAAAAGGCTTTTATACAATAATATGGACACTCCATTCCTGGCACAAAACTGTGTAATCCCCCCTTCCCCCAAAGTAGCCTAGGTTTATTTTGGTTTTACAGATAAAATGGACATATATAGCCTGCTATTCTCAACAGTCACATTTCCCTGACAACGATCTCAACTGCACTTTAAGGAAAACCTTTACTTGCAACAACAGCTGCCAGATAATTATTTTGACAATTATTTCCCTTTCTTCATTTAAGACCCAACTCCTTGCGCCTCTCTACACTACTTAAATTTGCACTTTTTTGCCGATGCATGCTGTTCTTAAAGAAGTAAACAGCTGTGTTTATTTATGGAATTATTTCTGAGAGAAAAAAATGTATTGCTCTATGTAAAGATATGTAAAGTATGATATTTCACAATACGGTGTTGTACAAGCGTGTTTATACGTCATATTGTCAACGAGGACAATGTTTTACCCTGGTTCTATGTGGTTGTCTTTTTTTGAAATAAATCCGACAAAAAGGTATGTGTTTTTCCAATTAATTCATAAGAGCAATTAAGACCGTGCACGGTTGCAAAAATAATGATCATTATCAACCGCTCTAAATTTGATTTTCTGCTTTGGATTTTTTTTAAAGACAGTTTTTAACGTTCCTATAACAATATTAACAAAGTTTAATAATAATAATAATAATAATAATAATAATAATAATAATAATAATAATAATAATAATAATATACTGCTGCGTTCATGTCACTCGTATTTACTGTTTATATGATTGGCCATGCATCCGCCTTTGTTTGCCCCCATATAACAAAGCCAACATCTTGCAATGGTGCTGTGCGTGCACTTGCCAATGCAGGTGCACAACATACTTAAATGACGTAAAAGTTAGAAGTTAAAGTGTGACCTTGATGTCCGTTTTGAAACAATTTGTTTTCATTTCCAAGGCAATCGACAGGTTGTCTTCGTTCCAGCATTGCCATGGTAATGGCGCGGGACAAGCCAATAAAACAGAGAGGGACATTGACTTTTTTTTTTAAATTGAACAATATGTTCTGATTGGACTGATTAGGATCATAAAATGGTTAAATATTTTATTCCATATTGGTCATTTGACCAAAATTGGTTAAATATTGACTGAGGTTAATATTTCAATTGCCCATTCGTTAAAATAATAGACAATACGCATTTTAGATTTGAAAATGCTATAAATATTAGTCAATTCTCAGAAATGTAGTCTAATCTTATAACAAGACAAGTGACAAATATACAGATTTGACCTTTATCTCAATGAATTTAGGATGAATAATAATTTAGAGGTGCCGTTACAAAACACTGGCTATATACAGTGATGGCCCTTCATGACTCTTGTTGTCTGACTTCCACAAATCATAGCAAACCCACAAACCATAAACCATACCATTTTGGGGCAAAGAAAGAGTTCCTCCTGCCTTATCTTCACCATGCAGGCATGCATGATGTGATGTAAAGTGATGTGATGCAAGTCTGACAAGGAAGCAGAGTTGTGACGATGACGTTATGATAAAGGCACTGTGACACTGGCATCATTGCCTGCCTGAGTTTGAGTATGATTTAAAAAACGGAAGAAGAAAAAAACACCACAGTGCATACAGTGCATAGCAGGTAGCGCAACACGCTAGCACTACCCATTTCAGAAAAGCTAAATAATTTTATTGTTTTCTTACAGTAAGTAACCAAAAAATAAATAAATATTATTAGTGAGAGGTCATAGCAAACAAGATCACTAGTTGGAGGGAATATTTACCCCAAACTGATACCTCCTTAATAAGACCACAGAAATATGTCAAATGAAGCAGTGAAATCAAAGTAAAATAATAATAATAATAATAATAATAATAATAAAACATCTTCACTATCATGCTGTTCCAGCAAGAAAAAAATATTTTCTAGAATGAAAAATAATTTCAGGTGAAAATTGCTAATCCACTTAAAGCATTCTCTTCGGCCTAAAATGACTTGCATGCACAGGAAAGCTCTTTCATTGAACTTAAGAAAAAATAATTCAAATAATTTATACATTGTTTCATGATGTTCTTTAAGAATCTCAGTGGTGTCCAAACTATGGGGCGGGGGCAATTTGCGGCCCACTGTCCATTTTTTTTTAACGGCCTGCAGCATATACCAAAAACTTTTGACAAGGACCGCAATGCTGTTAAAAAAAAAAGTGGTTGGTGGCAGCATTAGAAGTGTAGCTGCATGTCGAAAAAGTAGGGGGGACATTTTTAATAGGGACGACTACTGTACGAATAATATATATATATTTTTTGATATGTAGAGACACAAAAAAATATATTTACAGCTATAATACTGACATGATTACTCTACATAACACTGTGGAGAACAAAGATAATTCAGTTTCAGAAACAAAATGTTTTCCTCTATTTTCTGCTTAGTGCCAAGGTCCGATTTGAGAACATCTACTGTCAGCTGTGCACAGATTGCTCTTGTTCTGGTTCAGAATCTGGAGATGGGATGGATTCAGCTGCTGTTCAGTGGTGGGGTGGGTCTATTTTAGTGGGATGCAGGGCCACAGGTCACTCCAAAACAATAACAAAAAACAAAACAAAACCCCTAAACAGTTGGCCTGATCACCTTTAACAGAAAGCCTTGATGTAGCAGTTTTTCAAAATAACAACATTATATAAACAATAATTGCTTGATAATTGCCTGATTGAGGAGTGTTATCATGTTTATTAATAAGTTAAAGTAAAAAAAAAAGAAGATGAAAGTGGCCTTTGCATCTTTCTCTTTTTCTGTATGTGGCCCTGAGAGTAAAAAGTTTGGACACCACTGGCCCCTCTTAATGTATTTGGGTTGGGTCTATGTTTTGGTCCAATTGAACTGTCTTGGGTTCACTCAACTTAATTTATACAGGGTGTTGCAGTTTAGTCTAAAACTAACCCAGTTAAAACTCACACCTGCAGACAATTTATCACATTAAGACAATCCTTTTCAGACTACAGTTTATGTTTTCACATGGAATATTATATGGATTTTTGTTTTGTTTATGTTATCGATTTATATTTTTTTTATTCTGTTTGCTTTCAATGATAGTATGTTCGAAACTTCAACTTGTAGTCTTCAATGAATCTACCATGTACTGTACTGTATATCTTTTGGAAAAAGGGAGGATACCAGAGTACTCAGAGAAGACCCACACCAGCACACAGAAAACATGCAAACTCCACACAGAAAGGCCAACCAGGTGGAGACACACACCTTGTAGGTCCGATTTTACCTGTGTATTGAATTAACTTACATTCATGTGGTGAAAAGTTTGGTCTTGGGTGTAAATCTTGATCTTATGCTGGACATCAATGGCAGGCCAAGGCTAAGATGTCCCCAGCCAATGATTCATTCTCGTCTATCGTGTGTCCTTGAGCAAAGCAAGTCTTATTAGCCGTTTGTCAGCACTAACCTTCCCTCAGACGAGAGGTCACAAAGACATTGTAGACGTTTGTTGCACTCCAAGCGTTTCCTGTAGTGATTTTCATAAGGTCTCTGGTTGAACAATCTGGTAGGTTATTTTGTGCAGGGACACAGCAACTCCAATCATTGCAGAAAAGACTCAGTGTTGTGTGCACATATGTGCTAAGCAGTAACAGGAGGAACAATGAGGGAGGTCAGGGCTGTGATTCTATATGACTTGCAAAGGTTAGCCCTTTGTAGCTACATGTACGTAAGTGTTAAGACCTGCCTTGTGGATAACAGATGCTTAGTACAGGGATGAACCCCCCCCCCGCCCCCCGCCCCATTCAAATATTCGTATTATCTTAGTTAGCCCCCCACTGCCCCATCTTAAAAACATTATTATTATTCTGTTGGAGGATTTATGTTTTTTCATATTTCTCCCCGTTTTTCATGGAAAACACACAATTAATGTTTATTAGCGTTTTTCTTTTTTTTAAAGAATTTTATTGGATTTCAATTGGTGTCAATTATATGTGGATTTTCACTATGCACGGGATGGCCCGATCACTATCCACCACAAATAGTGAAGGTATGGGAAAAAGGTGTTTTTTTTGTACCTCTGTGAAAAAAAACAAAAAATACAACTTCAAATTCTCACCACCAACACTGGAGATCAAATTCGTACCCTTTTAATGTAGCAAACTAACATCTTAACTTACAATAAATACAGTAAGCAGTAAGGGTATGTCAACACGGCCAAAAATTATTGACGTTAATATGTTTTATGCAGCATCACTAGTCTAAGTCTTCTGGTTAATATTGCGTTAGTGGAATATGAGTTAAGCAGCAAAATCCAGTTCGTTTTTATCTACCTTATGGGCGGCCATTTTGCCACTTCCTGTCAACTGAAGATGACATCATAGTTGTTCTGGTCTCAGGTAACAACCAATCACAGCTCAGCTTCAGAAACCAGGTGAGCTGTGATTGGTCACTGTCTGAGCCCTGAGCATCTGTGATGTCATCTTCAGTCAACAGCAAGTGGCAAAATGGCCGCCCCCTGAGATGGATTAAAACGGCTGGATTTTGCCGCATAACTCATAGTCCACAAATGTAAATTTTAATCAGAATGTCATGTTTAGACTAGTGAGGTCACATACAGTATAACATATTATTGCCAAGAAATGTTTCAAGTTGACTTCCCCTTTAATGTCAGTCACCATTCGTGATCGCAATGCTGTTTTGACAGAAAAAAAAAACATAGTTGTGATATCTATTTTTGCTTTTGGTATTAAGTAAAAAGAAAATGTCTTTACAAACATTAATTGATGATGTCACTTTGTGAAGTAACACAGCCTTAATGTTAACCACCTGTAGAGCAGTACTGTACATTTTTCCTGGACAAGGCATTAATAGAGAAACTCACTAACAGTAATGTTGACCAATGTGGTTTTGGTTGTGACCTACCTGCACAATTCTACACTAACTAATATTAGTAACTAATATAGCTAACTAATAACAATTTACTAGTTCACTGCCAGCCCAGCAGAAATAGATCTTTTGACATCTATAACCGTCAATGGTAGCGAGTTGAGTTTTAACATGCATGTGCGTGTACTGTGTTTTAATAGATAAGCATTTTCAACCTTTACATGGAAACAGCAATGTTCATTTTAGGACCATTTTCCAATTGTTTGCATTTTAAGCTTCAAAAGGAAGAAATTACTCAATTTTTGTTACGCCTTGTAACGCGTGATGGTTTGGGCCGAGTACAGCCATTGACAGGCGCTACTGGATAGCCAAATAGGGAGCAAAAATTAGTTGAATGTCCACATGTAACTCACTTTATAAAAAATGTTTTGGTCGCTGTCACGCATCATGAAGAAGTGTAAAATTATGTATACAACCGTTCAGGTCCATGGCAGAAAATACATTGTGGTATAAACCATGTGGCGCGGTGCCTACTATAGATTGTTACAGCCTCACCCCCTACTGGAGGAAAAAATACCCCCACAACTATGAATTTAATCTTCTTTTTTTTTTAATTATAATTTTTGGGGGAAGTTCACCTCTGTAGAGGAGGTAATCTCTCTGACAAAGTGAGCACCACTGCCACCTACTGTAGTGGATGCACAATTACAGTTTATTCTAGTACAGCAAAAACAAAACAAAAGAAATCATGCTCCCCGGGCTCTGAATAGTATAAAAGAATGATTAGAATGAAGTTTTTCAAAAAAAACTCTTCGTAGTGCATTTGAAGGTTGTACACAATGGCTATGCCATTATGTGATGAAGCATCTCTGACAGAGAGACAGTGGATGCCCTCTTCTTTACCAGATTAATGATGCTGAGTGACTGCTCTGCTGCAGGTATTTCTGGACATAAACACAGGTAGAGCCATCACGCACAACTGGTCAGACAATTCTTGAAAGATATGGAACAAACGGCATGACATCCACACGACATAAAAGCCGGCTGACAGAGTAACGAGGACTGATGTTGCCACCGCTGGCAGCCTGTTCTCCTGGAGCAGGTAAACCAGGTAGCGTAAACACACTGCTGGTTTCCCAAAGTTGCACAGGGGCGAATGAAATCTTTGCATACATGGAAAACCACAGAAGGTACCATGAGGACAGAGTGATGGAAGTTGACATTCATGCGCAACTAACTGGAGGGAGGCAAAGAGAAGGACATCAATGGACAGGAAAACAGACAGCTGTGCATGTGAATCAATGCATCGTCTAACATTTACTGCCTTTGGAACTGTCCCCTGCTCTGCTTTAAAGGTCAGAAAATTCATCTTGTTTTTGCGGTGCACTGAATGCTCTTTTTTTTGCAAGGAAGATTAGTAATCACAAAAGCAGCAAGAGAAAACAAGCTGACAAGATAGGCTCGGATTGATCAGCAAGCAGAAGCAGTTGATGGATGGAGCACAACTTCAGCGGGATTAGTCCCTGATTTGGCCTCAGTGTGTCAGTTGTGATAGCAGCAGGTAGAAGGTTGGGACTGTGACACACCAGCTGTGGCCCACTGGTACCCACTCCTCCTCCATCCCTCCACCACCTCTGCAACACATACACATGCTAAACAGGCCACTGTCTCCGCAGCCTCCCCACATTCAGCTGCAAATGAGCCCGCTCGGGGCCCCAGCCCTGTCTGTTTGATGTCATGAATAATGAGCGATGAATTTTCATCTGTCCAGGTTTGTGAAAACTAGAATACCTATTGTTCGGCTCCCTCACATAAAGCAGTCAGGTCTGAGAGCTCAGGAGTCCATTCATGTCCAACTTATAAACAAATCTACAATTCAAATCTAAACATTAGCAGACAGATTTGCTCAAATAGGCAGTTTGAACATTGTGGCTACATTAGACTCCACATATACATCTACAAAATAAACAGTAGCCAGGTTTCCATCCAATTGTTTCAAATGTACTGAAAATGCGCAAAACGGACATGTGACTTATGTCAATTTTCATCTGTTCTTCTTTTGCAAATATTGAGAGGGTACTCCGTCGCTGTAGGTGGCGGTATACACCATAGAGATGGGATCCACCAGTACATTAAAAGAAGAAGAAAAACAGGAAGTGACTGCGCCGTCTGATGACGTCGTTTGAGTCTGTGTTTGTAATTCTTGATAAACCGTAGCATTTCTTTGCTGTTTTCCATCTAAAAATCCATTAATATTCACTTCTTTAATTAAATCCCAAAATATTTCCGTTTTGTCGTCCCCCCAAACATACCTTACTTTATCATCCGCCATTGCTTTGTGACTACAAACATGTATACGTGTGACGTAATATCCGGTCAAAACGTGCGACGTGTATCCAGTCTTGCCAGCGGTTGTTCGCAAAACGTGTTTCCATAGCCAAAATTCACATTTTCCTTTTTTCGATACGCTTCAAAATCCACCACCTCCAAGCGCAAAAACTTTTTTGTGTATTTTGGGCCCTTTTTCGAATTTCTAGCATTTCCATTCAGTTTTATTTTTGCATTTTTTGAAAATTCGAATAAAAATGGGTGGATGGAAACCCCACTAGTGACTATCTGATTCATATAGCCTCCTGTAGAGGCTCATATGTTTTACATGAAACGAAATGCATCCATTTCATTGTGACTCAAGTGTCTTGTGTTCAGTTTTGTTAGTAATCCTAACAGTTTACCATTTTCAAGATTTTGGCATGGATTCAGCCATGTACCCCACTAGACTAGATCCACCCGTGCACTGAATAACGACCAAATCTCCACATCTCCACATTCAGAACCAACAAACTGAAGTAAGCTGACCATTTTTACAGGGTCATTAATTTTCGTAAATAAGACCTTGATACAGAGAAGAAAGGGGAGGAAAGACATTTTATTTTTAAAATTTAATTATATTTATCCACTACATTATTATTACTATGGACGGTACAGATACCAACAGGTACCCGGCAGGTACCCAGCACTCAATACCTCTTGTGGCCCTTTTACAATCAGGAATTAGAAGAATGGAAAATTGGCATTAATTTTTAATGAAAAATTTTAATCGCCTGATGCCCCTAATTAAAAAAAGAAAAGATTATTAAAAATTAGGGGCGTCAGACGATATATTTTTTTAATTGTAATTAATCGCATGACTTCAATAGTTAACTCACAATTAATCGCAAATTAAATTATCTGTTCCAAATGTACAATAAAAAAATTATAGGTTTTCATACTCTTGTTAACAAAAGTAGAAAAAAATGTGAAAGTAATAGAAATAGTATTAATACTGAATTTTTGACCTCAATGGCAGTGAATGAGTTAAGAATAAGTTCCATATTCCTCTTTTTTGTTGTACTGTACTGTACTTTGACCTCATGTTCTGTAGACAGTCATTGCTTATAACAAAAAGATATACAATGCAATGTGATTAAATAGAGAAAATAACAGTATCAAAAAGCACACAAGACTGGGTGAGTGCTATTCATGTAAGAATATGCACTTATCTGAGAGATGTTTTTGATTACTATATCACAGTAATGCAATTACTGGTAACACTAACTAGTATTACTACAGCTACTTTTCGTTTTGTTTTCCTCATCTAAATCACCCCTAATCGACAACCATAAGAATAGTTTGATACAGCGGTATGTAGGTGTCATAATCGTATGATTGTACTAATGTGGCTAGTGTATATGCACAATGTAAAACAGTTTGTTTTACAACTTTACAAGTTCAACGTTTAGATGGAAGATGGTCTGTGAAAGTGGCAGGTCTAGTAGCTACCATTGACTAATTGGCATGCTCGAAGTTGGATTTAATTGAGGCCCACAGGCAGCTACAAGCTATTATTGAACCCTAAGAGAGATACATTTAGCAGGTCAATTTTCCACCTTGTTACATTGTCAAAAATGCCTTTTCTGAAGCATTTGGATTCATTCTCTTGCATATGTTTGGTTGCTGGGAAGACTACATTAATACTTAAGTTGAATAAGCCCTCCTCCTCATGGTCAAGATCTTTATCATTGAGCTGTGTCAGTTGCAAAAGTTGTGTTGTGTATGGTCCATTGATTTCCCCATTACCTTCAGCCTACTAAACAACAAAGCGAATGACTGCTAAATGCACTTCTCATTATCATTGAGCTTGCTGAACAAGGTCAATGATGGCCAGCCACTCTCAACTATCCCCAAGGACAAACACTTGTTCACTATTGTATACAGTTTACCTTGTTTAAATGGAAGAATGAAGGTATATGAATTGAAAAAATAAGGCACACGTGATCATTTGAGTTAATCTGCTACTTCTCTATCAAAAATAAACAGCTGTATAAATTATATGCTTCATTCCACTTATGCTCCAAAGGTTAATAAACCACTTAATCATTATTATGGCTTAATGCACCTTTATTGCAAGCTAAAGAAGCTTTTAGAATTATGAGGGTTTTATTGTATGCACAACAGTATTCAGTATTTTCCTCAACGTTTAACAGTAGATATCTTTTTTAATTTGGGGAAGTAGTTCTGCAGAGATTCAATTAATGTATTTTGCATAGAAAGAGAAAATTTATTTTCCCTATTGATTACATCATATTTTTAGTGTTGTCTGTTGTCTCATTGGGCCAGGCTAGAGTTTTCACAGAAGAAGAATCAATGAGCCAGAATAAACAAATCAATAAATAGGCAAACTGTAAATGGATGAATGAATAAATTAATGAATAAATAAATAAAAAAATAAATAAAGAGTTTGTATTTATGCACGTATGCAAATTTATTTCATACAATGAAATATAAAAATTTACACAAACAAACTCTTGTCTAAGCACTCATTCTTTTTGTGTTGTCATTAAGCACCGCACTTGTAAAAGTGACCCTAGTGAGGCGTGACATCTGTGCCCAGTCCTCTTCAGTTTACCCCACAAATTCATTCAGGTTTGAGATGTAGCTGGATCATTCAGGGTGCAGTTCTCCTTTCTCTATATGAAGATGGTTGTCTTAATTGCAATGATGTCCCAATGCCTTTGGAATTGTTTTGTGCCCTGCTTGTGACTGATGACAGGAAATTCTACTGGAACAGTTTGACTTTAAGGGAAAGTCGAGTAAAATAAATAAATAAATAAATAAAATATTTATATTAATGTTTCAAGGCTCAAAATAACCTTTTTTTTTGGGGGGGGGGGGGCATATTGCCTTTATGCAACATCACTTGAGTTGAGGTTCAATTGCTTCATACATCTTTCTGCAAAACATCGTTCAACAATATTCCACAACAATATTTAACATAGAAGAAATTCTAATTTTGTCCAGGCTGCATCGGGATTTTTGTGAATATTTATTTATGCCACATAAATGTCTCTCATTACTCCATATTGTTAGATATCACATTATGAGTAAATGCTGGTGTAGCAGTAACTTTCTTAGCTTAGCATGAAGGTTTCTGCATCCGGAGTTGATCATCTCATTCCAGCAACTACAACAAACGCAAAACGCCATTGCGGTTCAACAAAAAAAGTATTTCACTTTAATTGCGCTCGAATCCTTTCCTTCACAAACAATGGGGGTTACAAGAACACCAAACCAATCATGGTGCAAAAAAAAAAAAAAACGGTCGGAAAAAGTTATTGCTACTTATTTTCCCAGCTCCCTTAGTTTACGACAGCCTCAAAGCAGGACGAACTAATGGAGCATAAATACTCAAATACTCAGAATTAATTTACATTAAACAAAATAACAACAAAAATAAAACGCCAAACATAGGTCAAGTAATTTGTAACTGGTCAACCAACATCATTCAAATGGAACACAAAGAGATAAACATATGCTCACATTTGAACAAAAATACATAATATTTTTCCTACGGCTCTAACAACTGGTCGCTCACATTGTCAACTACTAATGAAAAGCAGTCCTTAACACAGATGGTTGAAGAATAGTTAGCGCACTTACAACAAATGCAGCCGCAACCCTTTTAACAGATAGTTCGGTAGATAGTTTGAGTGTCTAAACTGAATGCTAAACAAATATCAGACAAACAGCTAACTTTTCTCACATCAATTACATGTAGATAATGGCGCCGCTGCCTGAGTGTTGTGTCGCCAACATTTACTTGCTTTGTCAATGCATGTGCATGTTTCTTAATTATCTTGGTGATTTTAATGAGTGCGTTTAAGCTTCATTTTCTTATTCTTTCTTGGTCGAACAGAAGCTACAAGAGGATATGCGTACAGTGGCTGTGTCCAAATGTCCACCCTTATCCCCTAACCCCTCATTTGCTACAAAGCCCCGCACTATATAGCGGCTTAATATATAGTGCCCTCATTCTGTTTGGCGATTTCGGTCAGCCACCTCACTACTTTCTCTTTGTTGCATGTCACGTGACTACCGTACCTGTCATGACGCACTGGCGCATACATCTCCGACTATTTATTGGGAATGAAAATGTTTTAAAACTGTACTTTATTTCTTTTGTTGTAAAAACTTTCAACTAAAATCAATTAATTATTTCCGTAGTATACTATATTTAATGCATCGCTTTGATCCTCGCGCCATGATTTTTTTCCCCATTCTCGCAATGCATCGTGGTCTTTATCATCCCGGTTGAGCGAGCATCCATGTTCACTACTCAGAATGCATTGTGGGTCATTTTGATGCCCTACATTTTCACTTCCTGGACATTCGGACACCCCTACAAAATGGCGTGACTCCTCAGTATGGCGCTATATAGAAAGTAGGGTGCACATTCGGACACAGCCAGCTTGTTGTGTTGTAAAGATTCACTTACCATTTCCCGCAGCACTTACAAAATAATAGTCTCTACACATTCCAGTGCATTTAACAGTCTGCAAATGACATTTTAGACGGAATGAAAGTTAGCTTCTCTCAGTAAAGGGGCACATGCCTGTTTTTATTTTTTATTTAATGACAGAATTCCGCCGTGGGTTGTATTCCCTGCATTAACACACTGTTGCCCGCTTCCAGTTTTGCTAGTCAGGGGTTCCATTTGGCTTGCAAAATCCACATTTTGATGCAAAAACTGCAATGCAAAAATCACACAATTTGAGCTTTGTGTTGTATGCACCCCAATTAATCTAAACAAGCCATTCTGATTAATATTAAACACAAGGGCTCAGATAACGACCGTCACGGCCCTTGAACATTGTGATGTAATTTTCAGTCGACAGCAAGTGACGAAAGGGCTCCCCCATGAGATTTTTCTTCTTAATTCATATACCATAAACACAATCTAAATCTGAATAACAGACTTGAGAGGGTGCATAAAAAATATTTTAAATCACCTTTTTGACGTGACTTCCCCTTTAAACATCGTCACCTTAAAATATTCCAAAATTTGGAGTGAATATGATTGGTCAGCTCTACAGACAGCATTGCATTGTTTTTATTTAATCCCTTAAATATATCTAGTTTTTTTTTCAGTTGAATTTGCTCACATTATGGTTCATGTAAAAGATTTGAGAAAAAAAATCTTAAACTGGCCATTTACCAGGGGTGTGGAAACTTTTTATTACTATAGTATATAAAGGAATATTTACCGCTGTTAGCCTTCTTGAAGTTGGGGGGAATGAATTTGCTGACAGAAACAGCATCCATATTTTTTTTTGTTTAATCCTGAGGGGACAATCATTACCAAACACTACAAAGGCGAACTATTTAAACCCTTGCTCTTATTGAAGGCTGATTGATATTGACTGAAGATGAGAAGTAAAAAAAAAAAGAAGAAAAGAAAGGCAGGAGAAAAAAGGAAACAAAAGCCATGATAGACACTGGGAGAAAACGTGGAGAAGAAAAAGAGAACGGATAGACAGAAAGAACAAGCCATGTATTGAGAAAGATGGAGAAGAGGAGGTTCTTTTGGGGTGCACTGGGCTGTGAGACAGGCCCATTCACTATGATCTAAACACTGCGTCCCACTGCGCATCGACGCTCTCACCCCGGCAGCCAACACTGGCCACAGACTCAAAAGTTAACCAGTCAACTCCATTACAGTGCAGGGGGCGTGTACAGACCTGCCACACCAAAGCCATTATGCCAGCCAGCCAAGAATATTAATTGCTTTTAAATGAAGTGGAAGTCGCTTTATTGGGTGTCTGGTGTTGGTTTGTTATCTGTGGGGCTGCAAAGGCCCCATTGCGCTTTGGTCTTGCCGCCTTTGAAAGCGAGACTGACTCTTGATGAGGTCATTGATCAGCAGGGGCTGTATACTCCCAGTGGGTTTTTGTGTGTCCTGCCCCTTTAACTACTCCTTTTGTATTCCGTCCATTGACTCTTCAATGCACTCCGGTCAATAAACATATTTGTTAATGATGTTTCCTCCCAAGACTCGATTTAGCTCAAAGCATGTTGTGGCACTGTGTGCTATCATTATTATTATTATTTTTTAGTAAACACGCAACTTGGAATGGATGTTGCAAAACTATTGGGCTCCAGAGGTATTTTAGAGTAAAACCTCAACTGCATAACAGATTACCAGATTATGTGGCAAAATCTCCTAACTGAAACAACAGGATATCATTAATGTGAGCACAACTCAATAAAACTTTCTCAATGGCTGTAGCTGTAACAAAACACATGACATAAAATATTACCAATAATGACGGACTACAATAACAACATTGAAGTCCCTGTAAAGGATTGTAAAGTCTTCTAAATTTGACAGACAAAAATGTTGCTAACAAATCTGCCAAATTTAAAGTGGAAGTCAAGTAAAAAAAAAAAAAAAAGTTCTATTCACTCCCACTAGTCTAAACAAGGCATTTGATTAATATTGCCTTTGTGAAAATTGAATTAAGAAGCAAAATCAACTGGTTTTTAATCCATCTCGGGGGTCGGCCATTTTGTCACTTGCTGTAGAATGAAAATGACATCACAGTTGTACAGGGATCAGCTAACAAACCATCACAGCTCACCTGTTTTCTGAGTTTGGTCTTGTGACGTTCGCAAGCTGAGCAGTGATTGGTTGTCACCTGAGCTGTGATGTGATTTCACAGTCGACAACAAGTGGCAAAATGGCCGCCCCTTGAAATGGATAAAAAACGTGGATTTTGCTACTTGATTCATATTCCACAAATGCAATATTATTGAGAATACCTAGAAGACCTTGTTTTTTGTTTGACTGCTGAAGTTAGTTTATGCCCCCAGCTATTGCTGTAAATTTTTGTTGCCACTTTTGTTCCTGGTATTTACCAGCTTTGCTGAGTATCTAAATTGTTCATTTTCTTGTATTATTTTTTGTCTAGCGTTGCTGTGAAATTTTGTTGATACGTTCAGATCCCTGTTGATAAGTCAATAAGTCTGTATATGGTTCCTTTGTTGCAACCTTGTCAGTCTCCCTCTTTAAAGGCTTTTAAAAAATCTAGTAAATAAGACTTCTAAATAACGAAAAATCAAGTACAGTAATTTTCTCCCCTCTCAAATGTTCAGGCCGTGTCCCTTGAATGTGCTGAAACCACATTGTCAATTCGTATAAATCACACCCACGCGTGTGGACTGACTCCAAGTGTAGATTTAGGGGAAAATGGGAATGAGGTATCGGCCCAACGCCAGCAATATGCACCAGCCCACGGCGTACAAAAAATATTTTTGTAGTAATATGTTAAATGGTTAAAACTAATAGGAAGTCCCTTATTTTGATTTACTTTGGAATTTGTCACAATTTTTTGGGCTCCTTTATTGAGGTCATACGATCTCCTCCTACAGAATTCATCTGATGGTCTTCAAACTTGCCATGTTTCATCTTAAGATGTTTAAGATTAAAACTTTCGTCGCACATTGTTGCCGTGGAAATGCACTGTTTGCAAAAAAAAATTGTTGTTTGTGAGGGTCTAAACATGTGCGAAAACTCATGAAAACTTGATGTGTCAAGAACATCAATATTTTAAAGATTTCTTGTGCCATTTTCAATAAATGAAACAAAGCATTTCTGGTTGTATGTTTTATATATATATATATATATATATATATATATATATATATATATATATATATATATATATATATATATATATTTGGGCATATGACATACATTATATATACCAATACATTATACCAATACTTTCTTAAAAAAATTAATATACATTTATTTAGAAATTAAATATACAAATACAAATATTGTAACAAAAAGCAACAAAGAAAAACAAGGTGGTAGACAGAAGAGGAGATGACAAAAAAAAAACTACAACCTCAAAATAAAATCTAAATGCCAAATTGGACCTACACAAGTTATGAGGCAAACTGCAGATGCAATTACTGTAAAATTGAAACAGAAAAAAAAAAAACTGTTAACACACTGGAAGAGAAACAGGAAAAATACTCAATTCGAGAGCCACCAACAATCAAAAGGATGGAGCTGCATTAAACTATTGGAACAGCTCGACATGTCCTTGTCACCACAGCTGCACTTATAAACCAGCTGATTGTAAAATGGGAAGCGGGTGCGCAACAAAGAGAGTCTGCCCACCAAGGTTGTTATAGCTAACAAAAACTAATGAAATAACTAAAACTACAATTGAAAAAAACTAACATTTTTGTTAACAAAATAAAATAAAAACAAAAATGCTTTCTTAAAAAAAGAAAAAAAATGAACTGAAACTACATTTAAGTTTATATAACTATAATTATAACAAAAACGCCCTTCGTTTTAGTTTTTGTCAATATCATATATGAACTCTGGTTCATTTTAAACCATACGAAAGGAGGAAGGTCAAATAGTTATTTGATAATTATAGTTTATTGTATTTTAGTCCACAATACTAAGTGACTATTTTTTATTTTATTTTTTTAAATCTTGCACTTGCAACCAATACTGTTGTTACTCTCCCTAGGAGTGGCCATCCTGCAAAGATGGCTGCAAGAGCACAGCTCAGAATGCTCAATGAGATGAAGAAAAAGTCATTTTCCATTTTAAGACTTTCAGAAATTTTTGCACGTGATAACATTTATTTTGAAAAATCTACAATAAGTCAAACATTAAACAAGATTTGATGCCACTGGAGGACACCACTGAGGAAGTAACTGCTGTCTGAAAATGATGTTGCTACAGGTTTGAAGTAAAACAACACCTAGATATTCCACAGCGTCACGGGAAAACTATTGCTACAAATGCCAAAACCAAACCAATGTTGAGTTGTTTGGAAGAAACGCTACACACAACAAATAACACAGCACATAACCACAAAATCTCATACCAGCTTTAAATTAAAGCAGAAAAGGCATTATCCTTTAGAGTGCTTACCTGCTCCAGGGCCTGGATGTATTGTTAGAATTGTAGTGGTGGGGGGTCACATTTTGAATGACAACTTAGAACAACATTTAGGAACTTCTCAACCTTCAATTTTTTTTTTTTATAATTCTGAGGAAGAAACATCGATTTAGAGCTAGTTGAAGGGTACCTTTGTTATGGCCTGAGCGTGTCAAAATTGGCGTGGTTGGATGACTCAAATGCAGGGAAGCAGAGCGTGGAAGTACTGTAGAGGAGGCAACGAGGAGGCAAACATGGAACTGACCGAAAAACAACAAGAAGTCCAAAATCTAAGCGTGACAAGACGTGGGGAAACGGCAGGGCATGACATCAACACACTCAGCAACAATGACAGCAACAATAGACCGACGAGGACTGAACAAAAGACAGGAGACTTCCGATGGACTTCCGACTTCCGGGTTTTACCCATCAGCGGCGTTTCCGGTCACTGCTGGCCGCGTTCCAACACTCGCACCCCCACCCCTGCCCCCCAACCGCTCGCTCCCGTTCATCAAGACGTCTCGGCTATCTGAAATGCTTCGGACACTGAGACAGACACTACACACTCGCAGCCTCGCACCCGTTGACGGGAACGCGCAACCGAGGGGCACAAAGGCGGAAGCGCAAGTACTGGGACGCGGCCCACACGTTGCAAACCGGAAACAGAAACAAAGTTGATGGGTGAAAACCCGGAAGTCGGAAGTCCTGCCTCCTCCGTGGCATATAGTCCATACACCAACACTAATTGACATGACGAGGCACACCTGGCCAAGACACAAGTGCCTGAGGGCACTGATTGGAAGGAAGGGTAGGCAACCACAGTTGGACCACAGAAAGCTTGACGAGACAAGGAAAGGACACAGGGACAACCCAGCCTTGTGAATTTGGACACAAGCACAGATCACACAGACAAAAATCAACAAGAACACCCAAAAACAAGCTAAAACCCAACCCCACAGAAACATCCATCCATCCATCCATTTTCTTTACCGCTTGTCCTCACAAGGGTCGCGGGGGTTGCTGGAGCCTATCCCAGCTGGCTTCGGGCAGTAGGCGGGGTACACCCTGAACTGGTTGCCAGTCAATCCCCACAGAAACATGACAGAGCAAATGTGGACTGCTTTATGGCATACGTCACTTCCTCCTTTCCCCATTAGTTACAAAAGATGTCTCCGTGAGATTGCTGCTGTCATGGCATAAGCTGCGTAACAGCCGAAAAAAATTTAAGTCTGAGGAGATAAAAAATAAAATAAAATAAAAAGGGAGGCTAGATGGATAAAAGGACAGTTCCGGCTCATGGGAACTGTGGTCTTCCTACATCTATGGTATCGCCATAATCGACAAAAATGGAAAGTTCCTTCTTTAAAACAATCTGTCTGACAACTAAAAATTGAAAGAAGATGGGTGATGCAACAGTACAATGACCCTAGCCTGACAAGCCAAACCCACTTTGTGCATGACGGCAATGGGTCTGGACAGCCAGCCGTCGGCCGCGTCTTGGCAAGGCAGGTTTATTTGTATAGCACGTTTCATACACAAGGCAACTCAACTTGCTTTACAAAAGGAAAGACAACACCTATAAGCATCAACAAACACAGTAGTTAACTGCATTCAGATCAAAGAAGAGAAAACAAAAGTAGGTTACAAAATGTACTATAAGAACATACATTGACAATGTTAAAGTTTACAAAAAAAATGAAAAGGGGGAAAAACACGATTTAAAACTGTTTAAAAGAGCTTAATCAGTTTTCATCCTGGATTTAAAAGCATCTACACTGAGTAGTAGTAGAGACAGTGTAAATCCTTAAGGACTGGAGTGATATGTTCTGATCCATTTGTTTTGGTCAGAACTCGAGCTGCAGCGTTTGGAATGAGCTGCAACTGTCTGATGTTTTTTTGAGAGAGTCCAGTCAGAAAACCGTTACAGTCATGGAGTCTGCTGGAGATAAAAACACAGATAAGCTTCTCTTGGTCTGCTTGGAGCATGCAGTCCTTCAGTCTGGCGATGTTTTTCAGCTGCAAAAAGGCTGATTTAGATATGCTGAAAGTCAGGTCCATTAGCACTCCAAGATTACGAACTTGGTCAGTGATTTCTAAAGACAGTGACTCAATGTGTTTTCTAAAAGCAATCCTCTTTTCTTTATTACAGAAAACAATGACCTCGGTTTTCTTTTCATTTAGCTGAAGTAAATTTGGGTTCATCCAGTTGTTAATTTGCTCTAGTGAGTGACACAATACGTTAATTGAACTGCTGTCATTTGGGGGCATTGATAAATACAGTTGTGTGTCATTTGCATAACTATTATAGTCAACATTGGTGTTCTGAAACATTTGATCCAAAGGTAACATATACAGACTGCACAACAGGGGTCCAAAGACTGACACTTGAGGGACCCCACGTTATGACCATTCAATCAGATTCAAATTTTCCAATGGTCACAAAGTAACTCGTTTTTTCCAAATAGGATCTGAACCATTTTAGAACTGTTCTATTTAATCCCACCCAAGTTTCCAGCCTGTCCAACAGTATATTATGATCAATCGTGTCAAATGCTGCACTCAGGCCCAATAAGACGAGCACCGATACCTTCCCTGCGTCAGTGCTCAATCATTAATTCCATAAACCTATTGCTTGTGCTCTCATTTATATACTTTTTTTTTTTTAAATAGAGACAGTGGTTGTCTGAAGTTCTGGGATTTTTGTTTGTGTAATGTTTTAACATTAGATCAGGAAAAAAATAGAATATCCTACTTTGGCATGTATTATTTATCCGACTAACTCCTCGTGACAATATGAGGGTGTTGTCACTGAAAATCAAACACAGTGTGTCCACCTCGGTGGCCTCCACTGAGCTGTGTCTGGGCCCTTGCAGGCTGTCAGAAGGACATTAAGTATCATTCTCTGAGCTGTCTCGCTCTCAGAAAGGGTTCCGGCTACCAAACAAAGCCAAAGCCTGCTGCATCTTTGGAGATGAAGACTGAGATTTCACATCCCTGTGAATAAGGTTAGATATTAATCCAGCAAAGAGAAGAAAAAACATTCTGCAGGTTGCTTTCTAAGCTTCTTTTGTGTGAGTATTTCTTTGTGTTGCGGTCTCTCCTGCTCGTGAATAGAATCGTCTACCCCCTTTTCCACTATGTCCATTGAAAAAAATTGGCTTCTAAATACAAGCTATTAGAATATTTGTGCAGATGAGTAATAAGTTATTAGTTGCAATTACTGGTCATCTATTAGCCCAGTATAATAGACTGATTAGGCAGTGGGCCTTTTAACTTCTGAAGAAGTAATTTGAAAGACAGCCTACCTTTGACAAGGCAAAGAAAGGCTGCCTTTATTCAGAACATATCTGGCTATTGTACTAAGAGACATGTTATAATGGGATTACGGGCGACTGCAGTGGACTGATAAAATAAATGGCGAATGCATCATTTTGTGTAATTCACAGGTACTGGAGATGGGAAGAATTCATAGCTAGTGAGAGGACACTTCAAACTGAATGAATAGAGAGTCCTATATGCATTACACAACCTACATTTAGTTTAATTTAGCATATGTACAATATGGTGGGGAACACCCCTGGGTTATTGTGGATTAATGGTTCCCTTTTTGACATATTGGTGATGTACTGGGTATGAAATGTGACATATTGGTTTATTTGGATGTGACATGTATTACTGACCTTGCAAAAATTGGAAGAACTGTCTTCCCATTGGAAAGAGCACTGGTTCTTTAACAGATAAGATACTGAAAGAATCTGTTTTCCAAGGGCCACTTATTGTCAACAAATACATCCCCGCCTCATTTTTTTTTTTTTAGCTACAAAGATTTACAAAGATAAAAAATGGGCTTTCACCTTCATGTTTTATGATCATCTCATTTACCAAATGTTGACGCAGCATCGGGGGTTGTGTGTTCAGTATCTTGCTCTAGGACACTTTGGTCACAAGGGCTCCTGATCCAACCCTCAACCCTTAGATTGGAGACAACCACTCTAGCACCTGAGCCATGCCACCAAAGTGCTTGTGTTCATGGTGCTTAGTGTGTCGTACCCAGTTCAGTTCTGTCTTTATGCTCAATCTAAGGATTAGTTTCTACCAAAGGGTGGACGTGGTGAATGTGAATTAGTGTAAAAGGCAGTTTTTACCAAGTGTCATAAACTTGAACTTAATATATAATACATTTATAAGCGGTGATTTTCTTGAATGCGTCTAAATACTCCCACTCCACGAGGAGTTCATCATAACCTTCCACCCTCACTTACTGTCTCAAGCTGTCCTCTCTCGCTTTGGCAGCAGACACGAGAGGTGTATCGCTTTCTTCCCTAGCCACTTGTCTCCCCTCTTAATATCCCTGATCCTACCTTGCATGTTGTTTATTTTAATGTGTTCCTGATGGAGCAGCTGGTTGTGACATGGGGTTGATTATGCTGTTCTCACTGTGACATATTGAAAAGGGGCCAAGGAAGGCACCTTTGTCCTTTCAGTCTGTGCATGTCAGCCCTGCCTGTTGCACCAGCTCTACGCATGGCTAGTTCCTGTTGAGAAAAAAGAAGGGCAAGCAACAACAGACACATACTCCAGACACACGTAGACAAAATTGTTGGTACTCTTTCTTTATGAAATAACTATAATAATAATTAAAGAATGAATAATGATAACTAGAGCTGCAAGCAACTTTGAAGGACCTCTTAGCCCGAGCCACTTTGAGGTACTGGTATGTTGGGACACACATTGGCACATTGGAATTTAAATTTTTGGAAATTGGAACAATAAATCTCTGGATCTTTTGTGGGTTTGAATCATGGGATATTGCCAATCGTTATGGACTAGAGGAAGCCCTTTTGTTTGATTATTTTGTGAATAAGGGCAATGCAAATAAAATTAACTTGACTTAACTTTTCTCTTAGCATTTAACGTAGGCTTTAACTTCTATTTTGTTTTGATTGGTAATAGAAACAAACCCATGAGAAATAATCCCTTGTACACAATATCTGTATCTAAACATATGCATATATAATCTATGCATGAACATAGCTTGAAAACAAAATTGCGTGTCCTCCATTCACTGGTAGCAAAGGAACACCACACTTTTCAACTTTTTCTAAAGAGAAAACATCTTGGTGGTTTTGTGAGTTTTTGTGCATTATTTGACCATGAAAAAAACGTTTAAAAAAACAAAACAAAAAAACGTTGTTGCCACTAGTTGCAAAATATTGTCATATAGATGTTTTCAGGCGACTATTACATTTGGTACACTAAAAATAGATTGGATATAAAAAAAACTACCAATCTAGTAGGTTAAACTCATATTGGCTTAATTAACCAATAGATTGGTCAGACATCGACCATTCCGGGTGGTTACGAGCATACCAATTTTATTGGTTAGCCGAACAACCAATGAAATTGGTTACAATAGAAAGTAAGTCTAGATAGATCACTTGGAAATATATTTATTGTATCAATTTATTGTATTTTAAATGTATTTATTAATTGTGAATATAGTGTCTAAAAATCAAAATGTGTGTCTAGATAGATAACTAGACATGATCAGCTCAGTGGCCTAGTGGTGGAGTGTCTACACTCAGACTGGGAGGTTGTGGGTTCAATCTCTGGCCGGGTCAAACCAAAGACTATAAAAATAGGTCCCATTTACTCCCTGCTTGACCCTCAACATTATGGATTGGATTTGGGGGTTAGATCACCAAATTATTCCTAAGTGCAGCCCATGTTGCTGCTCACCACTCCCTCAGGGGATGAGTCAAATGCAGAGAACGAATTTCACCCCCTTAGGTGGGTGTGACAATCAGTGGTACTTTTTTTCGGGAATTCCGTGACCCGCAGGATTCCCGAAAAAATGTCAGCCTCTAACACAGATTAACCAATATCTTGGTCAGAATGACTCATTTGTATCGGTTGACCCAATCACCAATGTATATTGGTTGAAAACACCTACCATTCTGGAGTGGTTGTTTTAACCAAAGGATCTGTTGGACACATAACTACCAGTTAGATTGGTAAAATTTAACCTTTTTCTTTTTTCTTTTTTTTTGCCAATTTGACCAATCTGTTAATAGGGTGTATGTTGGGATATTGCCACCTTGGAATTGGAATTTGACTTATTTTGTGAATAAGGGCAATACAAATGAAATAACTTGACTTAACTTTAATTTTAGCATTTAGGCTTCATCTTTGCTTTGGTTGGCAATAGAAACAAACTCATGAAAAAATAATCCCTTGTTAACAATATCTACATCTGCACATATGCATATATAATCTGTGCATGAACATAGCTTGAAAACAAAATTGCGTGTCCTCCATTCCCTGGTAGCAAAGGAACACCACACTTTTCAACTTTTTCTAAAGAGAAAACATCTTGGTAGTTTTGTGAGTTTTTGTGCATTTTATAATCATGAAAAAAAAAGTTTTAAAAAATGTTCAAAAGATTCGACGCAATACAATGAAATGTAAAAGATGACATTATTTGTTGCCACTTGTTGACATTATAGCAAAATATTGTCATATAGATGTCTTCAGGCCACGACTATTATTAAACATGAGACATTTGTTTGTTTTTTTTGGAGCATGTTTATGGGAGTTAGTAAGTATTTCCTGTTTTGTGGCGAATTAAATAAGAAACATATAATAATAATAATAATAATAATAATAATAATAATAATAATAATAATAATAATAATAATAATAATAATAATAATGTAATGAAAATCAGGCATTGCTTTTGAATTGTGGTTCAATTTAAGTCCATTATTAAGTGTCAGTTCATGTATTAGCTGTGTGAAACCAAAAGTTTGAGCTGGATGGATGGATGGACGTTTCGGTTTTGTAGGGGTGGGATCTTGTTTATTATGGGTGTGTTTGTTGTTTTTGTCTGTGGTTGGTGTTTGTCATGTGCTCCTGATTTCTCCCTTTGTCTCGTTTATGTCTGATCACATCCACCTGTGTGTTTCTACTTTCTTCCCTTCCCAGTGTATCTGACCAATTGGTGCTCTCAGCCTATTGTGTTCCCCAAGTATGTCTCATTAGTGTTGGTGTATTTAGGCCCCGTCCAGATGGAAGCAAAGCCGGCTTCGTTCCTCAAACAAGTCTTGTACACACAGAAGCATTTCAAGACTTGCGTGTGTCCAAAAGAAGGCGCTGAGGATGTTTAACGGCTGTAATGTATATGCCATGTCTGGAGTGGCGCTGTAGTGCAGCCACAGGAAGTTAACGGAAAGGGAAGAAGTCTCAGCGAAGAAGACGAACACTTCTTTTTTTCTAACTTTTTTGCAATCTACAGAACAAACATGGCTTGCATGTAAAAAGACAAACACAGTAGAAGTGACGATGGCGGGTGATTCAAGTACAACACCGCTTGTTGAACGTGGGAATAAAGAAGCAAAATATTTTGCTGCAAAAGCATAAGCAAGCTAAGGAGGCTGCGCAAAACGACTACGACACGGCTACCCGCCATTGTTGTTGACCGACCGACGGTTCGCGCGCAGTCACTCGAGAATTGGCGCATGCGTCATCAATGTGCGACAATGTGTCATCATCGAGCTGCGACCATTACGTCATCGCTGGAGGAGTATCCTTCATATGGTGTCCAGACGGACTCGTACGGGCGCAGTTTGAAATCTTTCCACTCTGGAGCCCGGTTTCAAAAGTGATCGGTTTCAAGCTCAGAAACCGCACCATCGTGTGGACGAACGGCCTAAACGGTATGAAACTTGTGAGGATACATAGAAACTAGCTTTCGTGTGAACGGGGCCTTAGTCTGTTGTGTTTGTCCAGTGTGTGTCGGTCCATTGTCATTTTCACTTTTTGTCGTTTCCCCCATCTCTTGACATTTGAGTTTGCTCGCATTTAGGACTTTGTTGTTCTTGTTGTTTTCCTATCAGCACATTGTGCACAACCTTGTTTTGTTTAATTAATAAAACCCTTTTGTTTTTGGATTTTATCCTGGCCTCCTCGTTCTGCCTCCCCATATTTGGGTCCACAAGTACAGCCAGCCGTAACAAGTATCAATTATAGTCTGATATGTTGCACTAAAAGACATCACACATTTTTATATAATAGCTGTGTGGGACCACATGTCAGCAAAATAAAGAAATAATAGTAATAATAATAATAATAATAAAAAACGAAGTCATCTGAAAATTCATCCAAAAAGCCAGAATAAGGGCCATGGTGTAGACAACAGTCAGATAAAATGACAATTGTGCTGTGGATTGCATAACGAGAACGAATGTTTTAAAGTTGGTGTTAAAGCTAATGTTACAGGGCTAGCGCTAAAGTTGAGAACAGATTCCGAGACAAGGGAGATGCCTCTGCCATTCTTGAGTGGACGCACATCAAAGGAATTCACAAAGTTTGGGATAGATAACTCATTTAGTGGTATCCAAATCTCACAAAGAAGCATTAAGATTATGATTATGTCTAATCAGCTCATTAACCAGCAAACTGCACGCCTTGTGGCCGGGTGCTGCAGGGATTCAAACACCCAATTGGGCATAGATCAGCAGATTGGATGTACAACAACTTGAAAAACTAGTAAACATTAGTGTAAAGATGAATATACCCTTAAAAATAAATTGATATATGATACTTTTTTCTGTAATTGTGCATTTGTATGCATAAATCCAAGTGTTTAGCATCTTAATTACAAAAAGTAACATCAGAAATTATGTGGATTCTCCCCAAAATGAATTATCTCACACTTGCCTAATTTGTAATAACACACTGTACTTTTTATATAGAATACTGGGTACACAATGAAAGACGAATAGAGGAGCTACAGTCACTCAGTCAGTCCAGCTACCTCATCAGAAGGCCCAGTTTGGATCATTTGGTCTGTAATTGCTGCCCACAAGTGAGCCACTCCACATGAATGGAAATGCAGTAAAGCCTCAGTGGCCATGTTCAGTGTCAGCCCTCAGGTAATAGCCCCCTCCTCCTCCCCATTCCCAATTTGATCCCGCCTTCCCTCTCACGGGCTGATTCTCCTGTTCAATGAAGGGATAAAAGTAGATAGCGAGCTGCAGCAGAAATGGGAGGGTGGGGGCCTTGTAGGTAGGTAGTCCATAATTACATATAATGAGACTTTTGTCTTGGAGCATTGTAAGGGTGTTCTTGAAGTCGCACGGAGGTGGTTTTCAGATGGACGCAGAGCCACGCACACCTCAAGTCCTCTCGTCGGCAATCTCATCCATATGTGCAGTAATAAGTAATTACTGAAGTCTCATTGAAGTCCATGTAGAGTATTCTGCCTTGCTCTCTCAGGGCAGATGAATACCCGCCACTCACCTATTACACAAAGTGACACTCCTAGAGATCCAACGTGTCATCTCAATCTTCCTCTTCAGTCCACCCCCTCACAAGACCCTTATTTCCTCCGATTGAGAAAACAGCTGGCACTCTTTGATGTGTGACTGGCCTGCATTGGGTCACTTCCACTGCATCTGACAGAGTATCTTTTCATGCTATTCCCTGAGCGTTGAATTCTTCTATATGGCACCATGCTCCAAAATTCAACAGCAACAACAAAAAAAGGTCTACTCTCATATGAACAGAAATGAGAGTTCCATCCTCCAGTTTGGTAGCGTACAGAATATACTTAAAGGGTCACTGTATTGAGATGAAGAGGGGCACTTAAAGGAAAGGTCTCTCTATAAAAATTCACCCCCTAAAAAAACTCAGTAGTGATTTAATGCATTTTATATGAGTTAGTTATTTACATATTTCTCCAAAACAAATGGATGAAATTGGAAATGCAAATTAATATCGTTTTCCCGATGAAAAAATATATGAAGAGAGTTTATGAGTGAAAAATGGACCATCCCGGCTGGAGTTACCCTTTAAAATGTCTTGTAAATTTGACACACGACAGAAGAGTGTTGTTAACAAGTCTGTCAAATTTGAATGGATAATAAAAAAAAAAAGCCAAGTATATAAAAAAATTCAACAAAATCATGAACAAGAGAGTCCAACTTCCAGCTGTAGGACGGTGTGGGCGTATCTGCTGAATGTGCTAGAAACACACCCTGTGCACCTTTTATCTGTCAATCAAGTTTGTTCATACAGTATGTGCTACTGTCTGAATGACATAATAATAACAATAAAAAATGCTTAACTTTGCCTCATATCGTTTCGTGTTATATGGAGACCAACATACAACAATATCGTGGTGGTAGGCCTAACCCAAAATCATATTGGGTGACCACTTGTTTAGCTAATACACATAATAAACAGTTAACTTCTCTTTAAAGCGCGACAGTTTGGCAGGGTTTTAATTGAGCAATTTCAACAAACAATCACATTTTTAAATCATAGATCATCAAGATCTATCCTGTGTCGCAATTTCTAAAGAAAATATTTCAGTTTGGTGTAAATAACAGTTCTTTCAGCCAGAATGATGAATAAACTTTGAAATATTAGTTATTTTCTTTGCCCTATTTTGCAAGGTTTTTGGACTGATATAAGAAATTGGTTGTCAATAAGAATTAATGATATTCCATAATTTAGTTTTACTTGGGACATGGCGTAGAAAAACTATGCTTAACAAACAAGACAAACTTGCAGAGGACAAAGATAGACCGAGGCTAATGATACACACACAATAATGGAGAATAGGTGGAAACAATAAGGGCCGGGAAGGTAATCAGGAATCACAGTGGAAGAGCAAGTTGACTAAAATGAGGAAGAAGACAATTACAAAACAAAACAGAGCTGATGAACGACAGACAACAGCGCCGTGGTCTTCATTATTTTTGACACTTTAACCTAAAAATCTATAACTGTCATCGGGTGCTGCAGTCCGGTACCTGTAACAGAACACACACACATATATATATATATATATATATATATATATATATATATATATATATATATATATATATATATATATATATATATATATATATATATATATATATATGTATGTATGTTTTACTTACTGCTTAAGTCCCTGGAATTAACGTACATTAAAAAACAAAAACAAAACAAAACAATTTGCTCCACAAAATTAGAAATTTGCTCCTCTAATGAAGTCATTGATTTGCAAAATTGCTCCACAAAGAAAAAATGGAAAAAAAAAACATGTCTTTTATAATGATATTACTTTATGCACCATTGGCCTTGCAGGACATGTGTGCTTTGGAGGGGCTCTTCAACCAGTATTATTTTACATTGATTGCATGATGAATATGGAATAAATGGTCCAATACAATGAAGCCTCTTAGTTGCATACAGCTTTTTTGTATGGATAGATTTCAATATTACAGACTTGGAATTCAACAAATGGTTTAATACTTTTCCTCCTAATAATAATCATCTGTAGACTGCCAACATATTTGCATTCTCTTGACCCATTCATTGCATTTCCTTCAAGAAGTTTTTTTTTTTAATAATCTCAATTCAACAATTCAGAATATGGCAAGATTTTGAATGCTGTAATAAATAATGAAACATTAACCTGCTCTAAAATATGAACAGTTGATTCTTCTTGTTTGTGGTGCTTGCATGTTTTCCCCGTGCTTTTGTTTTGCGTTGCCAATGGGAAAATTAGCCTCGGTGAAGACGCATGCTGAGACTCACACAAATAAGGACAAGTGCGCACGTGCGCACAAACATGCACGCACTCTCTCGTACACACAATAAACAGCTGTGCGGGTGGGTCACGTCATTAGTGGGCATTGTTTTTATTTTGATTGAAGGAAAATACATTGTGGCGCAACTCTCAATGTATGTTTCAGAGTGAATGTGTGCCATGTGGATCTGTTCTCAGTGTCCACTCGGCACAGGGACTAATTTGCATTCCTTTGTGCATGAATAATGGACACCTATTCGGAGGACAGATTTTACCAGCTGCCATCCAGGACTAGTCCTTATTAGAGCCCTGCTGTTTCCTCTGAGAACGCCAGCACATGTTCAACACGTGCTGCCGCTCACACAAACATACACGCACACACACTCAAGGACACGTGCTGCCCCATAGTCATATCGCAGTCATCTTTTCATACACAAATGAAAACACAAAAAGAACTTTGCATGGAAACATTTGCAGACGGTCCAAACAGCGATTATCAGCTCTTGTGGTGATAAAGTACAAGTATGAGGGACAAAGTGACTATGCAAAGCAACCAGACCATTTAACAATTTTTGTTTATTATTATTATATAATTTCAAGAAGAATAGTATAGTCGAACACACATTAATTCAAGATCTTTTAAAGTGCAAATAACTATCTTAGGTCATCAAATGACAGTCTTTAGAATCTTCAGGACTTGAAATGGTTGACCCTGCACTCTATATGTTTGGAACCATATTGGCATATTATATGTATGGTATGTTTCTTTTAGAGGGGTTTACTTAGGACGCTGACAGTGACCCTTGTGACTTTGGCATGAATAGCTAATTAAAACACCTTAAAATGATTCAGCTCTATCCATAATTACAGAGAGATTAAGACGGAACTCTCAACTTCATTTGGTTATAGACAGAATATACATTTGCATATTTTATGTTGATGATTTCAAACATTTTAATCCTGTGACCATGCTTGTGAAGTGGATATTCAGTGTCATATAATGTGTTTTTCTTTCAATAACACTTCCCTATTGTTTCCGTTTTCTTTATCTCGCTTTTCACCAGTTCTCTCTTATCTATTTTGCATTAATTACACCGCTATTAATTGTTGGTCTGTGAAATGAGAGTTATCATGTTGCACAACAAGTAGGTAGCAACAAAGGTGCTTAAAAACGGTTGTGCACTAGCTAACACTCAAGTCCACTCCAGAATGCAGTTTTAGAGCGTAATTAAAAAACAGTTTAAAATGTGTCGATATGCTTTGTGTTTGTTATTAAACACCGAAGAGTTGGACTGGACACGTCTTAGAAAAGGTAACAGACTGAGCCACCATGAGCAAACAGCAAAACTCACACAAAAAAAGTAGAAAAATAACCTAACCCTGGACATGTGTGTCAAGATCTGTGTTTTGTTCAGCGTTTTTGGTTTACCATGAACAAATCAGAGTTTTGTGTTTATGTGTGTTTGTTATCCATTCCAATCCACCTGATCTCAGCAGTTCTTTCCTCCTTGTGTCTACCAATCAGCTCCCTCTTATTCAGGTATGGGCAACTTAAATATAGAAGAGGGTAACAATTTTTCATCAGCGCTACTGCGAGGCCACATAGGACCACACACTTAATAACCAGATGTATGACAGATGCCATTTTAAATATGATAAAATATGTGCCAGACTTATAATTGCCGCACATTCAAATGAGCTGGGAAAATTGGGGTAAAATAAAGGTGTTTTTTTGTAAACCCAAAACATTTTGCTGATAAACCTCAAATGTGCATTTCTCACGAAAAACGTGAAAACAAACAAACAATGAAAAAATTATAATATGTGAACCGCTTAGTGTTTATAGTGTTTATAATGCCCCACCCCCTCAAAACGTTTTTTTTTTTAAATACTTTTTTAGGGGGCGTAATTAGGCGAGGGGCCAATCACAATGTGGGTGTGGGCCATATGCGGGCACCAGGCCACTTGCAGGGTTTTTTCTGGCTCAAAATGAGGCAGAGGTAGTATCATCCTGACTATGACGGGTGACTACCGATACCAGGTATCGGTGCCAATACCAGTCTTGTTTTAAGGTATCGGTTCTCACGGCAGCGACCTATACCTTTATCAGCCGCCCTCCTGCAGCCATTTTACGATCAGGGACTAGAAATGAGAAATTATATGAAGACAAAGTTGCCATTCATTTTTGCAAATTTTTTTTTTAACTACAATCATAAAAATTGATCCACTAGTACATATTAAATTGTAAATATAGTTCAGCGTTGGGTTTTTATGATTTTGGTGATGGCTGGAGCGAGCCAACTCTGCCTCCCAACCAGGAAATGGTGTGAAACAGTTGCTCCATGATCTGCTTCTTCTTCGGTACATTAAAGTTTTTAAAAAATAAAGCTGTTTCTTCCTCAGTTGTTTCTTCAGGTCTTTCCGGTGAACTGCTGTTGATATAGCGCCTCCATAATGGCGCAACACTGCAATTGCAGTTAAAATGCGTTGCTGCCGCGCTCAATCAACACAGATGGAGCGTTGTGTTAAGCGATATCAGCGGCTCAGGCTGGAGGTGGCGAGCAAATTAGGTGGAGGTGGCCGCCTCTGAATTTTGTAAACAGGAAAACCCCTGCCTACTTGTGACATATAGCCACGTCGTCCCATCAGTATTTGTTTTTTGGACTCGTTATTTAGTTAAATTGTGCTGCTGCAGTACTTTTGTGATGTCTATTTGTAAGAAGAAGAGAAAAAAAAGAAGCCTTTTTTGAATGTGCCCTGCACTTCTGCCTTGTCTCGTCTGCTTCCCTGCACTTGGATCCACCTTTTCTTGCCACACCATCTTGAAAAAAAAACCTCAATTGTGATTCTTGATGTAATAATAATAATAATGTGTCTGACCTGGGCCACATTTCTTGATTTGAAAATTTTTAGCCCAACTGAAATAGTAATTGAATAGCCCTGACCTCGTGGGTAACACACAGAAAAGTGACCCCGCCCCCAACGCGTCCTCTATTATCCTTCGTGTTTATGATTACTTATTCTGTTTGCCCTTTGATCTTACCTACTCATCCATATCTCTATCAACTCAGAGGGCTCTATTTTCGTGCTCAGTGCAAGTCTAGCGCAAAGCGCAGTCTAGGCTACGTTCACACTTTAGCGCGTGATGCCCAATTCAGATTTTTTTGTCAAATCTTTTTCACATCGACATCTAATGTGAACGCAACGCGGCCGTGATGCGACTCACATGCACAAAGAGCACACATCGAGTGATGTACACCCAAAACAACGTCACGAAACTAAATCGACTAGCAACGTTTTACCGCCAGCCAAGCCGCCGAGGAAAGGGAACTTTTATGAGTGTCATATACAAATTTAGCTGTGCCAACGCACGCTACAGATTGGTGGACTCGTTTCGTGGACGTGTTAGGAGTTCGATTCATACGTCTTGTCTGCATACATTATGCAAATTTACTGTGCGAATGCCCGCGCTCCTGGTTAGAGGACTGCTTTCACGCTCGCTCCTGGTTGGCTGCTATCCTCGGCTTTCTCTTGCATCAGTTTTGAATGTGCTGTTTATAAACAGCAACAGAAATCCGGCTGACTTGGTTTTTCATCTCATGTCGCTAGAGTAGCGAGGTTGGAAGAGGTACTAAAATATTTTGGGGAAATGAGGGGACATTCCTCGACCTCATTTCATTGAGAAGTCTACCGAAGATGACGTCACGTCATCGCCGTTCGTAATGAATCGTCTGCAGGGGTGAATTTCTACTGTCACCACACATGCCAACTTTATACTTCGTGTGATTAAAGACATATGAAAATTTAACACTGTTACTAAAAACAGCTTTGTATATACAGTGGTACCTCAAAGTTTGAACATAATTCGTTCCTGTGAAGTGTTCAAAGTCCGAATTGCTCAACTTTTTTCCCATAGGAAATAAAGTAAATGCAATTAATCCATTATCAAGCTCCAAAAACAGAAAATTCCTATTATAATTTCTATTTATGTTTTTTTTATTGCATTTACACTGTATACAGTATTTAAACAATAAAAAAGATAATTTTTATAATAATAATGATTGGATTAATCTATGTTAATGCTAGCTTTAGTTCAGGGCTGAGTTTGTATATTTTACATTGAGCATATTGTTAGACTACTAAGCGGTCCTTGCGTGCTTTGTTTAACGTCAGGCACGTTGTTGAACAGCTAAAGGGGGTCCTCGTGCCAGTATTTACAGAAGAAGTCACGGTAGTTACAACAACGCGATAATCTTCCTAATTCCACTGTGGTTGGTAGCACTGTATGTTTTTCTTTGCTGCCACTGGCACTGTTGTCTTTCTTTGGTCCCATGGCAAATAAAATTTTCGTGGAAAAATCAAAATGCACTCGCAAGAATGGAGCACCTCCGGGAGTATTCAGGATCGGACTGGAAATGAGCAGTTCATCATCGTCACGTGCGGATGAGCGTTCACAGTGCAGACGAAAGAGGCCCAGGTTGGGTGTGAAAAAATCGGAATTGTACCGTTCACACTGCATGAAAAAATCAGATACATTTGAGCTGGAGTGTGAAAGCAGCCTAACTCTTCACATGGAAAGTTTTCTTTTCTTTTAGTGTTTTCTTAGATGGACACGGGTAGAAATATGTGTCTGCGCAATTGAGGGAGTGAACACAGCTGACTTGGCTCTCATTACCTTTAAATTCAACACAGGAGAGACACACCTAGTTTTTGACAGCTGTGTCACCACTTAGACCTGTCTTTAGCGAGTTTACAATTTAGTCTACCATTTGTCGCCAATTTGCCAGATGCACCGGAGGCATGCTACAGAATATGCTGGATTGCCTATCGAGGTATAGAGCAGTACACAAAATTCACAAACACGACACAATAATTAAGATGCACCCATTTTTATGCCGTGTCACCAAATTGTCAGGTGTGCTGGAGATGTGACAGCTACCTTGCTTGAATCACCCAGTGAGGCGCACACTGTCCCAATCACGGAAAACCGGACTTGCCTTGACACAGAAATGAAGTTGCGCCTGTTTTTTATGCCAAGCGGACGGTCTACAAAAATATGGCCCATTATGTTTCTTTACCAAAATCCATACATCAGTTATGTGGATGGATTTACAGTTAAGTTAAAAATGATCATTTTAGTATTCATACGTTTAGGTACAGGAAATGTAAATTTTGTGAATGAGTATCTTCTGATTGGAAGCTACAATAATATGCCAGAAGACTGAAGAAAAGAAAGAATTGGTGTGAGAGGTATGATTGACAAATATTGATAATAAGCGGTTAAGAAAATGGATGGATGGATTATTACTTACGGAAAGAAGCCTATTACATTCACTTGGGAAATGAATCAGGTTGTTTCCTTTTTTTCTGTTTTAATTATTTTTTTACCCTGTTTTCCTGAGTATTTTCTTTTCAGTTAAAAAAAAAAGTTTTGGTCTGTTTTTTCTGAATATTTTTTTTGTTTTTACAAACATTTTTTTTGTCTGTTTCTTAAAATAACTTGTTCTTCTGAATGCCACTCCCCCCATCCTTCCCGGTCCTAATTTTCATGATTAATTTTTGTCCCATTTTTCTGATTTTTTTTTCTTCCTGGTTTTGCGGAATATATACCAGTATATTTTTATTGACAGGAGAAGAATATTCACACAAAAAACAGAAATAAATTATCCATAAAACAGAACGTTAAAAATATATATTAAAAAACAAAAACAACCCCCCCCCCCCAAAAAATAAATAAGAAATTGTCAGAAAAACAGTATTTATTTATTTTCCAAGTGTATGCAATAGGCTTCCGTAATTACTGTATCCCCGGCCTTGTGGGACAAATTTGAGGTAACATAATGTTACTGATCACACAATCTTAAATATCCCTATAAACTGTACATTCAGCACATTGCTTCTATAGGGGAAGGTGATGGATAACTTTGGACACATACCTTTTGTCCTCTCTAGAAAATTATGGGGGGGGGGGGGGGGTTCTTCTTCACAAAACTACAGAATGTTATATCCAGCCTTAATAGAAAAAGAAAATGAACTGTACCTCAAAATTCCTGCCAAGGTGCATATGAACAACATTTCAGGACATTAAGAATTACTCATCGTGTCCAGTCAAAGAAGATGCAACAAGCACTGAGTTTGTTTCTTTGTGCAAAACTAGAAGCAGTTTGGTCGAATATGCAAAGGGCCCGAAAAGGAAGGACGGTCGGCCTGCTGATTTGCACAGATGTTTCCCCTCATCCCCACAAGCGTGTGACCACAGTCGCTGGTTTGTCCTTGCCTGGCGCCCGCTTATGCAGCTTGCCTCATGGTCCCTCCGCATTACGCACAGCTCTGTTTGACTGTGATGGGTCCTGAAAGCCAGGAGACATACGCAGCAGTAACAACATCAATGCGCTTCACAAGGTTTTCAAGTTAGGGACATGTCTTACTTTAAATTAATACCTTTGTGTTACTTATTTGTTCCAAAGAGACACGTCCTCATGGTGCTTTGTGGAGTTTCGTGCGTTGCCCTTTTCCTCCCCTTCCTCCCTCCTTTTTGTCCTCCTTTCCCATCTTTGGCGAAAAGACCACAGTTTGGGGAAAAGGGACATGGTGAGGGTGGGGGAAATGGTGGGGGCAGCAGTGATCTGCAAATCATTTATTTACATTTGGCATCTGCATAATGAGACAGGGAGCCAATGGCAGTCCCGGCTGGCTGGAGACAGGGTGGCATGCCTTCAGTTTTAATGGGCACACGGAAGAAACTTCCAATCCTTCTTGACATTTCTCATAGCGAAATAAACGTGCTCTGGGTCAGAGTGTCTATTAGGAAGATAAGAGACGAACAAGTCAATTATACTTCAATGACTATATAGCCAGGGGACCTCATTAACATGATCAGGGAGGTCCTTGCTGCAGCAGCCCTCTCTTGTGTGTAACTCCTGATTAAGTTATGGAAGAATGACATGGCCGTTTCTTTTCGTGATTTATGTGGAAAAAGATGACAAAACCACCAAGACAAATATATTCAAGGATACAAAGCCGCAGCCGCACGTATGCGCACACACGGGAGTATACTGTACATAGCCAGGACGAAGTGTCTGGCCAACGAGCCAGAAATTGTTGACACATTCAAAAAAGTGAGAGGAGCCCTCCATCAGGGGTTGCGGGGAGCTTCTATCCGCTGATAGGGTCACGGAAGTGGATGCTCGGGGAAAACATTTGTGGCAGGGGATGTTGCGAGCTGTCATGCACAGGCAGGGTGCATGGCCTTGGGTTGCAAGGGTGGCGGCGCTGCGTGTGGTGAGGGTGGGGGGGAGTGAGCAGACGGGGCACGGGCACGGGCGGAGGCGTGGGTTAAAAAAAGCAGAGCCTGGGGTTTGGTGGGCTTAGTGGTGCATGTTTTTTCCTCGTTTCCTCTCTGCTAACTCGTTTTCTCAGCGAGGATGCTGCGATTCGTTGACGTTGATGGGATGAGTGCCGACAGGGCGCAGGGACAACGGCTTGTCTTTTCTAGTGCTTGCATAGTGTGCATCATATCCAGCCACTGCTTGGATAAGGCTCTAATTAAATTGTTTGCATGCCTATCTGGATCAATGCGAATTGATCATCGTTCATCTTATCAGTGACAAAACTGCGAGCTACTCACTGAAGGGGAAACATTTGTACAAACTATCCCTTAATGCTCTGTTTGTGCCTTTTGCGTTGATTCTACAACACACCAAAAAAATAAACAAACACTTTAACCCAAGATAAAATGTGCACATTGACTGCTATGTTCACACTGCAGGTCTTAATGATCAGTTCAGATTTTTTGGTGAAATCCGTTTTTTTTGAGTAAGCGTTCACATTACCTATTAATTGCGACCTCAGTCTGTCTGCTGTGTGTTATGCATTTTGTGTTTGCAAAGTGACCTGCATGCGCAGAAGAAGAAACAAAGTCACTCACAACGCTGTGTTTGCGAAAGCAAATACGTATGGTCCAGCATGTCAGGGCCACAGACTTTTTTAAGTCCGTCGTCGGGCCGCATATTCGTACCATCTCATATCTACAGAGGAGTGATGCAGGAGGAGGTAGTCAAATATAAAGCCACAACTGTTGCTCGAAACAACTTTTGTCTCCCGAGTAATGCCTCCGCCCATGACGTAGTGGTCAGATGTATGCGACCAGGCCGTTCATACGTATCCGATCTAGGACCACCTATGAAAGCGACCCAGGTCGGATATGAAAAAAAAAATCAGATTTGAGCCATTCAGACTGACATAAAAGCGTCAGATACATTTAGTTGCATTTAGGCAAAAAATAATAATCCGATCTGGGTCGCATTTTCCTGCAATGCGTAGCCCATTGTCATAAGCGATACATAGATTAGCCAAAGCTACCTACATTACTGTATTGTCACGTTCATAAAATAATTTTCCCAAAAACACTAAAAACTGCAGAATATACTGAATATACATTGGGGTGCAAAAGTGGATATAAAGTAGTAAATAATTGACATATAGGATGAAGGTATTATTTTGTTTTTATCTTTTTTCTAAGCAATTGTATGTGTTTTCTCTTCTATAACTGTATACCTGCTTTTGCAACCCCCTTAATGTTGTTAAATATTAATCAATGTGCCCCGTATTACATTGATTAATATTTAACAACATTAACAATTTTATATCAATTGAGGATGTAGGCAATTTTTAGCAGCAAAAAAAAAAAATCATGTCAAAAGATGACATAGGCCCAAAACGTTGGTAACATACCATAGAATTGATCATGCGTACCAGTACATCCTGACTTTTGCTCAAAATGGTTATGTTCACACCCTCCTCACAGGGTATCAAAATGCATGGATGGTGAGCACAGAATACACAAAAATAATATTTTCCCATTATTATTTGCAGGCTATTTTGTCATCCTAGAAACTCGGGGCGCTAATAAGGGAACCACCAGGTTTCCCATTCGATCTCCTTCTGTTGGTCATTGTTATTTTTCGTGTTTATCAAACGAGTCATCACTGTGAAGACAAATTCCTTGTGGGTTTTTACATATTTTGCCAATAAATCTGATTCTGAATAAAATCACATTTCTTTTCAAGTATCTCATATGTGAGTGTTGTCCAGATCACAGTATGTTACTTTTCTCATGAAGTCTTGTTTATTGGCAAAATTATTTGCAGTTTTTAGCATTCTATAAACACATCCTACAATTATTTCCCAAAGCCTTTTTTGGTGAAGAGTATTTGTATGCTATATGATGTATACACATTCATTTGAATTGAACGGCTCAGATTATGTTTATTATTTTGTTGTTTGTTGTAATCATGTTTGGTTTGGTGATGAATGATGACGAGGTGAGTGGCTGAGGCAGTAACAAGCCTTTGTCTGCAGGCACACCAAGCCCACACAAAGACATCCCACTAGGAAGGGTTCCGGCCGCGTACCTCTGCTCACATTCCGCTATTATTGCTCCCTGAAACATGAATAATTTGATTATTTGATGACAGCTTATTTCTTATATCTGTTCCGGCACCATATGTGTCTACTAATATGCGCTTGGCCCGTTACATGAATGCCTGCCCTGGGGTCTAAGAGAGGCCCGAGTCATTTTCAAACCTGGAGGGAACATTTCGTCATACCACTCTGCAAAAGTGCATCGGACTGGATTCAAGTGCATATTCAAAGAGAAATCATACGCCGCGCTCTGTGCTTGTATTTTTTCTCTCTCATTGTAAATGTGTAACTCTGTTTAAGGCGTAATGCTGATTTATTTGAACCAAAAAAGGAATAATCTCGTGGAATAAAACTGGTACTTCAGCAATTTGCCATTTGCAAACTTCCAAACACAAAGAATGCCTCAGAGTCTAAATGAAGTTCAGTTTTGCAACCTGCGTTTCTTACTAATTGGCTCTTTAGTCCTCGTGACTTGGGTGACAGTGATGGCCAATTGGTAAACCAGGACAGAATGTCCATAATATGTTGACAAATGTAATTATCTCATTCCTTACCCTTATAATGTGTAATAATTATCCTGAGTCAATGTCATTTTCTTTTCAGCTCCCATCGAGAGAGCAAATTAGGAACACTTTCGTGTCAGGCATTATTAGGTATTCAATTTCCGTAATGTTTTTGTGATTTTAATAGTGTGTATCTGAAATAGAACGCAGCAAGGAAAAAACTGTGACACTTTGGTGGAAAATATTGAATTGAAAATAATTTTTACTCCCGAGAAAAATACATTTTAAAGGGACGTCTATATTTCCTGACACCACATGAGGGTGAAAATGTGTCCTTCCGTACACTTTGTATGATAACTTGATTGTAACTGACACCCATTCGACCAGAGAATAACATCAAATGTAATTGAATAATCCAATTTTCCCAAGAATAAATGTGCTTTTGAGCATTCTTGCACTTTTCTAATACATGACAAGATGCGTGTTTGTGTTATTTGTTTGTTGCCTGGGGCTTTAGGAAGCCTGCTTATGACTGCATGTATGGGTCACAAAGGTCACAACATTGAGGCCCGTCTCCCATTCTAATGAGGACTGTACAGGAAGCGTCCATCATGTGTCCCTCTCTCCTTCACACCTCATAAAAAGAACCTGATGGCTCACCATTAGAAATGATGCGATTGTGAGGATAACAAGGGCCCTGTCAAAAGAAATACACACTACTTGTAAACTGCATGTTGAAAGGTTTGGCCTCAATGAATGTACTGCATGTGTCTTAAGGCTGCAGCGAAGGCAAGCAAGGCTGCATCATGACCGTGAACTCTTTGCTTGTGTGATGACTGCACATGCTTAGGTTAGTAACAGGTTCACAACACAAAGAGACTCGATACCCAAACACATGCATTAATCCTGCCTACGTATGTTCGCCAGTGCCTCCACAATGCGTTCGCCACACGTCTGCCATGCATCAGCAACGTTAATGGCAATAATTATCTATATTAGTATAAGTTTAGCTGTTTACTTTTAAACTATAGTTTAACATATATGTTAAAATGTGTGATGCATAAAGCCAGTTGCCTTTAGTTGAGACTTTTGCTTTTGTAACAATTTGGCTAAAAGAATAGTTTATAAGATAAATTAGGACGGGGAATTTTATCTTGACAACGGACAGATTGTAGCCTTTGTAAATTAGTTCTATCTATCTATCTATCTATCTATCTATCTATCTATCTATCTATCTATCTATCTATCTATCTATCTATCTATCTATCTATCTATCTATCTATCTATCTATCTATCTATCTATCTATCTATCTATCTATCTATCTATCCATACATCCATCCGTCCGTCCGTCCGTCCGTCCGTCCATCCATCCATCCATCTATCTATCTATCTATCTTGTCACGTTATTTCTCAGCTTCCTGGTTTGCTATTTCAGTATACTGTATTTATGTGTGGAAAAATTATTTGGCTTTTTTTGCCCACGACTTATTTGGGAGGGAACATTAATGCAAAGGATGAGCCAGAAGAGAACCTGTAAGGACTTCAAAGTGGAATAGCCTACATTTTATATTTATTTTTTTAAATTATGCCTATAATTTATGCAAGTTGTATTGCAAAAAACAGAGAACGAAAAACTGACATCTCAACGTCTGTTCTGTAAATATATAAATATATATATATATATATATATATATATATATATATATATTAACAATTTTTATTTGAATTTGTGAAAAGCAACACAATCTTATTATGAGGATTAGGCCTACGCCTGATAATTTATATATTTTAATGTAAATAGAAATAAAAATGAGCGCTGGACTACTTTACTGGTGGTATCAGCTATTCAAAGTTGGAAATATTAAACTGTTTTCCCAACTGTAAAATTTTCAAGAGTCTTTCTTTGATTTGATCCATCTATCTATCTATCTATCTATCTATCTATCTATCTATCTATCTATCTATCTATCTATCTATCTATCTATCTATCTATCTATCTATCTATCTATCTAGCTAGCTAGCTAACCATGTAGCTAGCTTCTTTTTTTTTGCCACATAAGCTAGCTACATAGCTATTAGGGGTGTTAAAAAAATATATTCGGCAATATATCGCGATATTACAGCGCATAATTCTCGTATTGATTCAATATGCAGCCGAATCGATGTTTAAACATCAATTTTTGTTGGAAACATTCAACGAAACATTTCCAACAAAAATTGATGTTTTGGAAATATTCAACAAACGTCTTACTTGGGGTTAGGATTCACACTTTAAACATGGAAGAATGATATATTAGTGGAACATTAAGCCTTAATATATTATTTCAATGCTGTTCAGACATGAAACATATTGGAACCTTTTTGTTAAATACAGTGGCTCACAATTATAAGCCTGAAGAACATTTTCCTACAAATCTTACAGTAATCAAGTACAAGTTTACTGATTAGTATTTTCTAAATTTGAGTTAAAAAAAAAGAAGAAGCAATAATCGACTTATAGATTCGTATCGGGATTCATCTGTATTGCATTGAATCGTGACCTATGAATCGTGATACAGATCGAATCTCCAGGTACAATTCACACCCCTAATAACTATCTTACGTGATGGCTAATTAAAAAGCTAGCTAGTAGCTACATAAGTCATATAGTATTCAGGAACAAATAGTTGTTTATGTAAAAATAAAGTGCCTTACTCTTTCAAGGTTTGTTCCAAAACACAAATTTTCACAGCAAAACAACTACAAGGGCACGTAAAATCTTTTGACCTCAACGAAAAACATTTCCTGTGAACCCAGGTGCGCTTGTATAATACAGCTGAAATCTACCAGGAATGAGTGTGAGAAAATATGTGTCAACTGATTAGGGTGTATTATTTGGGCTTGCTGTTTGTGACGCTTTCTAATCATTCACCTCACTGTAATTTCAAATGACACGTTTCTCAGAATTCCCATGATCCCACGATGGAAAAAGCCGTTTTCCTGCTATACATTGAACAATCAAAAGTTTGTGGCTGTTGAGACAGTTGGAAGTCAGTAATTGAAAGTAGAACAGAAGCTGCAGCAAATAAGGATTTTATCCTCTTTTGTTGCTTATTAAAAGTCCAGACTCTGGTCTCATTAAACGATAGTGCTGGTTGTGCTCTATCAAGTGATGTCATTCTCTTAACATCCTCTTTCTGTTTCTTCATTAATCGGCTTTCAAGACGATATGCTAACTAAAAAGACAGTTTATAATACAACAATTGAGATACAACAACTTTGAATATAATAACAAATCAGGTAAATTTCTTGCAAACCAACTTCAACGCAATCGGGAAAAATCTCTTATAACGGCTATTAAAGGGACAACTGGTGAATGTACACAATCACCAGAAGAAATTAATCAAATTTTTTATAACTATTATCGCAACCTATACTCAGAAACTAACAAACCTAACCCTGAGCATATTGAGGCATTCCTCAGTAGCTTAAATATGCCTCAGTTAACTACTGAATATAAAGATATGTTAGAAGCGCCACTTACTATAAACGAGTTGTACAGTGCTCTAGATAGTATGCCTAATGGCAAGGCACCTGGCCCAGATGGTTATCCGGCTATATTTTTTAAGCACTACTGGTTAATGCTTGCTCCGCTATTCTTAAGAGTAGTAACAGAAATTAAAACTAATGGTTACATACGTCCACACATGAATACAGCAGCAATTAAACTTTTATTAAAGCCAGAAAAAGACCCCACCCTTCCATCAAGTTACCGTCCGATTTCACTAATTAACACTGATATCAAAATTATTACTAAGGCTTTCACATCTAGATTAGAAACAGTAATCTCGACAATTATTCATAACGACCAAACAGGCTTTATTAAAGATCGCCACTCTACTAATAATATTAGGAGGCTCTTTAACCTTATTAGCATGTCACAGCGGCATGATAAGAAGGCAGTTATTATATCGTTGGATGCAGAAAAAGCTTTTGACAAAGTTAACTGGTCCTTCCTCTTTGCTGTTTTAAATAAATTTGGCTTTGGGAAATCATTTATCCACTGGGTGTCAGTATTATATGATTCTCCCAAAGCTACAGTTACTACTAACGGGATTATATCTAAGAGCTTTATTTTACAGAGAGGCACAAGACAGGGATGCCCACTATCCCCTTTATTATTTGCAATATTTATCGAGCCACTTGCAATAGCCATACGCCAGGAAAGAAGGATTCAAGGAATTCACTCTGGGGTAACAGAACATAAAATTAATCTATATGCCGATGATATTTTACTTTATCTAGAAAACCCGGCGATTTCGTTAGGGGAAGTATTTAACTTAATAACTAAATTCTCACAGTTGTCAGATTATTCTATTAACTGGACAAAATCAACACTTCTACCTATTACAGAAAATTCATGGAACCCTGCAAGCCAGGACCCACATTACTCATTTCCTATAGGTAATTTAAAATACTTAGGCATAAAAATCTCACCTAAATTAACTGATTTAATTCATTTAAATTTTTCTCCACTTCTGGATAACATTCATAGTGACTTGGAACGCTGGAATAATCTTCCTATTTCTTTAATAGGACGAATAGCCACCGTTAAAATGAAAGTTTTACCTAAAATAAACTATTTTTTCTCAATGATTCCATTTAAACCTACGGCTAAATGGTTCCAGTTGTTGGACTCAGCCGTTACAAAATTTTACTGGAAAAAAAAAAAAGCAAAGATTAGTCTATCTACTCTTCAGAAAAGTAAATCCAAAGGTGGCCTAGAGGC
This sequence comes from Vanacampus margaritifer, assembly GCF_051991255.1. Classification (NCBI taxonomy): domain Eukaryota; kingdom Metazoa; phylum Chordata; class Actinopteri; order Syngnathiformes; family Syngnathidae; genus Vanacampus; species Vanacampus margaritifer. The sequence continues at coordinate 8,054,828 of NC_135440.1, read as the reverse complement.
ACCAAATTTTATGTACTACTATATAGCTAACCAGCTACAATATATCGTTCTATGGGCACAACCCAACAGAGATACTAACTGTTGGCTGGAACTAGAACAGAAGGATTGTAATAACCTCAGACTTCTAGATTTACTCTTTATTACAACATCGATTAAGCGACATAATTGTTTTAAAAACCCAATGATCTCCGCCACCCTGACTGCTTGGTGGAAGGCATTAGAAATTACAAAAGCCCAAGTGGAGCCCTGTGGGCTTTCTCCCCTATGGCATAACCCTGACTTTCGAATTAACAACCAAACGTTTTATTTAGGTGTGTGGGAGCAGAAAGGAATCACACATCTTCACCATCTCTTCTCAGATAATATGTTTATATCATATACATCTTTGCTCCAAAAATACAAAATAACAAACGGAAATTTTTTACATTATCTGCAAGTTAAAAATATGATAAAGAAACAAATTCCAACACTTCAGGGTACGCTCCAACCGCCTGGCTTAGCTAAAGATATTACCAAGCTTTCTCCGACAACAACAAAAAAACTTTCAAAAATATGTAAGTTACTTTCATATACGGATAAAATGTCTTTACCCATCTTAAAATGGGAGACAGACTTGTCTATAGCTCCGGAATCTGACTTTTGGATTCAAGTTTGTGAAAATGCATTTAAAATGACAAAACACACAAATTTACAACTTATCCAATACAAAATAATCCATAGAACATACATTACTCAATATATGATGAAGAAAATGGGCCTCTCCGACTCCGACATTTGTCTCCAGTGTTTACAAAACACTACAGACACTTATTTTCATGCTTTATGGTTATGCACCCCGGTTATGTATTTCTGGATTAAAGTCTTAGAAAAACTTTCCGCTATCTTGGACTATAGGATACCTTTATCTCCAAACTTGTGTTTGCTAGGTGACCTAACAACAACTGACCTACCACATAAACAATTTCAATCTACACTTGTAGCCCTTACTATCGCTAAAAAAACAATTCTTGTTAACTGGAAAAAAAAACAAACTCTGAATATCGACCAATGGTCTAACCTCCTCATAAATCACATTTTAATGGAAAAAATATCGGCCTCAAATAAAAAACAAATATCAAAATTCATAGAAATATGGTCTACGTATATAGAATATTTTAACCTAATTCTGGTTATTTAATTCTGCCTGTTAGCGAGAGCCACCACATCGTGATAACTTACATTGATGTCTCTGCATTTGGCAGTTTGTTACTAATGGTTGTGTTTTTATAGTCAGGAACCCAGTTGCTGCCAACAGGATCGAACAGATTCACCTCCAATGGGCACTAAAGGCTAATATTCGGATTCACTGCATGCCAGGGGACTAACGCTACAGGTGCTGTCCCCCCTGGCTGGGCGTGGGCGGGTCTGCCCCTCTGTTGGCTGCTGGGTGGCGGCTGCGTCTTGGTCGTTCCCTGGGTCTCGTGGTGGGTGCTGTGTTGCGGGGCTCTCCCTGGTGTCCGGGGCGGCGCCGCCCCGGCGCGGTCCGTCGCTCTGGGTCCGGCGACGCGGGTCGGGGCCTGTGGGCCGCCGGGGTGCCCCGTGGTTCCCTCTCCCCTCCCCCTTCCTCCCCCTTGCTTCCTCTCCCTCTTCACCTCTCCCCGCCCGTCCTCCGCCTCCCTGTCCCTTCTCCCTCGTCGCCCTTCCTCCTCCTCTCCCCCTCTCTCTGCGGCCCTGCTGCTGCCTCCTGCCCTTCCTGTCGTCTCCTTCCCCCGTCCCCTTCCCCTCCCCTGTCCGCCCTCCTCCCCCTCCCCTAGGCCGGGGGTTCCGTCCGTGGCCCGGGTCTCGGCGCTCCGGGGGCCGGGGGAGTGGGCGGGATTGGTGTTGTGCCCGCCCCGCTCCGGTGGGCCTCCGGGCACTTCGGGCGGGCCCCGGTATCCGGGGGGCAAGCCCCGCCGGGGTCCCGGTGGGGTGGGTGGGGGTTTTGGTGGGCGGGTGCGCCTCCCCCCCCCCCCGCCCGGTTGGGGGGGGCCCAGCTGGTCGCTCCTCTTAACTCACTGCACTAGTTTTGCACAATACATTTTAGGGCACATAACACACTTTTCCAAATTTTAATGCACCACACAACTGGGGGGGGGGGGGGGGGCATCGGTTGGGGCGGCCGCGGTATGAAGCAGTGCTGCGGTCGCCTGTCCGTGTGCACCCCCCCCCCCCCCCCCATTAATTTATTTTAATGCACCACATACGCTCATTGACATGCCTGGGGGGCGGATGGATCGGAGCAGGGGGGGATATCATTTCCCTCTGCTCCGGTTCACCTGCCCCCAATTTTAATGCACCACACACACACACTTATGTATATACACTGGGTGGGGTCACACACACGGTTTAGGGGTAGAGTTCGCCAGTCGGCGAGCTGGCGAACTTAGTAACAGGGTTAGTTTTTCACTTAGATCGTTGGGGTGACGACCGGGGCCTCTCCCCGCTGGGCCTGGGGTTCGGGGATGCCGCCCGTCCTCCGGTGCCCCCATCTCCCCTTCTGCCCCTGGTGTTCCGTCCCTCCGCGTGGTGGGGTGGGCGCGGGTGCCCTCTCCGCTCCGCTGCCCGGCCCCCTCTTCGGCGCGGATGCCTGGGTGCGGTGTGTCCCCGGGGTCTGGGGTCGGGGGCTGGGGGGCTGTCGGTTGGTGGGGGTGGGGGCGGGGGGCGGGGGCGGCTTGGTTGGTGGGGGGGTGGTGGTGGGGGTGCCGGGGTGGGGGGTGCTGGGGTGGGGAGGGTGTCTGGGGATTTGGGGACCTGGGGGCGGTTGGGGCTGGGTTGGGGTGGGTGGCGGGGGTGGGGGGGCGGATGGGTCGCGGGGGGAGCGGGGGTTGTGGGCCGGTGGGGTGCCTGGTGGGCCTGCAGTGCCCCGTCCTGCTGCGTTGGGTTGGGGGCGCGGGCCGCGTTGGGGTGGGGGGCGCTCCTGCTCCGGGGTTTGCTCTCCGGCCGGTGGCCCCTGCGGGGCCCGGGGGTCGTCCTTTGCCGCGGCCTGGGGGGCCCTGAGGTGTTGCGCTTGCTCTGTCCTGGCGGGGGTCGACGGCTCCCCTCTTTGGTGGAGATTTTCATGCATGCTAGATCCACCACACCAGCATCTATCGAGACTCAGACACAACTTGTTTCTCCCTCAGGTCATTGATTCGGTGGAGGCTGGTGTCTGTGGATCTCACTCTGCTTCGTCTGTCCTTTCTACCTTTCCTCAGTTTCTCCTTTGGGCCCTTGAGGTTTCCCTGATTTGTTGGAGTTTGGATGTCTTTGGGGTTGGTGAAGGTTAGTGGCCCGGTGGGTGGTGTCTGGTCGGTGCTGGGCTTCGCTTTTCTTTCTTTTCTTTGGTCCCCCTTTGGGTCTCCTGGCGGCCCCACGACTCTGGCTGGATTTTGAAGTGTTCGGTTTAGGTGAACGGTATGGGAATTCTTATTTATTTTTATTTTTTTTCGCACGCACGCACGCACGCACGCACGCACGCACACACACACGCACGCACACACGCACACACGCACAAACACACATACAAAAAAAAAAAAAAAAAGGAGAACAATGATGATGACATTTCAAATGATCAATACTGAGATCTCCCCAAAAAAAAAAGAAGAAAAAAAAAAAAAAAAAAATCGGCTTTCAAGAGTTCCATAGATAAATAAATAGTGCAAAGGCTGAAATCACCAGCAGAAATTCTGCCTTTTTAGTCACAGGATTTTGATGCATTATTGACTTGTGTACGGTAACATTGAAATGCTTATTACTGTGAGGAAGTGAGGCATGTAACATTCCTCCCTTCCATAACCTCTTAGCCATACGAAAGCTGTTATGTCTGGAACAGAGCACAGCACGAGTGCCACAATGCGCTCTCACGGCAGGTTGTTTTGCTCTGTTGCTCAGGCGTAAATTCACAAACTGTGGCGGATTTTAAAGCTCAGAAACATGCGGTTTAGCACAATGTTTGTGTTGGTCTATAGATAACTCCATCATTTTAAATTCATTGATTGAGCCTACCTTTAATTGGATAAATAGTAAGGAAAGGCCGTGCAAATAACACATTAAGGCTCGAGTCAAGATTCAAACCCAGAAACTCTCAACTGTGAGGCAGACATATTAACCCACTATAACACAAGTTTTATATTCTATCATATCATCTATGTATAATTAACTGAGTTTGCAAAGATTAATGTTAGATGAATGAAACTGTAATAAATGCCAGAGATGATCTCAGTATCTATAAAGCTTACCTCATTTTTCTTATTTTTAGGTCTAAATAACGTTAACCAAGTTATTGTATACTGTATAGTGTAACTTAAAATATTATAATACTTAGCCCTAACTAACTTACATGATGTACTTTCATTTTATAGTAAATAACTAATTATTCATGTTTGCCTAATAATACATTTTACATTACAAACTGCTCCTGATTAATTCATTATAATTTTATTATTGTGCATAATTACAAATGACAGCTTTTTCTTATGTCAAATTACAGTAGATGATCACAGGATCAGCTCTTTGGTATTTATTTATTTGCACTTGTAAGATGTAGTATTGTCTCATGATTGAAGTGCTGCTGTCGTTGTAGGTAAAATATTGGTTGTATTTGTGTTCGCATTTTGACATCTAACCCTCTACAAACCTGCAAATGTGAATAAACTGCCTTGTCCTATTAGTGAATCTGTTGTGTTTGAAGGAAACGTGTAATGTATATCTGAGCAATGTCTTGTTGCATTCTGTTAACTGTTTAAACTGGATTTGGGCATAAAGATTTGATTCTTTATTTTTCAGTTCTGTTAACATTATTATGTGTTTCTTTCACTACATGGCCATAATTTATATTAATGCATAATAATATTGTCTAATATGATAATTATGGTTACACAATGAACCATTTTTTTTGTTCTTGTATGTACTTATTTGTAGGGATGTAACGATAACGGCAATATCATGATATCGCACTATAAAAGCTGCCACAATATATCATCGCCATGTCACGATATTAAAAGCAGCACATCTGTTAAAAAAGTTAGGTAGACTAGTCACAACGACGTCAACAATCAAAACAGTCAACAATTAATATTAATAGTCGACGAGTCGTTTATTTCTGTATTTATTTATTTGGCGCTCAGTTTTTTGTCGAAAACTGCCTCGTCTCACCCTTCTCCCGGAACTCGATGCCATGTCTGTGATGGCACATGCACAGTAGGGTTCATCTGGTTTATCCGTGATGAAAAGAAAAGCTAATATTTCTGGCGTAGTGTATATACTGTAGTCATGTCTGGAAGCTAGCATTAGCACCGTGCGTGTTAGCACCGCCGCCATGGGTGTAACGTAATGTTCTGTTTGGCACGCTAACATATTTGTAAGGTTTAAAGAGGTTTTAGTCAGCGAACTCGCGTTTATTAATAACCAAAACAGTTTGTTACCGAACGCGTTGACACCGAACGTGCTCCCTCACGGAGGTCTTTTTCTCTCCTTTGACTCGCGAATCGCGACTACGCACAGTGTTGCGTTTATGAACTATGACATAGCAAGACTCAACGAAACCCCACAACCCCTCAATGGCAACACATTAAAATAAAACACAAAATCTTTGTTATAATATGCAATACAGTGCTTAAAAAAGTCCCTCCTAATCTTTAAGGATTTCTTTCTTTTCTTCTTTTTCCATTTCAGGTGCATACCTCATTTTGTTTGTGTAGATCAATTTACTGTTTTTAAATTACACATACTAGTGAAGCAAAACAAAGCATTTTGGCTAAAGGGTAAATAATACAAAAAAACTAAACAAGGATTCATTTTAGTTGTGTTCAGAACAGTGTATTTTCCTAATTTTGCTCATCTGATTTCACTACCTTCTAGACCTACATAAAAAAAAGGCTTAGTCCCAAAGAAGAGTGAAACGTTATAGTTTCATAGTATTAGTGCTACTCTGCATAGTTTTTGGTTCACTTCTAAAATACACATCCCCAAAAAAGTACCCCCCCCTCCCCCCAAAAAGGACATAGATGCTTTTCACAGAACAGCGACGATATGTTTTGATTAGTCGACTATTCGCGACTACTTTTTTTATTCTCCCCTACTATTCCTACTATTGATGATAAGTCGACTACCAAAATAATCGTTTGTGGCAGCCCTAGTTGATTTCTATTTGTGCAGTTCTAGCTCTGTCTGGTGGCAAGTTTTTTAGTGCAGTTTAATTTTCACAAGACATATTTTGGCCCTTCTATGTTTAAAATCCACGCTAAAGGTCAGATGGAGGGGAACGTAATATGCTTGTGAACAGAGTGAATATGTGTAGAAACTCCATGCTTGCATTAGCAAGCAAGTGCCTTTATATATATATATATATATTATATTTATATTTTTTTTATAAATAATATTTAATATATTTTTTATATTTTTCATTGCTGTAATGTACAAAAGCGCAATATTGTGTGTATGTTTGTTTTTAGTATGAGCTCTTTTTCCCCAATTTTTTTTTTACAATATTGTGACCTTTTTTTATATCGCCAACCTCCCCACAAAATTGTGATAATTATTGTATCGTGAACTTCTTACCATGATAATTATCGCATCGTGATGTTTGGATATTGTTACATCCCTACTTATATGTGTGAGGGGAAGTGTACGAAGCGCAATGAGATGTTGAGTTACCCCACCTAAATATTATTTTGCCTCCAAAAGCCTGTCACTGTGTCAAAATGCTCATTTAGAGGCTAGAGGCTTGCTACAATTATCACATTTCCCCACTACTAGTTAATTGACCATAATTGCCAAATTAACTGGTCAATAATTTATTTTTAATTATTCTTATTTTTCTCCTAATGCCATCCCATCACTCTCCACCATATTGTCTGACATAAAGAGCAGGCCTGTTAGGTGTGTCATGTTTAATAAAGCAAGCAGGGGTTGGATCCAATTAATTTCATGAGCTGAACTCTCGAAGAAAAACTGGAGGGAAAAAAAGAATCTAACAAGGGCATTCCCTGTGGACGTAATTGAATCTGATTACATCAGCTCTAATTTGAGAAATGCTGCCTGCGGGCTATACGTTTGTCTTGAAAGTGAATGTCCTAAATAACTGATCACACTCCGATTTGCTCTTGTACACACCTGTGAATGTATTCATGAGATTGCCCACAAATGGTTGCTTCAGTCTTCTTACTACAATAATACCGTAATCTCACACATTCTTGTCAAGTGGGCTCAAATTCCAAAACCTTAGAATGCTTAAAGATGTACTATGTATGACTTTAATGCCAGACAAATGTTAATGTATCAAGCAGTGTTGCTGAAATGGACATTCCAAGTCATTCCCGTGTTTACATGTAGCACCAAGTAAAAAAGATTTGCTCACTGCTTCAAATAGTTTACAAAATGCTCTTTCTTCCCACTTTCTCTCGGCTCAATCCTCTGACAGCCTGAAGCACTTTTATATGTAGGGAGGCCTGCAAGTATCCCTGCATTGTGGACCTTCGAATCATATCGCCCATTACTTTTACAGACTCTTGAAATTGTAACCTTATGATCCTCGAGGCCAAACTCTAAGGGACACCAGAGTCGCAACCCGCCCCAACCAGTTCGGTGGATTAGTGCTCCTCCAATTCGATTATATTCCGAGCCATCACAGTGGCCCTTCACACCAACTAACTGCAAATCTGATGCGGCACCTCAGGCCCAAGACCTGCCCGAGTTTACCCATAGCCTGGAGCCATGCGACTTGACTGACCGGCCTTGATGCCATCAAACCTCAAAAACTACAAGAGCGGCAAGTAAAAGCGACTGACCGACCCAAAAAGACCAGCATGGTCGGACACGAGGGTCGCAGGATGACCTCGTTCCTGCTGATGGAAATCCCACATAATGAACATCTGGATGACATCGCATTGTTCAGCAAGGGAGGTGTCTTTAGCAGTATTGGGCCAAAATTGTTGGTAACCTTCTGTTCGTGATAGGAAAACCCACAGTGGTCACAGGAATAACTCAAATTGGACAAAAGTAACAATATAAATAAAAAAATAATGATGATTAAACACAGAAAATCCAATATTGCTCTTGAATTCTGGTTCAGCAGAATTGTTTAAAAAACAAATTTATGAAACAGGCCAGGACAAAACTAATTTGTGTGACTTCAAATTTTCGGCAATTGCTGCAATCAAACGATTTCCGTACCCATCCACCTCTCAGTCGGTATTTTTGGGCCACTCGTCATCAGCAAACTGCTCCAGCATATTTCAACTCTTTCCATAGTTGTTCTCGAGAGAAATGTTGCCCAGTGTCGGAAAATGCTTTCTCTGTCGCAGATCTTGCAACAGGAAGCACACGGTTAAAAACACCCAAGAATGGCAAAGAGCAATTATGAAGTGGTCTTCAATGATTTAAAATTAAACATTTACAGAGGTGGCAAATCCAGGTCTAGAAAGTAAAATTTCCGGGTGCTAGCTAGCTGGCTAGCTAGAGCTAGCTCCCACAGTGCTTGTTTACCTGCTAGTGAGCTAATTAGCTATCATCAATGGCTTAAGCAAAACGGTGGCAGGGTTTTTACTTTCTGGACCTGAATTGGCCACCTCTGTAAATGTTCAATTTTAGATCATGGCCCATTGAAGACCACTTCACAATTGCTCTTTGCCATTCTTGGGTGTTTTTAACTGCGTGCTTCCTGTTGCAAGACCCATGATCTGTTACAGAGAAAACGCTTTCAGACACTGGGCAGCATATTTCTCTCAATAATTCCTTGATAGTCTTGAGATTTCAGTGTATCTTACACAGAATCAAGACACCCTGTGCCAGATGCAACAAAGCATCCTCAGAACATAACAGAGTCCATGTTTCACAGTAGGGACAGTGTTCTTTTCAGCATATCGACACCTTCTTAAATAATCACCTAAGTCATTTTTTTCAGATTTTTTAGGAAACACAATTTTTTTTTTAACCAGTTGCATCATGAGGAGATGATTTAGGCATAAAAAATGTGGGGGAAACAAAAACTATTTTAAGAGGGTGACGACATGCTTCATTTTGCGTCTGTGAACATAGAGCTGATGTGATTTTAGCAAAAAGTTTGTTTTGTCTTGTTTGTCCATATAGCACATTCTCCCAAATGCTTTGGCTTGACAACACAAAGTTTGGCAAATTCTAGTCTTGCTTGTGAAGGCAGTGCAGCAGCTGCATTCTGTGTTTCACTGATCACAGTAGTACACAGTAAATTATGTAGAGTAAATTTGACTGGGACCGAATAGACTCCGTTTTAGAGCAATATTTACACTTGGAAGAGAGTAAAATAAAGAATTGGAAAAATAAAAAAATAAGAGACACTCTAAGGAAGAGGAACGGACTCATGATCATCTACTCCCTGAGCCACGCAGCTCCTGCTTTCTGTTAGTATATCGCTGGTGTCAGCTGCAGCTGATTCCATGATTGCATGGAATCTTCCTCCAACAGACCAAAAACTATCTTTGGTCTCTTGGAGAGAGAAAAAAAAAACAGTAGGAGGGGCATAGCTCAGGTGGTAGTGTAGCAGTCTCCCAAGCCGAAGGTTGTGACTTTGTTCCACAACCCTTGAGTGACTTTTTTTTAAATTTTACAATGATAATATTAATGCATCGGATTTATACTCTCTTTCTAGTGTAAATCTTAGCCTATTCTAAAACTGAATCTATTTGGTCGCACTCTAAATAGAGTCAAATTTATTCAACATAATTTACTGTGTACTGGACAGATCTCGACTGGAAGATTTAAAAAAAGAGACTGATACTCTTAGATAGTGGTCTTGAGACCGGTCTCAAAAGCTACAACACTAGGTACTGATACACTTCATAACTTCTGAGATTGCTTATTATCTCATTGTCTGAAGTGACTGAGTTCAGAAAGTAGCTATTTAAGTTGTTTAAGTTCTGCCAATTATCCTTCCCACGTTGATTAAAGGTCACAAGTTGTGCTGTCAAAGTTAAAGAGTTAACTAATTAATTAATCACAAAAAAATCACATTGATCATGTATTAACGCAGGTTAATCACACTACTAATTTTGACCGCAGATGATCCTTTAGCTTGACAGCGGATGGTTGCGTTAAAGGTAGCACAGGTTGTGTTTGAGCAATAAACATAACTGCATGCATTAAAGTGAAGCATTTAATAAATTTTCATGTATGACATTCTGAATTTTTGTCATTTTTCCCATTTTAAATCATGCAAGTAATTAACTGATTAGAAAAAGAGAAAGATGAGCGTGTGCAAAGGCTCGCCTTTACTGTTAACATTCTTGTCTATAAAATTCTCACTTATACACCACAAACAAAGACCAAAATAATTAAAATATTGCTAAATAAATACATAATTTTAGCAATGGCAATCAAAATTGAGCATTATTATCTTTGTAAAGGGGAATTATTTTGGCTTTTGATTCTGTTTTGGCCAATCAGTTGACCTTATCGCAGAACTCACTTCAAGGAAAAGCGTTGAAAGAATTAGGTCCATAACATCAGAGTGCAGCATAATAGAAACCAGTAGGTTGGCAGCAGACTCGTGCATTTGTGGTCTGACACAGCCAGCAAAATATACATGTTGACTAGTCTTTTACTCTACAAATACAAGGCTGCTTCTTCTATTTCACCCCCCATTTGCTCTCTCCATCCCGTTTTGTTACATCTCCTGTTGTGTGGAAGTGATGGATGGATGTAGACTGAATGACCTATATGAAGAAAATTAATACAATTGTCATTCCAGTTCATATAGGCCTCATTTGGAATGTCCAAGACAACTCGTATATCTGTGATTTCATTGCTTCCAGGCATACATACATACACATAGTGTATATGTGTCACATTGGAAACTGTCAGAATGAGAGGTGAATGCATTAGTGGGGTAAAGCAATCACATTTTAAATACCATCGAAGCAATTGAGCTTATTCAATGTTGTGCATCCTGTGAAGAACCAGGTAGCTATACTGTAAGTTTAGCACCAGCTTGAAACCTACAAAAAAGAAAGCATTCATATTTTTTTTACATGATATGCATGACATACATGATGCCTTTGTCAACTATACAGTTTCCTCTTCATGATCTTTGCCATTTTGAGACAGTACGTGATGTTGTGAAGGCAGACTGTGTTTTGAATTAGGTTGCTCGCTGTCTGCAGGTATTGTGCAAGGGGGTTGTCAGGCCATTGTGCCTGCTCAAAATACAGTAGATAATGAGCTATATGCAGACAACAAAACTGGGGACACTTACACAAGCAGACAATCACACACAGTATAATTTTTCTTTGACAGAGTGTCACGACATCTATTTGTCTGTCATCCATCTATGCGTCTGCCTATCCATGTTATTAATCTTTCATTCCCGATCCTGAATCTCAGCCGTGTTCTTCAGCAAAGTTGAACAAGTTGGTTAAATGAGTGATTAGTCAGTTTGTTCTTTGCAGATATTTATTCTTAAAATCCTATATGTATGAGACACATAAGATTTATCCCAGCCAATGCACAAAGCCAGTTAAGGATATTGATGTCATTACTATAATAAAATGTTAATAAATAATAAATTTAGATAATAAAATTATAACATATCGATTAAATGTATTTTATTTTTCTATAAGTTACTACAGTAAAATAAGTATTGTAATATTTGGGTGGGGTTAAAAGTTTGACTATTAAAGTATTGTCTTTTTTTTGCAGTTGTGAAGGATACCAAATATGTATTGTACCACTTTTCTATTTGGGTGCCAACTGCAGTTGTGTGGTACATAAAGGGTGGAAATCGATACTCTGCAAAGTGTTAATTGGTTGACACAGAGTCAAATAGATTTTATGTAACAAGAAGAAGAAAAACCCTAAAGGAAAGCTTACTTGTGTTAAACTCATGCCTCAAAGAGAATGAACACAAATAGATGAATTCCCTCAATTGTAGTCTCCTCTTTCTTCTTCTTTATTGAATTCCTTCAAAGATACTGCGGGTGACTTGCTGGAGCATGTGGCTCGCACGTCTGCCTCACATTCACAAGGGATTGAATGTTGGCTCAGACCTTTGTCTACACTGGAAGTGTTTTGTGATTGACTGGGACCAGTCCAGGATGAACTTAGCCGCTTAGGGTCAGCTGGGACTGGCTCCAGTTTAGCTGTGGTGCAAACAGCAGAAAATACTGTGCACTGTAAAAATAAAAATCACAAAATGTCAATGTTTATCTTATTTGATTTTTTAGCTTCTTCTTCCTTTTTTAAAATATCATTTTATTAACAAAAAATAGACCTTATATGCTAAAATTTGTAACTGTGAAAACTCAATATTTCTGTTATTTTGCACCCCCCACACAAAAAAAACCCACATTACAAATACATATATTTATTGTTCAAATTTGTTTACAAATTAATCTAAATTTCACTCATATTTGTCTGTTATATAAGGGAATAAACTGTAAAATGCAACTTAAAAACTCTTTTAAAAAAAGAGAAAAACATTTAAAGTTAGGGACAATATACCTCGTAATACAAAAGTAAAACTTGTTTATCATGCTAACTGACTTATTTTTAAACAGTTCGTTCTATATTGAAACGCTGTGATGATGTTATGTTACTATGTTTACTAGCATGGAACAAATGACTATCGTAGTGACAAGCTATGCAATAATTTCATGAATATGACTCCGGCTCCAGAGTGAAAAACTCCAAGTACAAAGACCAGATCCCCCATTATTAAACAGTCAAGTGCACTTAATAGTTTTAAAGAAGGTGCATTTGAAAACTAAGCAATGTGTTTGTGCATTTGGAGTAGACGCTAACTATCTGGCTCAATAATGTGATTTGAAACACGTAATTCGACACCTCTGTTATCAGAGTGTATGTTTACTAGTAAAATGTATGAACATTTATCTACTAACCTCGCAAAAAATGATCGCTGCAAATCCGTGAATACTTTGTGGGCTGCCAGTCTTTTCTGCTGATTGCTGCTATCAATCGACCGACGTCTTTTGACTTCATTAGTAGGTATGCGATAAAAAAGCAATATTTGGTTTACTCCCTTGTCTATCTATACAACGGACCGCACAGCAAGATATGACCATTTTATAAGAAAATCGATTCGATAAAGAACTTAACACTGTACGAGATTCAATGGTTACAATACAGGCAAGTGGCTCTTTTGCCGTCCAGCGTCCCGGAGGGGGCGTTCCCATGAGGGGGCGTTCCCATGAGGGCTGTGACGTCACATGTTAAAGGTCAATACAACACTCCGGTAACACGCTAACCGACACGCTGCAATGGCAAGTGCGCATGAAACTGAGAGTGGAGGCTTTTTAGGGTGGAAATACAAGCACTACTTCGAATTCCTGCGGATAAAGCACAATAGAAACAGAAAGCTAGAAAGAAAGAAATGGACAGATGGAGAGGAGAGGAAATTTGGAGAGGGGTACAGAGAGAGAGAGATGGGGAGAGGAGGAAAGTGAGAACTAGATAGAGAGAATACATAATACCACCACTAGTAGTACTGGAGTAAAGCGTTTGGAGTATTGTGCAAGTTTTAAGACAGATTTTTGTTTTTTCTTTTTAAAATACCTCAGCACACACAGCAGCCTTACTGAAAAGCATCGCAATGTGCTTATTGAGGCTGAAAGGCACTTTCTTATGTTCATCCATCTTTTTATTTTATTTTATTTAAAATGGCCAGATGTGAGGTGAATTTATATAGTTTTGTGAGGCCGAAAATAGTTTGCTTTGTCTTCAGTTGATTATTATTTTATTTATTTCATATTGCAGCAACTTTTGTTTTGAAGGCAAGTTGATAAAAATAAAGATGCTGATGTTTTATTGTTCCATTTCATAGTGTTTGGAGGGAGTTGTATTTTATCTTACTGTAAGACAGAACAACAATATATATAAAGTAAAGTAAAGTAACGTAACGTAGTTACTTTAATAATTGAATAACTAGTAAAGTAATAAGTTACTTTTTTAGATAAGTAACTATAACTATAACTCTTTACTTTTAAAAAGTAACTTGAACAACACTGGTCATCAGACTGTGAATGAATAGTCAAAATGTAAAGCGGTTTGAGGGCCTTGGAAAGGCGCTATATAAATGAAACAAGTACATTGTTGTAATTTTAAACCCAATATCTATTTTTTTTTTTGTCAAACATCATCACATCAAACACAATACAACCTCTTTCCATAAAATAATGTAATTAAAAAAAACTAATGGCAGCACTTTTATGAAATTAAGTATACATTTCTGTTATTTCACTGTAGGTTTTGACGCCCCAGCTGCTGGAAAACTATCACTTTTTCAACGTGTTTTTTTTCTTTCTTCCTGTTTGTAAAATGTCATTGCTGTGGAAATGTACGTTCACATTTACATACAATCCCCTCCAAAATTAGTAGAACGACAAAGTCAATTAATTTGTTTTTGTTGTAAACTGAAGACTTGGTTGCAGATCAAAAGGTCAATATCTGACAAAAGTTTAGAATTCCAGCTTTTCATCGTGTTCTTTTGTTTGAGGCAACCCACTTTTCAAGTGAGCAAAAGAAATGGAACGGACATGACAAAATCACCTAAAAAGGAACAGCATTTAATATTTGGTGGCATAACCAATAACTGCAATTGCAATAACTACATTCAAACCGGTGACCCAGTGACATGATGTGTACTAATCCCTGACGTGTAAATGATTCTAATGAACAGAGTAAAACTGTTGTAAATGATAAAAGTAAACATATATATTGAATATGCTTGTTGCTGAGTTTGGAAATGCATCCATCCATCTTTCATAGCGCTTCTCCTTGTTAGGGACTAAGGTCAAATGGATCCTATCCCAGCTGACTTTGGACAAAAGGCAGGATGCACCTTGGACAGGTCTCCAGTGAATTTTAGTGGAATTACAATGATATCATAATTTTCCTCACTTTCTGTGATAAAATTGCTTCCGTGCAAATCTTCCCATTTGTAGTCTCAGAATATTTTTGGACTGACGTGTTTTCACGGCGGAGCAGAAGTGAGGGATTTAGGTCAGATGCAAATGTCTTCCTTGTAATAATTTCAGCATGTGTTGATCCATCTGGAGCCCACAGCAGAATAATAAGCACAAGCCTTGCTAGCATGTGCCAACATTCAAAAGGCGGCAAAGACATGCTCGGCAGCTGAAGGCGACGTAGTGTGCAGCTTAGCTTAACTAAGATAAAACACGTTAAAATTAAGCTCATGTGACTGATTTCAATGACTGGACCAGTAGAAGTTATGCATGAAATATACATTTTAGCAATGATACATCAAATGTTATCAAAGTGGACTTTTCCTTGGAACAGGAAGCTGCAGGGAATCACGCCTAGCTCCCCGCGTAGCTGCAAAAATTAATTAAACACGACTTTGGGTCGTAGTCACACATGTCACGTCATATTTCAGGAAAACAACCCTAGACGGCGCGTAAGGCCTCATCTAATTATGGAAAAGTTGCTGAGGCGTCGGCGCTTCTGCTTGGTATCTGTGTGTGGTACCCGCACAAGAAACAACAGGCTGTCTGAAACCTGCACTCGTCACTACCTCCGAGGCTAAAACCTGTCCAGGCAAACTGCGAAACGAGGCCGTCTCTGCAAATTATTCCAATGATCACTTACAGGAGCAGCAGAATGGGAAGCAAGGCCATGTGCATAGGTGCTGACTTCATATTAGTCAGACATGATGTCCTCAATAGGCTGATAAAATACAAAAGTTGCTGTACACTTGTGATAGGAACATTAACTCCTGTCCTGGCCAAAGGGAAAGTGTGAATATTTGGTAGTACATCATCTCATAAAAGTGAGTACAGCCCTCACATTTCTGCATATATTTAATTATATCTTTTCATGCGACAACACTGAAGAATTGACAGTACACAATGAAAAGTAGTCAGTGTACTATTTAACGGTGTAATTTTATTGTTCCCTCAAAATATTGCCATTAATAGCTAAACCCTGGCAACAAAAGTGAGTACACCTCGTTGTGAAAATGTCCAAATTGAGCACAGTGTCTTCTTCTCCCTCCCTGGTGTCATGTGACTCATTGGTGTTACAATATCTCAGGTGTGAATAGGGAGCAGGTGTGTTAAATTTGGAATTACAGCTCTCGCACTTTTATGCTGGTCACTGAACGTCCGACATGGCACATCAGGGCTGAAAACTCTCTCAATATCTGGGGGGTGAACTTTTGCTCCCCCACCCTTCCTTCTGGATTCTATGCCATTTAGAAAACAATTGACATTTGCTTGGACCTTATTGGAACATAACAGTGTGTTGAACAACTTTTTATTCTTCTTGTAGCCTGGAGGATGAAGGGCATGCATTCTACTATGTGGGCAAGGGATGTGGTTTGGTGATTGTTGTTTATATTTCACATCAAAATGCAAAAACATCATGAGGACATCTTTCCTATGTTTTCATTCCAAACTTCATATTTTCCTAAGTAATGCTTGATATAAAACCTTCACGGACATATACTTTGTATGCAGGCAGCTTCAGTTATAAGTTAAAAAGTGGAGACAAACATCACAACTCCATATTTTTTTATTTTTTTATTTTTAATAATACAATTAACCAATAATATAAATACATTGAAGCTTTGGACAATACTACTCAAATATGCAAATATAAGTTTTTCTGGTCAAAAAAGCAATCCATGCATGTCAGTCTACTGCATGGGTTCATTTATTTTTATTATTTTTTTCCTCCAACTTTGTTGTGTAGTGTAAGTCTACACTCTAAAACAGTTGGGTCCCAACTAAGGGTAAAAAATGGACCGATCATCTACTTAGGTCGGTTTGATCCAACTTTGAATCAAGAAATGGGTCTTTTAGCGTAAAACAACTCATAAATATTGGTCAGATCCTTTACTTGGGTCAAAAAATTTGGTCATTTTGTATAAAACAACACGGTCCATTTTTGATAAATAATTGGGTTACGTAAATTCGATCCAACTGTTTTTAGAGTGTAATTTAAGAGTACATTTAGAGAGACTTTGCAGTGTTCACCAACTACACACTATAAGACGTGTTAGCAGTGTTAGTTTGATTGCATAATTACTATATGTTCCATTGGGACATTTTATGAAACACTATTTCCAAAATAATTTCAAAAATAATTTTAACACTTGAATGAAAACATTTCATGAGTCTTATAGAAGTAAAATTGCTTTCCTCTAATAAATTACGTGTTAGAGCGCCCTCTGCTGCTCACTATCAGAGGCCATGAATTTCTTGTTTTTCTGAAACTCCCACCCCTCATCACGTAAATACAAATAATAATATGCTTCTTCTTTTTTAAATAGTCTAATTATATATTTTCATATCTCAAGGCTTGTTCACGTAATTGCTTTCTAAACAACTATTGATAACTGAACTCGTATCATAATAGCCATGAACACAACGGGAAAGAGATTTCCATATACAAATGTGCAC
This sequence comes from Vanacampus margaritifer, assembly GCF_051991255.1. NCBI lineage: Eukaryota > Metazoa > Chordata > Actinopteri > Syngnathiformes > Syngnathidae > Vanacampus > Vanacampus margaritifer. Next base: position 8,037,423 of record NC_135440.1, on the reverse strand, counting down.
AATGTGAGCAAGACATGAACGCGAATTGATGGGCAATTTATTGCTAACTATGACAACAAACACTGCTGAACGAAATAAAGCATTGTGGTGTGTGAATAGCGAATGCGAGGACATACGAGGATTGCTTGCTCCTGCAGGACACGCTGGCTGCATGGGAGTTGGTGGCGTGGTACAGCCCGTATGAGTTGAGTAGTTGTCAGACAGACGACAGGGAGGATGGGCAGACAGACACAGGCGGCAACCCCTCGGGGTCTTTGCTGATTGGCACCGATCACAAGGTCCTAGCAAGGTGCAATTTAGTGTGAGAGTGTAAACAAGGTCAAAAAGATGGAGCTGTCGTCCCAGCCGGTCTCTTACGAGAAAGGTGGCAGCAAGAGCTTCAAGGTGATGATAGAGACGCACTTTGGATCATTGCTATGATGATTTTCTCATGGACAATTACAAAAATCTTTATTGGAATATAAAAAAACAACAATTAAAACATTGTAAATAGTGCATGATACGTTCTTACAACTCCTATCAAAACTGTGTTTGTTTTGAATGTACTAATTTTGTTGAATATTTAGTGGCATCTTGTACGTGTTATCCGTAAATTTCCTGCTAGTTTATTTTAACCCGACTTAGCATACAACATATACAGCAGATAATACTAAAGACGATGTTTCATCTGATGTAATTATGCTGCCTTCATGTGGTATCGAAATTATGGTAAATACTGCATTTCGAGTAGAAAATTGCACGTGAACGCCCCCTTATGTCGTATTTTCTACTGGACAACTGGGAATTTATTTTGATACTCGAGTTTCCGAGTTGAGAGAACTATTCAAGTTTCAACATGGCGGAGAGCGCCGAAGGATTTGTGAATGGCAAGACATTAACACTTATAAGGGCATTAACGTTCACTAGCACAGCAGGTTGTTTTAGAATCTACACAATTACGTAGCATACACAATTTTGCTGTAACAACAAAATCACATGAACAGAACACGATCGTAATTAGGAGTTTCCAAGTGTTAATGTCCATCTTTCCCATAGCACTTGAAGGCAGGGTTTGGGATAGATGCCACGGATTTCCGACTTCCGGGTTTCACACATCAGCGCTGTTTCCAGCCACTGCTGGCCGCGTTCCAACACTCGCACCCCAACCCCTGCGCCCCCCAACCGCGCGCTGGCCAAAGGGCGGGAGCAGGCACAGAGTCTCAGCTCTCTGAAATGCTTCGGACAACTGAGACAGACACCTGACACTACACACTTGCACCCGTTGATGGGGGCACAACCGAGGGGCACAAAGGCGGAAGCGCAAGTACTGGGACATAGCCCACATGTCGCAAACCGGAACCGAAAAACAAAGCTGATGTGTGAAAACCCGGAAGTCGGAAGTCCCGCCTCCACCGTGGCATATACCCCATAGTTCAAGTATACTGTATTAAACAAACAAACATTTTAGGGTGAAAGTCAACAACAAAATCTTTAATGTGTTGTATATTCCCCCAGTAGTTTAAACACATCATTCTGCTTCATATTGTGTTTGTGGAATATGAATTGCGCAGCAAAATCCAGCCATTTTTATTTATCTCAGGGGGCAGCCATTTTGCCACTTGCTGTCGACTAAAAATGACATCAGAGCTGCTTAGGGCTCAGTTAAGGACCAATCACGCACAGCTCATCAATTTTGGGAGTTTGGTATTGTGACATTCACAAGCTGGGCCGTGATTGGTCATTACCTGAGCCCCAAGCATGTCTTTTTCAGTTGACAGCAAAATGGCCGCCCCCAGATGGATAAAAACAGTTGGATTTTGCCACTTTATGCATATTCCACGACCACAATATTAATCAGAATACTATGCTTAGACTGGTTGGCTGCACAGAACATATTGTAAAGAAAATTTTGTGGTTGACTTATTTTATCAAGAATGGAGTTGACTACCTAACAGTAGATCTCCAAGTTTATACTTAATACTAAAAAGGTAAAATGTGCCAGAGTAAGTTATCTTTGTTATCTTAACTTGGATGTGAACTTGTGTTCTTAAAAGTTTATATTGAGCACCTTAGTACCAATACAGATGTGCTTAGTACCAAGGATTAAAACTGTATACTGAAGGTACTTTTATTTGATTATATTTGCCATAAATTTAAAAAAAAAAAAGAAAAATGAAAATGTCAAGCAGTTGTATTGTACCCTGCACATAGATTTCCTAAATGAAAGCAACTCAACTTTTTGGGTAAAGGCCAGTGATATGCCATTAACTGTTGATGGTTCCAGACAGTTAATGCACAACGGATGGTGTTGACATCGAGACATATTGATCCACATGTGAGAGCAATAGGTGCCCTGGGCCATTTTGGGGTATTTGAAAGGAGGGACAAGCAAGGAAAGCGAGTAACGCAAAAGTTTCTCTCACACAGACTCGCCTGAGGAGGGACGCTGAACACTGAATGCTGACTGGTCCAGTTGCCTCCATATTGATTCCATACTGGAATGGCCAGTGGGCCAGCCAGTGCCTCTGGTACTGACTGTCTGACTGTGGATCGATTAATTAACGTCAAATCATATTTAATTCTGACCTGACAGACACAAACTAGTGTGAACTTTTTCTTGTGGCTGGCTGTCAACACGTTTTGTGGGCGTCAAATTTTCACAGCACACTTGTTGACAAAACAGGACGTCATTAAATATGACCATAAATTACTTCTGACATTTTCATTTAATATAATTTACAAACCTGGTGCTCATAAAAATAAAATAAAACTCTTGATTGTCTTTGTGTGCCATGACTCAGTTATAAATATGGAAAATCAGGTACAATTTTAAAAAGGTACAACATTGATATAAAACAAAACAAAACATTGCAACGTAATCTACATTTAGCACACTTACCAAATATTTCCCATTTACACAGCATGGTAAGTATTTTTAATTTATTTGCAACTTCAAACGTTGCCCCTAGAGGGCACTATATTACCATGAACAAATGTCTCGAAAACGATTTGCTGAGGAATCTTCAAGGTTGCTGACTTCTAACTTACCTATTCATGTAACAATTATACATATATTATATATATATATATATATATATATATATATATATAAACTCATCAAGTTACTTTTAGCAGAACTAAAATGCTTTCTTAATTCTCTTGTTGCCAATGTTCTAATAATTTTATATGAAAACCACTGTCTAATACTGTACTCATTACATAAGAGTAAGGTTTGGACAAAGACAAGAACAATCAAAATGATTTTTAATCAAAATATTTTAAAATACTACAGTAGATGGCATAATCCCAAAAACAATTATAATATTACAGTGCAATTTCACAAAACTGGTGCATTATTTGACAGCGGTTTCACACTGCAATGTGACAAGTCTGTGGTTCAGAATTAAGACATTCTGATGAAGAAGAAAAAAATTCCACCTACATTATTAACCTAAACTGAATTACTAAAATAGTCTCAACTACCAAAACCTCAGTGATGAAAGTAATGCCCAACACAATGGAAACTTCTTTCAGCATCATCAAAAATCCAAAAGTGCTTTTATGCCAGTGTTGTTACCATAAAATTCCTACAATTTTTTTTTTTATACAATTATGTTTGTATGACCGTGGTTAACTTGAGCTCCTATGAGGTTCATGATGTCAAAGTTTACAAGACTGAACTGTCATGCTGTCTTCTGGCCAACGGTACGAGTCGGCAGTAAAGTCATCATAGTCAGTGGTGAAAATGAGCGAGCGCACGTATGCTTCTTTGTCAGACGGCTCTGGCTGAAGTGTGGCCATGTTGTGCTCATAGGCATATTCGATTATCTGCAACACATAAAAGGAACAAGGAATAAGCAAAGCGCACCAAAGGAAATGTCAGTGCACATGAGCTGAACTCTCACCTTGACTGCCAGCACAAGGGAGACCTCCCTGATGGAGCTGAGAGGCGGATACAGTCTTCCCTCAAAAAGGTCCTTCTCTGTCACTAGGTCAGCAAGAGCCTGTTTTACAGGCAACACACAAATTATCACCAACACAAACAATCATGTTTGCCCTTAACCCTATAAAGCTTGAACCTTGAAATATATGAGAGAAAATTCGGATTATTTGTAAATATAGTTTTTATTGGTCCTTTTGAACACACAAATATAATAAAAAAATAAATAAAAAATGAAAATATGACTTGATTTGTGTGATATTTGATACATCTGGTCACAAAGCTTTAAATTCATACATTTATAACTATCAAAAATATAATAATAAACAGACATATCAAACATATTAGTATTTCCAAAAATCAGAAAGACCACTATTAATACGTATAGGTGTCTCTCCTTTCTCAATTGGGGCAAGGTCAATGGAAAAGCCATCAGCTGGGTGATACTGCCCCCTAATGGATTATCCGTGCAATGCATGTGTCAGATCATATACGTCAGGGCTTTAATGGGGAAAAAATATTATACTGATGAAATAGAGGGCTCAAAATGTCTTGTATTTAATAATACGTTTGGCGTATGAAAACAAACATGCCAAGACACATCCTTCCATCCATTCTATATAGCTCTTATCCTAACTAGTTGTAGATCACGTGCTATGTAAGTGCCCTCTATGTAACCATTATGATCACATTGGATTTTTCTCTCTTTTTTTGGATTATGATGGGTTTTTCAGCCAAAGTACAACTAGTAACCCATTTGTGTTGATTCGGGCCTCATTGGTTAAGTGGTTAACCAATACACAAACGTGGATTTTGGTTGCGAGTCCAAACTCCAGGCAACGCTTGAGCAAGAATATGACCAACATGACTCATGCCATTTTATTTATATATTTTTATTATAATCCTTAGTTTATATGCTATTTGTTTTTAGAGAAGTCTGTTTTTCTATTATGTCATTTTTGTATTCTTTCATCACCATTATTAGTAGCAAACTTGCCGATCCCAGCTGATGCTGAGACGCACACCAGTATTGATTATTCAACTTTTTAAAACTCAGCCCTACTTCTAGCAGTCATTAAAATGTTGGATATTATTTACAAATTTGAAAAGAAATTAATTTGCCATTGACGGCAAAAATTCAATCTTAATACTATTTCTATTAGTATAAGATTTTTTTTCCCACTTTTGTTAACAAGAGCATGAAAACCTATCATTTTTTTTATTGTACATTTAGAACAGATATAAAATTTGTGATTAATCGTGAGTTAACTATTGAAGTCATGTGATTAATTACAATTAAAAAAAAATAACTGTATGACTCCCCTAATTTTTTATAATCTTTTAAAAAATATATTTTATTAGGGCCATCAGGTGATTAAACTTTAAATGACTTCACTACTTAACAATTAATCACAAATTTTATATTTGTTCTAAACGTACAATACATTTTTTCTAGGTTTTTATACTCTTGTTAACAAAAGTGGAAAAAAATGTGAAACTAATGGAAATAGTTAAAATTAATTTTTGACGTCTATAGTCGTCAATGGCAGTAAATGAGTCAACAGTGGCAATAATGAAAAAATTGAGATGCTGTTAACAAAAAATAAATAATAATAATAAATACATCAATTATGAAGACCAACTGGCCTTACTGAATGGGGGAAAAAACAGCATAATTTTGAGAATGCTAAATAAAATAATTCGCTAAATGAAAATGCTCGAATTTAGCTTTACATAACTTGTTGCAAATGGAAATAATAATCCAGTGAAAGGGTCTGGCTGGATTCAGTCTTTTTAAGACAGGCGGTCTTATTCGAGGCTGCATCGGTGTGCTTATGTGAATGTGCTTTTTATTCAATGTATACCTGGTGGTGTCAAATGTCAATGCTACCTCTGCGGCAGTAAGGAAAACATCTTCAGTGATGTGTCGAATAGCGCAGGCGATGACCCCGAGGCCCACACCAGGAAAGATGTACGCGTTATTTCCTTGACCAGGGTACAACGTCCTCCCCTCAGGTAAGGTGACGGGGTCGAATGGACTGCCGCTGGCAAAGATGCCCCTGCCCTACAGCACAAGGTCAGCATGATTATCTATTGAAATGCAGGACGTGCATTTTCCACATAAAATGAGCGCAAGCATGGATACATTTGCACAATACCTCTGTGAAGGTGTAACATTGCTCTGCGGTGCATTCGGCTTTGCTGGTCGGGTTGCTGAGAGCAAAGATGATGGGGTGCTTGTTGAAGGACGCCATGTCCCTGATAATCTGCTCCGAGAAGGCGCCAGCCACAGCTGCCACACCTGAAACAGAAAGCCAGTCATCAACAACAACAGGGGGTCCTCGGTTCGCAGGCACGACAAAACACATTTGGACGTTCCCAACGGCAGGCAATGAATGAGTTTTTTTTTTTTTAACTCTTCTTCATTTGGCCTTTTATATTTAGATTCTTGCAGTGTTTTTTAAATGCAAATATTTACGGTAATTAGGGCTATACTATTGTATTAATGGTGGCGCCGGCAGACTAAAACACTATTGGAAGTACTACTGGCCCACATTTACAACTTAAGCTCAATCCCCTTCACTCCTGGCTGTTTTACTGGATTTTGACTGATTTTGCAAGGCCCACAGAATATTGTGTTCTATTGCAATATTGCAAAATATGGAAACTACCAAAAGAAGGACTATGTCTCTTCTTTCAACAGGAAAATAAAGTATATTTCCATCTGTTTCCGTTTTGCAGCAATTAGCATTAGAATATAGCCAAGTTTCATCATTATTTACAAATCTATTTAGAATTCTGAATAATGGACTATATGCCACGGAGGAGGGGGGACTTCCGACTTCGGGGTTTTCATCCATCAACTTTGCTTCCGTTTACGGTTATGACGTAATTGGCCGCGCCCCAATACTCGCATGAATAGTTTTATGTAGCCTTTTATACTGCAATGACATCTGTGCCGACGGGCGGGTGAAATGACTGTAGGCGCTTTTTTTGCGGCGGCAGTATTTGTCCACAATAGTTGTTATTAACTCATTCACTGCCATAAATTCATGAAAAAAAAGATTATTAAAAATTAGGGGTGACAGGCATCACTTCACTAGTTAACTCACGATTAGTCACAAATTTGATGTCTGTTCTAAATGTACAATAAAAAAATTATAGGTTTTGGAAAAAAGTGGGGAAAAAAATTGAACTAATAGAAATAGTTCAAATATTTTTTTTTACGTTTATAGCCGTCAATGGCAGTGAATGAATAAAAAAAAAGATTATTAAAAATTAGGAGCGTCAGGCGATTACATTTGTAATTGTAATTAATCGCATTACTTCACTAGTTAACTCACGATTAATCACAAATTTTATATCTGTTCGAAATATATAATAAAAAAAAATAGGTTTTCATACTCTTGTTAACAAAAATGTTAAACTAATAGAAATTGTTCAAATACATTTTTGACGTCTATTATCGTCAATGGCAGTGAATGAGTTAAGAATAGATCTGGAACACTGAAAAAATTCCCATTGGGCAACCTGGCTTGTTTTATGTGCTGCTAGGGGCGCTTGTTAACAAGTGTGGGAAAAAAAAGTTAAACTAATAGAAATAGTTTTAATACATTTTTGAAGTTTATAGCAATGGCAGTGAATGAGTTAATATGACTTATTGCATGAGGCTTTTTCAAGATAAACATTCAATAAATGCTTTCCATGGGAAATGGGGGGAAATAATTCTGAAAAAAAAACAGGAACCCACCCTAAAAAAAATAAAACTCTCTCTCTGTATATATATATATATATATATATATATATATATATATATATATATATATATATATATATATATATATATATATATATATATATACCGTATATAGAACCATGAATATGAAAATCCACGAGATTTGTAATATCACCATTCACCACGAGATGGCAGACATGGCTTAGTTGCACTTACACCAGGTCTTATAATGCCCTTTACTATGTGTGTAGGCTTACTTATTTAATTTTTTTTCAGATTTGGAATGATATATAGGAGGAATATAGTACACCTCAATAGTACAAAATTTTGGAGGGTGTTGTTTTTTGTTAAAAGCAACAGTTTTGTGCCATCCTTGAATGGATTTTTTATGCAAGGAAGCCCATTGCAACTGGAAAAAAAAAATCACAGTATATGGTCATTTTGTTATTTTCTACAAACTCTTTGACGGCGGGTTCAGATAGTGGATCTTTTATACATGCATTGAGAAACATATTGTGAAAAATTCAATGTATTAGGAGCACAAATGTTGGTATTTTGGCAATATGCACATATTTTGTCCATATCAAAAATAGCATTTTTGTCATACAACTGGTTAGGAAGTTTGTTGTATGTGCCCCCCGAGTAGCACTGATGAAAAATTGTGGCCCCATCCAGCATTAAATATGCTCATCCCTGTATAGACTATGGCACGCTCTGACTGAGGACCTCATATATAATCTTTTCCAAAATTTCAACCACTGCTAGAAGGTGCCATAGCCTACTTCATTGGCGCCACACATGCTTCCAGCGTCATCAGTGTACACACGACTACAAAAAGTGTTTTACCAATGAGAGCTGTGGGTTTCAGTTCACGAACCACATCCTCCAGGGTCCTCATCTGCGGGTGCTCGTGAGCAAACCTCTCCTTCTCATGCGTCAGGTGATCTCGACCCTTAGGGATGTAGACAATGTCAAACAACAGGACAGAGTAACGGTGGGTGATCATTGACATGGATGTTGTAGCAATTAATTATTTAACCTTGAAGGTTCTCTTGGTGCTTACAACCAATGTAACGATACTGCATTTGAATGTGCTTGCCAAATATTTGTGAAAGAAAATTTGTAGAAGAAAAGCAAGGGGGCGGGGGGGGGGGGGTTAATTGCAAACTGTACCGAGGTTAGATGGTGTACCTATATGATGGGAGTATTTCAATAAAGACACCTTGACAATGAGGCCCTTGGAATCGACCATCCAGATCTTTTTCAAACTGTCTTCCTTAGCAAGGCCCTCTTTCTCCATGGCCATTGTAATCAGCTCCGCAATCCCCATCGCTGCCTAATACAAACATCAGGGAGGTAAGAATTTTACACTGATTATAAAGGTGTGGATGGACAGACACACAAATGGATACGTATGGCAAACCCACCTCCCCAGCACCTTGGAACACAACAGTGTGGTCACTCATTTTGCCCCCGGTGATGCGAAGGGCCGCCAAAAGTCCAGCGACCGCTACTGCAGCAGTGCCTGAGGGAAATTACACAGCAACCGTTCAATGAAATACATGGATCGTATATATTAGCTGCAGTCGTACAGTTTGTCAATTATCTATCTGCACTATGAAAACAACTTTTCATTTGCTTAATGCCCCAGAATGTATAAATCTGAATGTCAAATTGTTGGTCAAATTAAAATTGACCAGAGATATTTGTTTAGACAAATAATGTAGACAAAATAATTTGTATACATGCACTTAAAAGGAACCCCATATAATGACAAGTTTACTCTATATTATTTATTTGGTTGTTACTAACATAACTATGAGATTATTTTTTCATAAATCAATTTCAGTTTAATACATTTTGTAGAAACTTTATTTGTAAGTACGCCGCCAATTAGCGTTCCCGAAACTCTCAATTTGCAAATATAAATTGTTCCTTTTAAATATTTTATTACAAACAAAGTATTGGAAATACTTATAAAAATATTACAAAACATATATTCCACAAATTTATATGTGTCAAGATAATAGTTAATTTAGATGATAGATGTACATTTTCTAAAACTGCTCAAGAAAGTGTACTGATTGTCCTTTAAGTATCAGGTTCTGGAATGATATAGAGAAATGTATTTTTCAAAAGACTAGTCACACTATAAAGATTGAGGGGGGAAGTATTATTACTTGGTTTACACACAAAGATGATGATATTTGTAATATTGTTGGTCTTTTTATTTTATTAGGGAAATTTCATATTCAGAAAGCCAAATTTCTCAAATTTAATTCATGCTTTAAAGTATTTTTGGTTAATATTAGTTATTACATAGAGTCTCTTAAATTTGTAAAGTATAAGAAAGGTCATAAGATTTGTGAAAATATTTTCTAGTTTGTTTAATTGAAGTCTGTCATTTTTTCCCTTTTTTAAATTTAAGATTATCATATAAATTTGTAATTGCCGTTACAATGTGATATTGAACTGGAATGTCTAAGTGCTTGTATGTATATATATATATATATATATGTATATATATATATATATATATATATATTATTTGTTGTTACATTGACAATGATTTATCACAGAAATGTCAATTTGTATTCTGTCAATAAAAAAAATAAAATAAAAAATAAGGCAATTAGTTTTCCTAAGGAAAAAACATGCGATCGGGAGAGTCACCCTCCCCCACGCCGTGCTCTCGTCATTCACCAGACGTATTCAAGAGTTTTGATCGTCCCTTTCTGATCGTCCCTTTCTGATCGTCCCTTTCTGATCGTCCTTTTAGGAACGCTACAGAGGCTTACCTTTCTTTCCTTATGTGTGTTTCACATTGCTCGGCAGAGAGCCAGCCGCCTATTTACGTCACTACGCACTGATTGCGTTGCGACGTAAATAACAATGATAAAGTTTCTACAAAATATATTGTACTGGAAATGATTTTCGAAAAATGTATCTACTAGTTATGTTAGTAACAACCAAGTAAATAATATAGAGCAAACTTGTCATGACAGTCGGGGTTCCTTTCAAACAAGTGGACTCATAAGAAGCAAAAGATTAGCAGTTTTCGTGTGCCCATCTACCTTGGATGTCATCGTTGAATGTGCAATACATGTTTCTGTACTTGCTGAGTAGACGGAAAGCATTTATGTTCGCAAAGTCTTCAAACTGGATCAGGCAGTCTATTCCATACCTGTAAAAAGGAGGGATACATTTAACACTGTTGCAGAAAAAAATTATGCCACATGCTGCACATGCTGCTTTAATGCAGTCCTGATACGGCATTCACTTGAAAAAAAAGTCCTGTTTTTCTGACAAATTTTTGGGGGGAAATTTGTTTTTTGAGTATTTTCAGTATTTTTTTCCCTGTTTATTTTTTTAAAGTTTTTTTTTCCTGTTTAAAAAAAATATATTTTCTCTGTTTTTCTGAATACATTTTTTTCAGTTTTTTTGAGTAATTTTTCCCTGTTTTATAAAATAATTATTTTTCAGTTTTTCTGAATATTTTTTAAAGGGGTTTTCCCTCACAGATTAGAGAACAAACCACAATACAGTATATACATTCATTCCTTTATTGAGAGCCAGTAAGTAAAGTGTGCGGGAAAGTGTCCGCTTCCGCTATTAGCAAGTCTGCAACAAGTCACTTGGAGTTCAGAGGTAAAAAAAACATAATACTCCGAAAAAAAGAACACCAGCTCTGTTTTACGGAATATTTTTTTTCTTCTGTTTTTTTAAATAATTATTTTCCCTGTTTTTCGGAATATTTTTTTTCAGCCTGTTTTTCGGAATATTTTGGGGACAGAAAAAATATTCAGGAAAACAGAAAAGAAAATACTCTTGCCAGAAAAACAAGTTTTTTTTCTTCTTTTTTTTTTCCAAGTGAATGCAATACGCTTCCGTAGAAAAATGACTCAAAAAACAGAAAACAAATTGGGGAGAAACACATCTTAAAAACAAAAAAAGAGAAAAAAAAATGACTCCAAAAAACAGAAGCTGGTGGAGTATTTATTTATTTATTTTACCTCTGACCTCCAAGTGACTTGTTGCAGGCTTGCTAATGGCAGACACCCTCCCGCATACCTCCAACGTACATTTAACTGTGTCACTTAATGGCTCAGTTAAGATAAGTATGTGAACTTGTCAATCGATCTTATCTGATTTTAGTCAGCTAACAGTTAAGTTTCAACAGAAGCGTATTGCATGCAGAAAAGTGTCCGCTATTATGGGTCTGCAGCAAGTCACTGGAGTTCAGAGGTTAAAAACAAAAAAAATAAAAATAAAAAATGACTCCTAAAAACATCTTTTTTTCTGAGTATTTTTATGACAGAAAACATATGCAGTAAAACAGAAAAAAATATTCAGAGAAACAGAAAGAAAAAAAAACAAAACTCCCCCCAAAAAATTAGTTAGAAAAACAGAGGAGTTTTTTTTTTCCAAGTAAATGCAATATACTCCCGTAACTCAAGTCAAGCTAAATTATTTATCAAACTAACATGAATAAAACCACTGGACACTGTTTAAGCGGACACCTCCTTCCCCAATGATGAGTTTCAACGGAGAGGTACAAAATGGAAAATGAAGGGGAAAAAAAGAACACAAAGCAGCGTTCAACAAGTTGGTCCTAAAACAACCAATCAAATGTTCAATTTAGAAAGACAGAAGCCAATGTCAATAGCTTGTAAAAACGTCATACCAAAAAAATAAGCTCAGTGTTATGAGCCATGAAATTAGATTTCGAAGCCAAATTTTGTTGAAGGAATGCCAAGTTCCCATGCCTTTCACCAGATGGCCCATCTGGTAAGGAATTTACAGAATGTTTGCAATAGGCCGCTCACTCTTCACGATTAAAAGCCTGGTGGAGTTGGGGACATGAGAAATGAAATAATGAACTGGTTAAAGGTGTGACTCTGATGACCTTCTCCTGCCAGAAAATCCAATGTCAAAAAGATACAAATAAAGAGACGTGACTAGCGGGTATTGTATGGCCTGATGTCAAATGTATGAGTGGTTTACTTGTAGTGTCTAGTGTTCTAATCTAATTTGATGCTTGACCCAAAAATAGATGAATAAATAAAAATGTTTGTGTCAGTGGGGCCTGGGGTGGATCGCAGGCATCCACAGCACCCCCATTGAGGGGCATCAAAACGAATATTTGTCTAAAACATCTTATTATGCTGTTTTTGATTCACTTTCCAAGTTCCAAAGTGACCACCCTGTCTCGTCCTCAGTCCAGGTTTCCATGGTAACAGCATAGCATAACTGACTGTCAATATGAGACTTTAGAACAGTAGCTTCTGCCTAGCAACAAGTGTTTGCAAATACGTACGACATGATTGGTCCATTACTTGATCGCGGGGTCACAGGGGTCAGCTGCAGCCTATCCCTGATGATTGTGGGAAAGACCTGCATGTGCACCTTGCTCATGTGCTGTGTTTTGTGATGAGAAATAAAATTCACAGCAATGTTGCTGGTTTATGTTGCGATAAAGTTTTAATGTGATATTCATTATAGTTTTAACATTATGATTTTTGCTATCCTGAGATTGACCTATTTTGTCACGGATTGAATGAAATGTAAAAAGTCTGTAATGCTGCTCTCATGTAAGTCAATTACAGAAAATGACCCAGCAAGGATTTTATTTTATTTATTTATATTTTTTTTTTACAGGTTTTTGTGTGTGTTTCAGTTTTCCTCATTGGTTTCATCAAATTCCGGTTTTGGTTTCGGCTCTTAATTAACATTTCCATGCCATAATAACCAACTAAAATATTAATTCCTATTAAAATATACAAGAGTTCCCTTTACATTGACATTTAGCATACAGGAGGTGCTGCTTCATCGGGGAAAAGTGCTTGACTAGCCAGGTCAATCACTGGACCTGGCCTAACCCTAAAAATATTTTTGGTTAAGTCATTGGGTCACAGGCTTCATGCAGTTATTGCTACGCCAAATAATAGATGTTATTCACTTTAAGTTAATTTAATAATGACCATTCCAATACTTCTGCTCACTTGAAAAGCGAGTGGCTTCAAACAAAAGGTGCTCTGACATCTAGACGTAAATATCATGAAATAAAAGCTGGAATTCTCAACTCAACTTTTGTCCCATATTCATCTATTAATCTGAAACCCAAATGTCTTACACCAAAAACTGTTCCAATACTTTTGAGGTGGGGACTTCTGGCTGGCTGGGAAAATCTTGGGATCTCCATGAGGAAGTGGCTAGAGAGGGAAGTCTGGGCTCCCCTGCTTAAGTTGCTGCCCGTGCGACCTGACATTGGATAAGTGGAAGTGAATGAATGAATTCACGACCTCGGGCAGCGACAGGTTTTCGGGAAGCAATTTCATATTTTCTTTTCACGACTGTTATTTCCTTTTTACATTGATGCCTGTCTGCATTTGTAGTGAAGATATGAGACAAAAATATCCCAGGCAGTAAAATGCGGACAGAGTGAGTCATTCCCTATTAATGCTGTGTTTGTGATTCATTTATTTTACATCAGGCACATTATTGGCCAGCTATAGATCCTATGATTTAAAATGATAATAATTGAGTGCTGTGTTGGTGCTCAGCAGATGTGTGGAATTCATTTGCAGTAGTCATTGTTTCCTTTTTACGTTGAAGCCTGTCAGTGTTTGTGATCAAGACATCAGAAATATCCCAAGCAGTGAGAAGCAGACATAGTGAAGTGAGTCATTTCCTAGTACAGACGCTCCCCTACTTACAAACATTCGAGTTGCGAACAACGGTACATACGAACATTTCTGCGCGTGCAGTATGTCGAAAAATGTTTGGAAAGAAATGCTGTAAGTTAGATTTTGTATTGCGCGTAGTGCTTCTTTCCGCCGCTAATACCGACGATTGGCGCTGTGAGAGCTCATTGGAGGCTGAGCAACGTGGCGAGGAGGAGGAGGAAAAAAACGCCGGTCCCCATGAAGCAGGAAATAACTTTTGAAGCCGATTCCAGCGACGACGAAGAATCTCTCATGATATAAAATCCTCCTCTTCCTCCTCCTCCATCATCTCCTTAAGCATCGAGTACATCTTCCAAAAGTAAGTTAAACTTCATTTTATTTATCTTATTACGTACATGTACATACTGTGTGTGTCTCTCTCGCTCTCTCGCTCTAACATACGTAGTACAGTACAGTACTGTACGTATTCTCTCCATTTTATTAAGTTTTTTTCAGTACAAACCAATGCAGGTTACTTGAACAAGCCTTAAACATACTTATATAAACCTTCAATATACTTATATAGGCTTTAAACATAAATTATAATACAAAATATAGCACTGAAGCAACTTACGAACAAATTCACCTTACGAACGATCGTCGGGAACGTAACTCGTTCGTAAGGTGGGGAGCGTCTGTATTGCTGCATTTGTGCTTCATGTATTTTATGTCAGGCACCTTGATGGACAGCTAAGGCCTCTCAAATGTTTATTTTCATTTAAATTTTGTTGCCATTTGCACATTTATTACTGTATGAATATATTAGATAGCTTTTTAAAAAATGGGGTGCTCCACCTAATGCTATGTAAATTGAATTAAAAAAAAAACACAAAAAAATATGTAAGATCTTAGAGGAGTTGATAGGCTTAGTCAGCATTGTGTCATCTACTATAGTAGTGGATTAAATAACTTATTTTCAACACACACAAAAATATTACATATTCCATGGTTAATGGTGTAAAAAGTTTTAAAATAATTTATCTTGGTGTCATTTTTATCACAAAAACCTGCTATCTCCACTGTAGATGACATGGTTCGGCGAGATCAACTTTTTTGAAGGGAGACGTGTTGAAAATAATTGAATTTGAAAACGATTTTGAATCCCTTCAAATTCAGTCGAAAAAGAGAGCACAGAAAGACAGAGGTTTTTGAAAACCTATAAACAATAAAAATACCGCAGGTCATGTTTCAGTGAGTGAGCAACAGAGGTCATGCAAACAGGGGCAGATTACCCCCAATGCTCACTACACACCTGAAGTGCTGTCAGCCCAACAGGAGGTGAAATCCTTTGTTTTCATAATCAGTATAGATGAGGTTGTTTTATTTTTCTGTCTCTCATTTATGTGCTATTTGTATTAGTTTTGTATTAAAGGCAAATGTCCTGAAAAGAGTGCCATTGGGGTTTCTCCTTTAGCAGCACTAGAAGAAATTCTAAGACTAAAAACCTGGCCGTCAACACAGCAGTCGCGTTGTAGAGAAAATGTGTTTTCTATCAAGCGGAACAGCTTTAAAAGCACTTTGTGTCTCCAAGAAGACAAAGGATAATGGGACAAAGAAGGGCACTATAAACTTTTTATTGTGTTGGCCCTTTTAGAAATGGAGAAAGGTGCTGACCTTTTGCTGGTTTAGCTTCCTACTGGCAAGGTCACCAAAGTTCACACGCAACCGATATGAAAGGGTCATCAACAGAGGAAGAGGATTTTGCAACTCTTTTCCTGATTCAGTTAAGACAAAAAATGATACTGTGTATTTGTCAAACGTAAGAGTTATCTTTTTTAGGGATAAATGACAGGGTAGGAAAGCTTAGTCACTTAAACAAAAATATCAGAATGATAGACTCAAAAACGTGAAATGAAAATCTAGGCCGACATCCTCTAACCATCTAACTACTAGTGAGCTTGTGGGATTGAAGAGAAAGAGGAATACCTTCTCAGTATAGAAGCTTCTTGCTGTTGGTGTTTAACCAGTGAAGATCCAGTTATGTGTGTGTGTGTGGGTGTGTGTGTGGGGGGGGGGGGGACGACGACATATGTGTTGTTCATATTGCCTCAAAAGTGTTCAATATTTCAATAAGTTTCTGTGAAACATCTGACTTCCTTAAATGGCCGGACTGAGTCAAAGTCTCGTGCAGACCCATTGTCAAATTCCATTGAATAAAGCATGTGCAAAGTCAGGCTGTGTTTTTTTCTTTCTTTTTTGGTCACAGGCTGCGTACAATGCCAATTTGCCAATCAAGCAAATCAAAAGACTGGTTGAATTCAGATTTTTCTATTCATTTTTTTATCTGCCTTTCTGTGTAGAATTTGCATGTTTTCTCTGTACCCATGTGAGTTTTCTCCAGGTACTCTGGTTTCCACCCACATTCTAAAAATATGCCTGGGAAATTGAAAACACAAAATAGTTCATAGGTGTGAATGTTTGTTTGTCTACATGTGACCAGGCCTTCAATTGGCTGGTGACCGGTTTAACGTCAGTTGGGATAAGCAGACTCAAGTTTTTCGCTGTGCCACTGGTTTGCTGATAAATGAAACATACTAAGAACCACAATGGCTTGACAACATAAGGTCTTGCAATGCAAAATTTCTAGGAAATTAATAATGGCCTAAAATTGGTTTTATGTAAATAATCTTACTAGATTGTATCATTTAGTCCCAGCACGGCACAGTATTTAGTGTAGTGTAGCGCTAATGAAGCCACACTATATCTTCACGCATTGTACTTTCCTCCATCACAGAAACTGATATTATAGTATTTTCCAAAAATAAACCTAAGTTTTTTTTTCTCATCTATTTCAATCCTTGAGGTATTATCCAACAACTTATAATGTTACTATGGATTTTATTTGTCAACTTTATTAACAAAAATAACATGTAAATTGTGGCCATTACAAGGTCATTGGTTCTCCTGATGGTCAAGATGACGGACCAAAATCTCACACTGTATCCGAGTTTATGTGAGCATCACTTACTGTATACTGTAATTTGACTTTGTCCAGTCTGAGTTTATTGCTACTATGAAAGAAAAAGACCTAAACTGATTTGGCAGCCATGTTGTTTTGTCTGTGTGTCCAAGTCTTTGTCCAAAGTGTGAGCATCTGTCAGCGAGCCTGGTGGGAAAGCCCTCACACCAATTATTACAGGGTGAATTCAATTCTGACAAAACCTTGTTGCACACAGCCCCAAATCCTTTAATTATGACAGTATTTGAGCAAAACATAAAAAATAAATATTAAGGATAACGGCATATTGGATCATTTCTGCTTTCACACGGAAAGTGTGTCGCTATGAAACTCATCATGGCATTCAAACATATCAAAGCCTGACAAAACAATGAAACTTAAGAGAAAACCTTATTATGTAATAATATTAATATTAGGTGCCATATTATTATTAAACCCTCTGGGACGATTGTTTTCTTTATGGTATCAATTATTATCTCTCAAGGGAAAATAAAATTTACAAACTGCGCACACACCTTCTGTTGCACAAGGAGATGTCAGAGTGAAAGGGGCAAACTGAAAACAAAATGGTGCTGCACCTTTAAAAACTTGCGTGAGGTAGTTCCGGGTCAGTGACTTGCTCAAGGACTCCTCAACAGTAGTAAGGAAGCAGATTTGGGTCACTCCCACAAATAGCGTCCATTTTTCATTTTTTGAGGTAAAGGTGAGGTCATGTGCTGAGACACACACACACACACACACACACACACTCACTGCCCGTTGACTGGCATCCCCAAGAGACTAAGAGAGGCCTTAATAAATCTACAGCCCCCATTTTTACTCCCAGAGGGCCAGTATTTTTAAGCACCCATTATTATAACAGATTACATTCTTTCCTTCTTTCTCTGTTGCTCCTTTCTACTAGACATTGGTCTGTTGTCTAATGTGTATGTTGGCCTGTCTCTCTATCTTTCAATAGAAGAGCGATTACACCGCCTTCCAAATTATTATGCCAATTATTGTTATTTTTTTTTTATAGTTTATGCAAATGGTACTCAGCATAATTGTCAAGTCATCAAGTAGAATGCTTTCAAACATACCATCCAATGATAACAGTAAGTAAAAAAAAGTTTTTTTTTTATTAAACCAATTAAAAAAATAATTAAAGCTTTTATCCAGTTTGACTTCTTTTATACAAAAATATATACTGTACAAATACAGTTGTATGTACATATGTACATCAATGTGTAGCACTTGGCCTTTTAGCTGAAAATGTGATACAAAGATTCCTAGTCTTGTTTTATTATTGACTTAGTTTGAATGATATAAAAAGTTTTCATTAAAAAACAATAGTTTCAAAATACATCTTGTCTGTATATAGCTGTTGTGGCAATATGGAGTAATTGGGTTCATGTTTGTTGTGTTTGTCAGAAAAAATAAACATGTACAGTATATTACTTACAAGCCCATAGAGCTATAATCATTCACTCATTCCGAGAGCCTGTAATTATTCATTTTTCCACCAATCTGGGTACTTTTTGGGGAAAAGCACGGCTGTTCCCTGTAGTTGAGATGCTACCCACTTATTAGAGTTGTGGATTCCTTTTGCCAATTCTATTTATGTTCTTTCTTAAATTCTGACAAGCACTAACCTAGCCAAAGCACATCGGTGGCCATGATGCTTCTGTAGCGCTGTGATATGCATATAAACATGTAACGGCACTCAAATAAATCAAATGTACACAAAACTGTCATCAAGTACATGAACTCAGCACTTTGACTCATTTTAATGGTTGTGAATGAAATCTATAGCTCTGGTAGATTTCGTGCCTCTCTGATCACTATTCAATAAGGTCCGGTCATCACGAGCAAATTTGGTTATTACGCACGGTTTTGAATAGCATGTAACCCCAAATTCCACTCATAAAAGTCAAATGATTCACTGGTGAATTGTTTTCCAGACATCTAAATCCCACAAAATGTGTCTGACTGCACTACGCATTGCATGCATACAGTCGGCTCCAAAGGGCTTAAGAGAGCTGCATGTCTTAAAGTCACAGCGGCAGACTGTCAAGTGGGCAAATGATGAAGTGAGAGCCAAAATGTGCATACCTGTCTGACACAGCCTTCATAAATTCATCCAGCAGGTCATCATATGCTTGGCCTCGCACCCTCTTGTGCCTGAGCCCAATGTACAGCGGATCCTGCAACAGTGCCTGAAAAACACACAATGAAAACAATGTATTTTTTAATGCTATATTTATCATTTTAATAGGATGATTACATATTAAAACATGTAAAAATAATTAGTAGCCCAGCCATGCCACACGACAGACACATTTTGTTCTTTGAGTTTGTGGCGAGGGCTTGTGCTGCTGCTAAGCACGAAGCCTCATCCTCATAATTTGTTCTGCAATTTCATGCCTTCTATACATGTTTTATGTCCATACAAATTTCCGCAGGCAGCGAGCCCGACGTCTCTCAAAGCAATACATTTCTACTTGCACTGCATTACGCACAAATGTCGTCGGAGTTTGGACGTTTTAATCCCCAAATCTTGGCAGCTGCTTTCATGCCTCATTTGAGCAAGCATCCTTCCCTCCCCAGGCATTTTGAATATATAATTACACAGTGGCTCTATAATAAGCAAAGCATGGAGAGAGGAGCAGCCACCTTTCCAATGCGAGGTCAAGAGGCAACCCAGAACATTATTTATACGATGCTGACAAGTCATTTCCTGGCAGGCATTTATTGGACAGTAACAGGCAAAAAGTTGGCTAAGGTCACTTGTAACCTAAACAGGCAAAACGTGATCATTTGATGTGGACTAATACCGGCGCCACTTTGGTGGTCATTTCAAAAGTGATGCAATTGCATGCAATGAGAAAAGTCATGAGGAAAGCTTGCAGTGTACAAATGTTTTCACTTACAACAGTGCAAACTGCAAATCCCTACACAACTGTATAACCTCCAGAAAACATGATTTTACGAAAAGCAGACTGCTGATGTGTCACTTTATGACAACAAAAGTACTGTAAGAACACCGCAATGTCACTGACTCAGGCTTTTATGACTCAAAACTCATAATCCTGCTTACTTATTGAATTGTGACATGTATTCTGTTCCCATCCGTGCATATGCAGCACTGCTTACAATACAGATATTAAAACCTGAATATTCGGACACAAGATTAATGACATTTTTTGCAATACTTGATTTCATAAGAGTAGATTAACTAATTCACTGCCATTGACGGCTATAGACTTCAAAAATTCATTTGAACTATTTCTATTAGTTTAACATTTTTTTCCACTTTTGTTAACAAGAGTATGAAAACCTAGAAAAAAAGTATTGTACATTTAGAACAAATATAAAATTTGTGATTAAACGTGAATTAACTAGTGAAGTCATGCAATAAATTACGAAAAAATTTAATCGCCTGATGGCCCTAATTTTTTTTAATAATGTTCTTTTTTTTTCTTTAGAAAAAAAGGAATTTTATTTTTATTTTTTGTTTTTAATCTTTTTTTTTTTTTTTAAGAAAACAAATAGAAAAGATTATTAAAAATGAGGGGCGTCAGGCGATTAAATTTTGAAATGACTTCACTAGATAACTCACGATTAATCACAAATTTTATATCTGTTCTAAATGTACAATAAAAAATAATTGTAGGTTTTCATACTCTTGTTAACAAAAATGGGACAAAATGTTAAACTAATAGAAATTGTTCAAATACATTTTTTATGTCTATTATCGTCAATGGCAGTGAATGAGTTAAGAATAGATCTAGAACACTGAAAAAATTCCCATTGGGCAACCTGGCTTGTTTTATGTGCTGCTAGGGGCGCTATTCCGGCCTGTAAAACTATTAGAAAGGTAAGGTCTTTTGCGGGCCGAAACCTTGTACCTTAAAATCGTCACATTTCAGGAGACCCTAAAAAACTGCATGTTTGTTCAACCATTAACATTGCATCCTCAAAGAGAACGAGCCATTTTCAACACTTTTGATTGGTCAATAATTTGTAAAAATAACAGCCTTTAAAGTTCTGATGGGAACTTTCACTAGTTCTTTTATCTTTAATGCTCGCTATACTAATAACAACAACAAGGAAACTGCATAATTTCAGTTGAACTATTTATTGGATGCTAGGAAGATTGAGTTCACAGCTGTGGAGCCTTTCCCACTGGATGCAGAAGAAGGTCTAATCTGTCCAAAATGGTTCCTTCTCTTATACTGTTGGGCTCAGCCTAGCCCATGTGAAAATGATGTGTGACCTGATGGTCTTAGTCCCAGAGTAAAGGTAGATAGGAAGGCACCCAGCAGGTCACAGCGATACAACGTCCTAGCTCAAGTCACCTATTTAATCATTAAGAGACCTTAATCTAACAACCCACACATTTGGAATGACCAATATTATTCAGGAAAACATATGAAATTTACCATATTGGGACGGAAAACATTTGGGTTTCAGATCAAAAGATGAGTATGACACAAAAGTTCAGAATTCCAGCTTTTATTTTGTGGTATTTACATGTAGATGTGTTAATCAACTCAGAACAAGAGCACCTTTTGTTTGAAGCCACTCACTTTCAAGTGTGCAAAAGTATTGGAACAGACATTAACATTAACTTAAAGAGAATAACATTAAATATTTGGTGGCATGGTCCTTTCTTTGCAATAACTGCATCAAACCTGCGACCCATTGACTTCACCAGACTGTTGCATTCTTCATTTGAAATGCTTTTCCAGGCCTTTACTGCAGCCTTTTTCTGTTCTTGTTTGTCTCCCTTCAGTCTCCTATCCGGGATGCTCTATTGGGTTACGGTACAATGGTTGACTTTTTCGATGGTTGACTTTTTCCACTTGACGAAGTCCTTTGTTGTGTTAGCAGTGTGTTTTGGGTCATCATTTTTGATGCATGAGAAGCCTCTCCCAATTAGTTGGATGCATTTTTCTGTAAATTGCTAGACAAAATGGTTTTGTAGATTTTAGAATTGATTCTGCTGATACCATCTTGAGTTACATCATCAATAAATACTAGTGGGCCATGCAAGCCCAAGCCATGACTTTACTTCCACCATGCTTCACAGATGAGCTTGTGTATTTTGGATTATAAGCAGATCCTTTTTCTTTCTCTATACTTTGGCCTCGCCATCGCTTAGGTCGAGGATAATGTTGGACTCATCAGTCCATAAAACTTTGTTTTTCGTGGCACATCTCTGTACTTTCCAAAATCCAATCTGGCTTTCTGATTCTTTTTGCTGATGAGTCTTTTGCATCTTGTGGTATATTTCTTCTCTCCAAGTCTTGTTCCAACAGTGGATTGCGATAGCTACTCCCCCACCCCCTGCCTCGTGGCGATTGGCAGCAAT